>NC_080193.1:35356696-35659726 GCF_030028045.1 Hippopotamus amphibius kiboko
TTGGGGGGGGGCACACGGGCTTAGTTGCTCCGTGGCATGTGGGATCTTCCTGGAGCAGGGACTGAACCTGTGTCCCCTGCATTGGCAGGCAGATTCTTAACCACTGCGCCACCTAGGAAGCCCAGATCCCCTTTTCTGTTGTCTCCTCTGTTTATTTAACTGCATTTTTCTTACCTAAATAGTCTTTAAGGACTTGGAGTCAGCACCATTATCATTAACCATCTCTCTGTCCTGGGAGAGGCAGGAACCTGCAGCCTGAGAGAAAGAGGCCAGTTACGGGGTTTTTTGGTGCTTTGCAGCAACCTCGAAGTTGATTTGAAGATCACAGTCAAGTTTGATCAAGGATAGCATGATTTATGGTTTTGGTTCTGGCTTTTAAGGACTTTGTTAGTTGCAAATAATACAGTACTCTGGAATACCCCTGGCTTAATCATAAATACAAATTTATCATTTGGCTGTAGAGGTGTATTACAAAACCCAAGGATAGGAATGCAGTCAGACTTCTAGAAAGAACTTTAGAAATCAGAAGGACTCTACTTTTCATCTCTGTTTCTTTTCCTTTCTTTTCTTTTTAAATTTATTTATTGACTGCATTGGGTCTTTGTTGTTGCACATGAGCTTTCTCTAGTTGCGGTGAGCGGTGGCTACTTTTCATTGAGGTGCATGGGCTTCTTATTGCAGTGGCTTCTCTTGTTGCGAAGCACGGGCTCTAGGTGTGTGGGCTTCAGTAGTTGCAGCACACAGGCTCAGTAGTTGTGGCTCACGGGCTTAGTTGCTCCGCACTATGTGGGATCTTCCCAGACCAGGGCTCAAACCTGTGTCTTCTTCATTGGCAGGTGGATTCTTAACCACTGCGCCACCAGGGAAGTCCCATCTCTGTTTCTTTTATGTGAATGTTCCATTTTTCTCTTTCAGTGCAAACCAATTTGTACACTGAATCAGCTTCATCTCTCAAGCTACTCCAAATAAAATACGTTCTAAATGAAAAGTATACTTGTAGCAGCTTCAAGCAAAGTCCTATAACATTAGCACCACAGACACACTGTACTTCAGATAAGATTGTGACTCCAGAAGGTGTGTAGCTACCACCATTCTGCTCTTCAGTCCATGTGCGGGGCTGTGACTACCAGCAACTGTGCGATTTGTACATTACAAGCTCGGCAACCCAGAATCATTAGACCCCTCAGTCCAAATTACAGACTCCTGGGAAGTCTGCAAACCCTTCATAGATCCAGCTTGGAGCAGATGTCCTCTTTTAGACAAATCCCTTGTGATCAGAGTTGACAAGACAAGGATATGATGTATAAAATGACTATTGAACCTGTTACACATGTGAAAACTGGAGGCAATAGTCCAAAATTATTTGTTCAGTGTGTATGGGGGGAAATATGTGTGTGTGTGGAACTGCAAATGAGGAGATGAAAGATTGCTAAGTTCTCATTCACCAAGTAGAAAGTTAGATAATGTCTAAAATAAAAACTAACGAAAAACGAAATTGGAATGTTACTTAGAGATACTGAGGTAAATAGAAAAGCTGTAGCAGAAATGTTGAAAGAAGATGCCTCAAAAAAGGAGGAGAAGATTGGGGAAAACACAAGAAATGGTTTCTTATCATGATAATCTTACAGACCTAGTCAGCTCTGTAAACTGGGTGGTGTATAGCTTTCCCCAAAACAAAATTTTAACTAAAAAAAAGATTTTTAATTAAATATGTCTTTTGACCTGACAATTCTCCTTTTAGGAATTACTTCTAATGGAACATTTGGAACAGAGATTACACAGGGAAGTTCATTGTGGTGTTATTTGTGAAAATTAAAAATTGGAGGGGGGAAAAATTGGAGGGAAAATGAAAATGTCCATCATTTGAGTTGATTAAATTATGCATTGCTTTGCAGCTATTGAAATGAAAGATATGTAGCTTTATATAAGTATGGAAATATTTTCATAAGATAGTATAAAAAGTACATATTTACAATGGAATATTACTCAGCTATAAAAAAAGAATGAAATAATGCCATTTGCAACAACATGGATGGACCTAGAGATGATCAAACTGAGTGAAGTAAGTCAGACAGAGAAACACAGATATTATATGATGTCACTTATATGTGGAATCTAAAAGTTAAAACAGATTATTTATAAAACAGAAACAGAGTCACAGACATAGAAAACAAACATAAGATTACCAAAGGGTTAGGAGGGGCTGGGAGGGATAAATTAGGAATATGGGACTCACAGATACACACCACTATATATAAAACAGATAAACAATAAGCATTTACTGAATAGCACAGGGAGCTCTATTCAGTATCTTATAATAATCTATAATGGAAAAGAATCTGAAAAAATATATTCAGTACATATGTATAACTGAATCACTTTGCTGTATGCCAGAGGTTAACACAATATTATAAATCACCTATACTCAATAATAATACCTATTAAAATTTCATATATATGTTTTATCCAGTTTTTTAAAAATGTGAGTTATATATATTTAAAAAGTCTGAAAACATGCTTAGCATGTTAGCAGTGTTTCATCTGGGTAGTGGAATTACTGGTATTTATCGCTTGCTTCCATATTCCTTTTTTTTAATTGTCTGAATCATGACATTGAGCCTGTATTTCTCTTATAGTTAGAAAAGATAAATCTTTTTTTATTTGCATGCCAGTTATAATAGTCATAAAAGAAATATTGATTTTTTTAAGTAATGAATGTGGATGTTTTTCAGTTAAGTCAAGGATGTTTAGAGAACAGTCTATAGACAGGTTCATTTCCAAACAGAATTTTATGACTCTAAATTTTCTTTTTTGGCTGTACAGGTAACAATATTGGTAACTTTTCCCTTCTGCCATATAGAACTATGTTCCATAAGTAGTGGCTGACTTGGGGCTTCCCTGATGGCCCAGTGGTTAAGAATCTGCCTGCCAATGCAGGGGACACGGGTTCGAGCCCTGGTCCAGGAAGACCTCAGGTGCCGCAGAGCAACTAAGCCTGTGCCCCACAACTACTGAGCCTGTGCTTTAGAGCCTGCGAGCCACAACTATTGAGCCCATGTGCCACAACTACTGAAACCTGCATGCCTAGAGCCCGTGCTCCAAAACAAGAGAAACCACTGCAGTGAGAAGCCTGCACACCACAACCAAGAGTAGCCCCGTCTCCGTAACTATAGTAAAGCCCATGCACAGCAGTGAAGACCCAACGCAGCTAATGAATAAATAAATAAATAATAGTAGCTGACTTTAGAACAAATTAAATAAATAGAAAACCATCATTTTTATATTATTTTGTTAATTTAGTGACCATTACAGTCTTCCAGTTAGAAATCTCATTTTAGGTGATTGGGAGAAAAGGACAGTGTTTCAGATATTTCAGTGTCATTTTTTATATTGGACACCTTCTGAAATGGATAAAATAATTCCCAAAGTCATGTATTTCTTCCTATCTGGTCATGTTTAAGCCAATAGCTTTTGCCCCAGCAAAATTCATTTCAGATCAGAATGAAATGCAAATAAAAAATTACACCTGACAAAGGGCTGAGAGAGTTCCCTTCAGTTATAATGAGTAACCAGTGTGCTGTAACGTGCAGGAGAAGTAGAGAAAGAAGCAACTAGAGGGACTAGTCTAAACCTTAAATTTGAATTTTCCAGATTTTAATTCTTTGCATTTAAATATAATTAGAACAGATCTCTTCCATTTTTCAGTTTCAGGTGTCTAAGATGACACATTTCCTAAGCAACAGAGGAAGAACTTGGCTCCTAGACTAGTATTTTTTCCGCTAGTGACAGTACCTTGTTGGACTTTGTAGACTTTGTGTTTCCAGTGAGTGTAGTCGTGCTTACATCTTTCAAGCCTTTGCCATGACCCTTTCTGTAAGGTGCAGCCCCATCATTTCCTTCAGAGTCTGACCCATCATCCTGTAAACTTAACTCCCACATGTTCTCATAACTGTGTTCCTGGAGCAGGCTGTCCATATTTCTGTTGGTCTCTTTCACCTTATTTGCTTGTTTGTTTCCTCAGTAAAATATAAGCAGTTGTTACATGTGCAGTGGTATAAGGCTGAAAAGATAACTGTGAAGGCTGAAACCATACTAAGTAGTCAGTGGGGAAAATCATGTTTGTTTCCATGACCTTTAAAATTTTTTTATATTTATTTATTTGTTTGTTTGTTTATGGGCTGCATTGGGTCTTCGTTGCTGCTGCACAGGCTTTCTCTAGTTGCGGAGAGCCGGGTGCTACTCTTTGTTGCGGTGTACAGGCTTCTCATTGCGGTGACTTCTCTTGTTGTGGAGCGTGGGCTCTAGGCACGTGGGCTTCAGTAGTTGTGGCTCAAGGGCTCTAGAGTGCAGGCTCAGTAGTTGTGGTGCACAGGCTTAGTTGCTCCTCGGCATGTGTGATCTTCCCGGACCAGGGCTCGAACCCATGTCCCTGCATTGGCAGGTGGATTCTTAACCACTGAGCCACCAGGGAAATCCCTCCTTAGACATCTTCATCCTTCTTGTCACAGCCAGTTTCATCATTTATGTTGATAAGTTCACCTACTCTAAATTCTTTTTCCTGTGTACCTGGGTCTCTCAAACAGTAGAAGTGTCAATATTTCCATTGTCAGCTATTTCTTCTATAGCTTCATTTATGTTCAGGGTGAATTTCACTTCCAGCACTGTCCCTTTTTGTTTCTTTGCTGCACTTTTAACACAGCAGGGCCAGCTTGCTCTTTAGATTATCCCTTTTTACATGGGTTTATCTCTGGGAGACAGAGACAGCACAAGTACCCGCTTTGCTGTCTCTATGTGAGCTGAATAAGTGATGCACAACACTGAGTCACCAGTAGGCTTTGAAAGAAGGGGTGTAATTGGTCACTGATCATGGTGCTTATTTATGATTTATGTGGTGATTTTTGTACTTTATGCAATTATTTACAATTAATTTATCACGGCAACTGAAATTTGAACCATGTTAGGAGACCGGTGTTGTTTAACTCAGCTCTGGTAACTGAAATTTGTATATATCTGGACAGTGCAAAATGAGGGCTGCCTTGATCTATGCACCTTGAGAACATTAGTCTTCTCTGTACGTCTAGGTATATAATAGCACTTCAGGGGACAAGTTATTAATGAAGAAGGAAAAAAAGTGTCTTCATGGGAAAGCGAGAGTCCTACTTTATTTTTTTAACAGATGAGTGAATGGAAAGGTGATTTCTACATGTAGTTTTAGTCCTGCTACAGAGCTTATAGAAGTAAATTCCTGTGCCTTACTTCCAGAAAGCCATGTGCAAATCTGAACCCTTATTTACTTTCTATTACAGGCTGACCTGTGTGTCCCTCGATTGAACGAAGGGGACCAAGTGGTACTGATCAATGGTCGGGACATTGTGGAACACACCCATGACCAGGTGGTCCTGCTCATCAAAGCAAGCTGCGAGAGGCATTCTGGGGAGCTTGTCCTTCTGGTTCGACCTAATGGTGAGTACTCTGTGTTGCACTGGATATTTTTATAATTCCTCCACATTTATAACTACACAGCAGCCAAACTGGGCTTCTGAGAACACAGCTCACGTCACGTCAGTCTCTTGCTCAAAGCACAGCGGCTTCCGTTCACATGTGGAGTAAAATGCAAATGCTCAGCCACCTTGCTTACCCCTGAGCTTTCCCCACTCTGCTGTTGTCTGTGCTGACCTTCTTGATGGTGCTTCTGCCTAAGTACTCCTCTTGGTGTTTGTACGATGAATACCCTCACTTCGCTCAGGTCCCTGCTCAGATGTCAGCCTCAGGAAGTTCTGTCCTCACCACTGTGGCTGAGATGGCCTCCCTTGCCCCCCGGTGCTCGAGGAGTCCTAGATACTCAGGTATACTTGCTGTTCCACGTGTAGAAACTCTGTAACTAGCTAAAGTTTAATTTCCACGACAACCTCAAGAACATCCTGCCATGTGGGGCACTCAGGGGCTCCTGAAGCAGTTCGTTCCTCCTTTGGACAGCGTGAACTATTAAGTGACCTAAAAGTCCCTCTTCCTTCAATCGCATTGTTCCTTGTTCTTTCACTTTGTGCAACGCGGAATAAATGTAACGCAGAATAAGTTCAGTCCCTCATCAGTGCTTTGAGAAGGATTTTACCAGAAACTGTCCCTTTTCTCCAGTTTAACAGTCTCAGGTCCTTCAACCAGTGTTCGTAATGGCATTGTTCCAAGCTCCCTCAACACTCACCAGTCTCCTAGCATTAGACGTGTTCTTCTGGTTTTGTTCTGAACAGTTTACTCTTGGTCATGGTTTTAGTCACAAGCGTGATTATTGGTTGGTGCCACATTGACAGTTGCTGACTGCATTCCACAGGGAGGCGAAATGTGATTAGAACTCTACCTCTTCCCCTCACAGACCCATTTTGCCTCTTGGGTACAAACAGACATTTTCATTTTATCTTCTCTGTAGGCAAACCTTAAGATACTTTGTTGCTAAAATATGCTGCCATCATCTGAGCCTTCAGGGAGTCATAATCTTTTTGCAGTAGTAAATCAAAGATCATTGATCATAGAGCACTATAACAAATATAAAAATAATGAAAAAGTTTGAAATATTGTGAGAATTACAGAAGTATGATACAGAGACGTGAAGTGAGCAAATGCTGTTGGAAAAATGGCACTGAGAGACTTGCTCAATGCAGGATTGCCCTAAACCTTCAATTTGTTTAAAACAAAAAACAAAACAAAAAAAGTTGTTATCTGAGAAACACAATAAAATGAGGTGTGCCTGTACTTTGTGTTTTTCTGCATTCATGGTCTAGAATTGTTGGCTTTCTAGGAAAATTTGAAGGACTTCAATAGAACATTCTATTTTGACTTTTGAAGGAACTCATATATAGGTGATTCATTTTTAGGCATTTTCTGTCACATAAAGCAACTTAAATTTCATACTAAGATTTGTCTCTTAATTTGTTTTTTTCTGTTTTCTCTTGATAACAGCTCCTAAAGAACTTAGTAATAATATTAGCTAATAGTTGTTAAATGCTTTCCATAGACATGAACTCTTTTGTATATTCTCACTTAATCTTTGCAGCCATCCAAAGAGATAGATGAATTTATCCCCATTTTATAGCTGAAGACATTTAGGCACCAAAACATTCAGTTATCTGCTCACAAATTCATGACTAGTACAGAGGCAGAATATGAACAAAAGTCTATATAATGGAAAAGGCATGACCTTTTTTTGCAATTCCAAATCATACCATTTATACTTTAAACTAGGAGAGAAACCCACCTAGGGCCTACTTTTTTTGGCAAAGAACTTTCTATTGTTGTTTTATCATCAAGATCTGGACCAGGATTCACTTGTAGTGTGAGTCTGTCAGGTCCATTTTTTAAAAAATAATGTATAATCAAAATTTTAAATTATGTTTGCCAAAAATATCAGAAAAAAAAAGAGCTTGTTTTTCCTTGTCTTTTCCTCCTTAATTCTTATTTCTTCTTAGATAAAATGCGTTTATATCTTTTTGTCTTTATATTCTTCATTTCAGAAATCAATTCTTCTCAGAAGTATATATACATCTGAGTAGGAACAAAACCTCTTAAACAAGGGCAAAAGCTTGACTCCGTCCTTCAGGGGGCTCTACTCTGCTTCAGCTTTGCCCCTCCCCATGGGGGTCAGGATTTTGCAGGACCAAGGTCATAGCACCTGTGACCTCCCCTTCCTTCTAGACCACATTTTTCAACCCTCAGTTCTCTGACCAAATAACTCTGAGCTCACCTCCTGGGCCTGTGTGGCCATTTTTCCCACGTCCATCCTCCCAAGGATTGGTCACAGGATACAGGCCAAGAGGGTAGCATGGAGGAAGCAATTTCCTAAGGGGTGTAGAATGAGCTTCTGTGTGGGCCAGGATGTTCAGCGTGTGTTTATAGACCCCACATTAAAGAGTAGAGCTGAGGATGGGAAGAGAAGGAGGGTGGGCTGCGGGCCACAGCCTAGGGTCTGGCTCCACTTGCTACCAACAACCATGAATTCTGGCCTAGAATTCTCCATTGAAATCTGGTCTCCTGAGTTGTTTGGTTGGTATGTCAAGGAATGACAGTAGAATGTATTTTGTTTAGCATTCTGTCCAGTTTATGTGTACTTTTCATGTCTAGATGTATGGGGTATATAGGCCTCTGTTGGTGCTCCTGCCCCATGTGCCACAAGTTAAGGACAGATCTGGGCAGAGCTGCTTCTTGGCATTCCTCTTTTTCTTACTGTCTCTTCACATTACAGACATTTTCAGCAATGTGGCCAAGAATGCTTCTTTTCCCCAGAGATACTTCTGCAACTCCACGGCCACTCTCAGACCACGCACAGTAGCCCCAGACTCAGATCTGATGAATTAGGAATAAATGAATATTTTTCCTGACACAAAATTAAATAATATCCGGTAAATTCCTTTTGCCAATTCATTAAGATTTCCATGAGGCTCTTTTGGTTTTGGTTTTGTTCTTTGTAGCTGTATATGATGTAGTGGAAGAAAAGCTAGAGAATGAGCCAGACTTCCAGTACATTCCTGAGAAAGCCCCGCTGGATAGCATCCATCAGGATGACCATTCCCTGCGGGAGTCGATGGTCCAGCTTGCTGCCGGGCTTATCACTGGAACTGTGCTGACACAGTTTGATGTAAGTACTGCTGTGTGTGAAAGGGGTCTGCCCATATTTTCTAACAAATTTCGTGGCTTCTTAACTGCCTAATCTACTGTTAGTTATAATTTGTAGAGTAAAATATTATTCCGAGAAATATTTGACATGAGTTCTAAAATGCAAAGTTTTAAAAAATTGCTTCCAAAATACTAGCTGTGGTTTCATTAATAGATATCTGTTTAAAAGAGACAGGTAGGGAGGTTTTATAGGTATGTCATCAAACTACATTTTCTCTGTAATTAAATAGCTGTTTTATGAAAGGTTGCAGATAGACTATTATAGATTTAAAAATCCTGAGTTAAAATAATTTTTGTACCCTGTCCTATTTAATCCTTCTCTAATTTTTGTCAGTGTAGTTAGCTATTGTTAATGTTTGTTGCTCTGAAGTATATGTTATAGATAAGACTATAAAGTATTTAGGGCATGACAATTTTTCTTTTAAACATCTCTAAACTAAATGAAAGCTAAATGTTTCCTGCAGATTTGCTGTGTAAAACTTCAGGTACTTTTGCTGTAAGCAAAATTGTTTTTACTTGTTTTACCATTTTTCAAAATATGTATAATTTGTGTCAAAAATTTTGCAGAATTCAGCTTTGCAAATGTGGTTCAGTACCTTACTAACCTAAGGTACATCACTGTATAGATGAGGTATTCCAAGGAAAAGGCCTGTGTCTTGATAGCATAGAAAGAAGTCTGGAAAACAAATAGAAGCTCTTGATAGCTTTTTGGACTTGTACTTTTTTTTTTCTTTTTTTTAGCAACTATATCGGAAAAAACCTGGAATGACAATGTCTTGTGCCAAATTACCTCAGAACATTTCCAAAAATAGATACAGAGATATTTCGCCTTGTAAGTATCTATCTTCTCTGTATGTTAAGTTTAATCTTTTTAGCATAACTTTATTAAAAACGTTCTTTCTTTTATATTTTTTCAGATGATGCTACACGGGTCATTTTAAAGGGTAATGAAGACTATATCAATGCAAATTATATAAATGTAAGTTTTTTAAAGTTATGCCTTTGTCATTTTGAATAAAAGAGACCACTATGAACTTTGAGATTTAGTCCAGAATCCGTGAATAATGACAATCAACTGTTTTAGTATATACCTCTGATAAGGACTTTTTTTTTAAGCAAGGCTATTATACTATTATAACACTTAGAAAAATAACAGTAACAAACACTTAAATGAGTAATATGCTCAACTTAATTCACATAAAGAAAAGTACAAATCACAACTGCAAGGAATTACCATTTTTCACCTATTAGATTCAAATATCAAAGTTTGCTAATACCATATACACGTCTATAGCATTTATCTGAAACCTTGGGGTCAAATATGCTTTGGGATTCAGAATTTGGGGGGATTTCTGAAAGGTTATTCAGTGCATGTACCATAATAAGTAATGTCCCCAGCGGGCTATGGGACATTACTCTGTAATCAATATCTTGATATTCAGCAGCAAACAAACTATGGATAGTCCCATGAGGTAGGACTGATGAACAGGTTCAAGTCAGATATTGTTGCCAGATGAGTCCAGGTTAGGTTAGGTATACTAAAAAAAAAAAAAGAGAGAGAGACAAACTTACACTACAGAGCACTGGGAGTTTCAGAATGTGGATAAGGGATTGTGGATTATTAAGGAGTTTACTGAGGAAGTAGCATTCCTCATACCTTCTTGGTGGAAGTATAAATTGGGACAACCACTGTGGAGAGCCATTTGGTGCCATATGTTAAAATTTTAAATGCACATGCACTTCAATCCAGCATTCTCATTTCTTCCTGTTGCCTATACAAATATATTTCTTCCTGTGTGCAAAAATGTTAGGTCTACAAAGTATTCAGTGTAGCCTTGGTTATGAGAGCAGATAGAATAGCAGCAACTTAAATGTTCTATGAATTTACGGTACATTTATACAGTAGAGCCATTACAAAGAATGAAATTTTACGTATTAATCTGACATGATTTTAAAGATAAAGTGGAAAGCAGAGAAACAAGATGCAGAACAATATTATATGCTACCATTTATATTTTACAGAAGAAAAAGGAAGACAGTTTTGCATGTATATTTGTGTGTCGTGTATAGACTGTCTCCAAAAGAATACGACAGGAGCTAGGAGAAAGGATTGCCCTCCTGAGTGTAACCTGGAGGCTGGGATGAGGAGACTTCTTTCTCTCCTCACCCTTTGGTATCCTTCCAATTGCCATGTACATGTGTCACCTTTTCTTTTATTAAATTCAATCTTAAAAATGTAATAAGATAATGGTTCATCTTGCCCAAATACAGTCTTACTTTCTGAAAATAATGAATTTTAAATGTTTTTCCAGTCTTTTCATGTTACATATATATATAATTATGTGCATGTTACATAAAATATAAACATTACATTATATATATATATATATACACACATATAATATGAAAAATCTAAACTAAAACAAGTGGCAGAATTTTTTCTCCTCACAAAATTTACTAATCTGTTTAGAGACTTTTTTTTTCTTTTCCATTGTAATTTATTACAAGATGTATGGTTCCCTTTGCTATGCAATAGGTCCTTGTTTGTCTATGTTATATATAGTAATATGTATGTGTTAATCCCAAACTCCTAATTTATCCCTCCCCACCTTTTCCTCTTTGGTAACCATAGTTTGTTTTCTGTGTAGAGACAAATATTTTTTATTTCTGTATCAATTCTCTGCCTCTGAAACAGGATCCTCCATAATGCTGCTCTTAAAACCATAAGAGTGCTTTGGAAAACATTTGAATTCCTGTTTCCACTAAATGAAAGATAAATATGTATAACTACTGCACGTTGCCAAGAAATTTCTTACACAAATAAAATAAATTGTTGATAAAGATTTGTTTTACTGACTTTGCAATTTACTGAGATTAATTGTATTCAGTTATCATTTAGTAGATGCTTTTTATATGTTTGATCCTAGTAAAAGGTAATAATGCAAACAATTTTGTCTTTGCCTCCTTTTCATTTTAGATGGAAATTCCTTCTTCTAGAATTATAAATCAGTACATTGCTTGTCAAGGGCCATTACCACACACTTGTACAGATTTCTGGCAGATGACTTGGGAACAAGGCTCTTCCATGGTTGTGATGTTGACCACACAGGTTGAACGTGGCAGAGTAAGTCATAACTTGAGTCTTATGCATTGCTCGGAGTTTTTTCAAATTACATTGCTTATAATAGTCAAAATAGTCACGTTAATTTAGTCTCTTTTGTAAGCTTTAAACATGCTTTCTTACGGTGTCATGGTAAAAATCATCATGAATAAGTGCTTAAGACTGTGGCTAACATAATAAAAGTGTTATCATAAATGTGATGTGTTAGCCATTATTATTTAAATGGACTGATATATACTCGATAAGGAATTTGTATCTAGAATATATAAAGAATTCATACAGTTTAACCATAAAATGACAAATACCCCATTTAAAAATGGCCAAAGGATCTGAATAGATGATTCTCCAAAGAATATATTCAAATGGCCAACAAGGTCATAAAAAGATGCTCATCAGCGTCATTAGTCATCAGGGAAATGCGAGTCAAAGCCACAGTGCAACACTGCTCCGTACCCAGTAGGGTGGTTAAAATAAAGATGACAGGAAATAACCAGTGTTGGTGAGGATGTGGAGACAGTGGAATCTGCTGTGTCGCTGGTGGGTTTGTGAAATGGTGCAACTGCCTTGGAGACAGCCTGTCGGTTCTTCAAGAGCATAAACATAGAATGACTGTAACTCAGCAATTTCACTCCTGGGAATGCCCGAGAGAATTAAATACACGTCCACATAAAAACTGGGGCACTAACGTTCACGGCCGCATTATTTTTAATAGCCCCAAAGTGGGAAAAACCCAGATGTACCAGAGAAAATGTGGTATATTCATACAGTTGAATATTATTTGGCAATAAAAAGGTATGAAAAAATAATACATGGGTGAACCTAGAAGACATTATGGTAGGCGAACAAGGAAGTCACCAAAGACCATGTATTTTATGATTCTGTTATATGGGATGTCCAAAGTAGGCCATGGGGACAGAAAGTAGATTAGTGGTTGCCCAGGTCTGGAGTAGAGGGAGGAAGGTGGGTTAGAGGGATGCGTGGTGACTACTGAGGGGTGTGGGCCTTCCTTTGGGGGTGATGAAAATGTTCTAAAAGTGATCGCCATGATGGTTACACAGCTCTGTGTATATACTAAAAACTATTGAGTAGTATATGCTAAATGGGTAAATTGAATGGTATGTGAATTATATGTCATGAAAATTTTTTTAAGATTCCAATTATGAAAACAAATGGATTGCATTTGGCATTTTAGTTAAAGATTCTTTCTCATTATTAACTTAAATCTAAGAAATATCAAAATTAGTAATACCATTTTGCCACCGTCGTGGTAGTAATTAGTTCAGGCAGGAATTAATCATGAGTGGTAAAACATTGGGTGGAAGCTTGTTGTAAACAGGATATTTGCAGTCTCAAAATATATCCAAACAGACTATTATTACAAAGAGAAAAAATGACGAAGAAAAAAATGTTACTAGTTGGTAGATCTAGGTGAAGGGTACATGAGGGTTCATTAAATTATTCTTGTCACTTTTCTGTAAGTTTGAAAGTTCTTAAAATTTAAAACATTTTAAAATTTGGAGAACCTAAATTGTGTCCATTTCTAAAATCTATTGCTGCCAGGTTAAGTGTCACCAGTATTGGCCAGAACCCGCAGGAAGTTCATCCTATGGATGCTACCAAGTCACCTGCCACTCAGAGGAAGGGAACACTGCGTATGTCTTCAGGAAGATGACGCTGTTTAATCAGGAGGTAGGAAAGCAGGGGGTCTGTTGATAGAGCTGTTATGTTCAAGGTAGAGGCTTTGACAGATGAAAATGTATTTATTTTTATTTTATTTCCATTATTCTAGGAGGTGGGTCAAAAAGGATCTTGCTTTGATGTATGTCATAGAGTGTTTTCCTCTAAGAGTTTTATAGTGTCTGGCCTTAAATTTACATCTTTAATCCATTTTGAGTTTATTTTTGTGTATGGTGTTAGGAAGTGTTCTGATTCATTCTTTTACATGTAGCTGTCCAGTTTTCCCAGCACCACTTATTGAAGAGGCTGTCTTTTTTCCCTTGTATATTCTTACCTCCTTTGTCAAAGATAAGGTGCCCAAAGAAGATGTGGCACATATAAATAATGGAATATTACTCAGCCATAAGAAGGAATGAAATTGAGTTATTTGTAGTGAGGTGGATGGACCTAGAGTCTGTCATACAGAGTGAAATAAGCCACAAAGAGAAAAACAAATACCGTATGCTAACTCATATATACGGAATCTAAAACAGTGGTACAGATGAACCCAGTAACAGGGTAAGAATAAAGATGCAGATGTAGAGAACAGACTTGAGGACAAGGGTGGGGGGGTGGCAAAGGGGAAGCTGGGATGAAGTGAGCGAGTAGCCTTGACATATACACACTACCAAATGTAAAACAGATAGCTAGTGGGAAGCTGCTGCATAACACAGGGAGATCAACTTGATGATGGGTGATGACTTAGAGGGCTGGGATAGGGAGGGTGGGAAGGAGTCACGGGAGAGAGGGGATATGGAGGTATTAATACAGCTATATAAATACAGCTGATTCACTTTGTTGTACAGCAGAAACTGGCACAACAGTGTAAAGCAATTATATTCCAGTAAAGAACTTAAAAAAATGTATTTAGTCTGAGTCCTAGTTATTAGGAAATATAAAAAATTACTGAACTATTTGCTTCATTGGGATATATTGGAATCTTATGAAATGTGTTCTCCTACTACAATGCTTCCAATTTTTGTAGGTAAATATGAATGATCAGTGAAAATATAATCTAGTAAATAGTACATATTACTATTAATATTATACTCTTCCTATTCATAAAAGTTATACCAGGGGTGTTGTTTACAGGTTTCTTCCTCCAAGTAATATTAGTAAGGTATTAGAGTACATCTGTAGAAATGGAAAGAACAACTGAAAGCTATCAAATTATTCCCCTTTTTTAAAAGAATGGAGGAGAGCAGTTTCATAGTCTCCTCAGCATTAAGGAGGAAAGATCATAGGCAGGACCCTCTGACATCAGACAGACCGTAGCTTTCAAATTGTTAGTTTTTCTTCCTGCTACCTGGGTCACTCCAGTCGGCTTCCAGATCAGAGCCAGAGTGGAAACTGAGTAGTAGACAACGGATCAGTAACCCAGCTGGGAGATGTGTGGAGGAGGCAGCATGTGCCTTTCCTGTCTGGGGGCTGCCAGAGCCTGGGCCAGCTGCCTTGGGGCTGACGGCAGAAAGAAGTGATTGCTAGAGAAGAGCAGACAGCACAGCATCCATGGTGAAGCCTTCAGAGATGAGACCACCTCTCCCCTGGCCCCACGCACACGCCATCCCCACCGCACACCCTCCCCAAGGGTAATTACAGGAGTCCAGTGAGACAGGGCCTTACTGACCGGAAAGGGAAGGAGCTAGACGTTGTGTTGATTTATACTGATGGAATCTGGCACTGAATAAAGCTAAAGTTACAAGAAATAAAAAAATTAAAGTTTCAAAATGTTATGGGCTAGAGATCCTATGAGAATGAATTTTGGGTTTGGGCATGTACACTGTACAGCTCATGGTCGTATGTAATAAGGCAAGCCAATAAGGTATTTGTTTTCCTAAATAGGCATGAAGGATGAGCTTGTACATGGTGACATCAGGTGATGTGTGTATCCCATTGTTCTCCACCTGCGGATTATCCGCGGCAGCTTTATGTATTATAGTGGCTTTTCTTTGCAACCCTGAACACCTCAGAACTGTGCTAAGACACAAGTTAGTTTCTAAAGTTTGAGCCAGATATAACTGGGAAAATTAATTTGTTGCCATAAATATGTATGTACATGGGTGGATAGATAGATAGACAGATAAATGCTACCCCAAAACTTAACAAAACATGATTTTACAGTACCCATTCTTGTCATTATTGGTACCGTTAAGTTCTTCTGTTAACAATAATAGTCAAAGGTAGTCTGTGTTCGATACCTTCGGTTCATCTGAACAATTAGTTAGCAGATTAAACTGAGGACTCCTTGGGAATTCTTTTCTCTTAATTACCTTTTACTTTCATGTTACTTTACTTTCTGGAAGCTCCATCTGATGTAAATGACAGGAACCGATTTCATATTACTGAGTGGCTCTAGCTACCAAGTATTGAGCATATGGTTCCAAACAGCTGTGATTGGGTGACTGGCAGGTCCTCTCACTGAATCCTTTTAACATAAGACCATCCCTTTGAGGTGTAGGTGTTATTTCATTTTTCAGTTGACGAAAATGAGGCTCTGAAATGTTGTGTTAACTGGCAAGGTTGACATTTGAACCAAGATGTATAAATTCAATACCTTGCTGTCTCCATTATACCAACTTTTGGCTCCCAAAGAAGAATTAACTCCTGATTTGATTTTGTTTTTATGATCTCCAGTTTTTAATCTGCATTTATTTTGAGATTTTATTTTCCTGGTTTCCATAATTTCACTCGTGTGTATCAGAATTAGCCCAGCTTTGTTTATTAAAAAATGTTTTTTTACCTTACCTTTTTTGCTCAACCTAACAACAATTTAGTTTTCTTTTAAACATTTCTCTGGGATCTTAGTCTTTTTTTGCCTCTTTACTTGATTATCATCCTAAAAATACTTTACAAGTGTAGAAATTGAGTTATAAGTAGAGTAATAATCCAAGTGACTGATACTTACATGGATACAACTGTTTCTATAAAATGGATTGTCTTCTTTTCCGTGAACTTTTGAGTTTATACACTACTTTGGGAGGGTGAATAATGAGAAAAGTTTCTTCTGCATTTCTTATAAAATTAAAATGCCATGAATGTTCATTTATATTTTAAGGATTATTTCTAAGTCAGGTGCGTAATTTTTCATTTATATGTAGAAAAATGAGAGTCGTCAACTCACTCAGATCCAGTATATAGCCTGGCCCGACCATGGGGTCCCTGATGATTCAAGTGACTTTCTGGATTTTGTTTGCCATGTGCGAAATACGAGGGCCGGCAAGGAGGAACCTATTGTTGTTCATTGCAGGTATTTTCTGTCTTTTATAACTGAGTGATTAGATATGCCATTTTTAAAAGGGAATACATATTTTATGTTGTCCTTACGTTGTGATTGTCACTCGGATAATTAGAACTGAAAGCTTTGCTCTCAAGGTAGAAGGCAAAGGATATGTTTTAACATATGATTGACAGAAATTTTATCGTAAGAGCTAAGAATAGGACTTATCACACTGATTCTTAGAAGTTTGTCTTTTTCATAGTTATGTCTTAAAGTTAATGGTATCGTAGATTTGATGAAATACAATACTGTAGGAATTAGGTTGCATCCTAAGGTTTGGATGTCCCCCTCCCTGTGAGGTGCTCCCTCTTGGCCCTTCCTAGGACATTGGTGACATTTCACCGCCTTGGTGTGGCTCTGCCCACTACCACCTCAGCATGCACCGCTTCCAGAGCTCCAGGTGAGCAGTAGCAGACCCTCCTTCCTTTCACCCCCTTCTACCCTCCAGGGACCAAATACAATGGCTCCAGCCTCACTGCTACAGACCCAGAGATTAGGAGCCAGAAATTATTTTCTCCTTGTCCTGATCACCTCTGTTATTAAGTGATTTATTCAGAGAATGTATTAAAGTATCTCTTTATCCTTAAATTTTTCAGCAGTTTTTGAGAGCAAACTTTCAAATCATCAAAATAGATTGTAGACCAGATATTTGAGAGGCAAAATGGCAGGAATGGAGGACACATTTGGACATTTCATATCCATAGTTCCCAGTAGGTACTTTATCCACATTCACAGAGCACTTCACAGAGTTGTCCTTAACTATCTCAATGGTAAAGTTTTTTAATGAAAATTAAATTTGGTTTTAAAAACTGAGTTTTTGAGTGTGTAAAATAGTTGTCTTTTGTGCACTCATTAATGACTTATTATTATAATTCCCTTATTTTGCATTTTAAAACTATTATACCAGTAAGCGTCTGTGCCTTGTTCAGATTTTAAAAACAATTGTAACTCTTAAAATTGTGTATTTGTAACTAACAGTGGGGAGGGGTGGTTACAAACCATTTAATCTGTATTACCTGAAATTTTTTTGTTGTTTTCAAAATAGTTTCCAGTTGGCTTGCTACTTTTGTTAATATAAAACATTAAAATCAAACTGTTCTGCTGTAATATGACTCAGTATTCTAATTTTCTTCACAAAGGGCACAAGAAGTATAACAGAATTGTATCAGTAAGACCTTGCCCCGTATTTGTCTTTTTTAGTGCTGGGATTGGAAGAACCGGTGTTCTTATTACTATGGAAACAGCCATGTGTCTCATTGAATGCAATCAGCCAGTTTATCCACTAGATATTGTGAGAACAATGCGAGATCAACGAGCCATGATGATCCAAACTCCTGTGAGTACTACATACCTCACGTATGAGTGTGTTCTCAACGCAGTGGTTTTTGTTATCAGTGTATATTCTAAACCATACTTTTCTCTTTTTAATTCTCTGCCAGAAGCTAATAACACTAGCGCAGGGGTCGGCAAATACTGCCTATTAGCCAAACCTGTCCCGCCGCTTGTGTTTATAAATAAAGGTTTATTGCAAACAGCCACAGTCATTTGTTTACATATTGTCTGTGGCTGCTTTCACATTACAGTAGCAGAGTTGAGAAGTTGCAGCAGGCACCATGTGATTGCAGAACTGAAAATATTTGCTATCCGGTCTTTTACAGAAAACGTTTGCCGACACCACCTAGCATGCTAGTTCTTAATTGCCTAAACAGGTGCAGAGGAGGAACATGCCCTGTGTTACTTAGTCAGATGGAATGCTGAGAACAACAGGGTTCCTAGACTGGAGAATCTTGATAGGCCTACTTTCAGTGAAACAGTGGGAAAATCGCCTTTCTTTTTTACATAAGAATTTAAATTGCATAAGAACTGAAATCATAGAAATTAAGCTACTAACTTGTATCCTATACTGACTTTGAATTATGTTGCAAGACTCATGAGGAATCATGGAATTTTAGAATTAATGTTAAGATTTTTATATTTAGCCACTGTAAAAAGTTAGCATTGGGGCTTCCTAGGTGGTGCAATGGTTGAAAATCCACCTGCCAATGCAGGGGACATGGGTTCAATCCCTGCTCCAGGAAGATCCCACATGCCATGGAGCAACTAAGCCCTTGAGCCACAACTATTGAGCCTTCGCTTTAGAGCCCATGAGCCACAAGTGTTGAGCCCATGTGCTGTAACTACTGAAGCCCACGCACCTAGAGCCTGTGTTCCACAACAAGAGAAGCCACGGCAATGAGGAGCCCTCGCACCACAACGAAGAGTAGCCCCCACTTGCTGCAACTAGAGAAAGCCCGTGTGCAGCAACAAAGACCGAACACAGCCAATAAATAAATAAATATATATATATATTAAAAAAAAAGTTAGCATTGTTGCTGACATTAAGGTTACTGAAGTGAACTAACCTATGTGATCTAATAAGTGTCTGTCATTTTTTTACCTTTAAATTATAGAAAATTTCAAATACACACAAAAGCAGACAATATGATGTAATGAACACCGTGTTGTGTACTCAGCCCCAACATTGGTCGTGGTGCTTCCTTCATACTGCCACCTGTTCTCCCCATATTTGAAGCAAACCCTACACATCATATCTTTTTGTCTATACATATTTTAGTGTGTATCTCTCTAAAAGATGAGTGTTTTCCTTCTAAACAAAACCACAATACCGTTACCACACCAAATTATAATTAATAATAATTCCCTAATATTAGTAGTAGCCAGTATTCAAATTTCCAGTTGTCTCATATAAATCTAAATATAAATTTAGAATAGCTTTATATAATTCACATGCCATAAAATTCACCCTTTTTAACAAGTGCACAGTTCACTAGATTTTACTATATCATGGAGTTTGGCATCCATCATTGCTATCTAATATTACCACATTTTCATCACCCCAGAGAAGACACCCTGTACCCATTTTCCCTAGTGTCTTTCCCAGCCTTCCCCCAACTTAGCCCTAGGCAACCGTTAATCTACTTTTTGTTTCTGTAGGTTTGCCTATTCTGGACCTTTCATGTGAATGGAATCATATAATTTGATCTTTCATAAATAATTGGCTTCATTAGTATAATTAAGGGATATATACATTCCATAGTGTATATCAGTACTTCCTTTTTCTTTAAAGAGATACACTTTTATCTGTTGATGGACATTTGGATTGTTTCCTCTTTAAAAAATTTTTAATTTAATTTTTTTATTAATTTATTTTTTTAATGTATTTATTTATTTATTTATTTATTTGGCTGCCTTGGGTCTTTGTTGCTGCTCACGGGCTTTCTCTAGTTGCAGCAAGTGGGGGCTACTCTTCATTGCAGCCGTGGGCTTCTCATTGCGGTGGCTTCTCTTGTTGCGGAGCATGGGCTCTAGGCACACAGGCTTCAGTAGTTGTGGCTTGCAGGCTCTAGAGAGCAGGCTCAGTAGTTGTGGCACACGGGCTTAGCTGCTGTGTGGCACATGGGATCTTCCGAGACCAGGGCTGGAACCTGTGTCCCCTGCACTGGCAGGCGGATTCCCAACCACTGCACCACCAGGGAAGTCCTGTTTCTGCTTTTTGACTGTTATGAATAATAGTGCCAGAAGCATTTGTGTATATGTTTTTCTGGAAATGTTTTCATTTCTCTTGGGTGTATATCCAGGAGTGGAGTTGCTAGGTAATGTGGTAACTAAATGTTTAACCTTTTGAGGAACCACCAGGCTGTTTTCCAAAGCAGCTGCACCATTTTGCTGTCCCCTGGCAAGTGTGAGGGTTCCATTTTCTCCACATCACTGTCGTCACTTGTCATTATCTCTTTTTATTTTAGCCTTCCTACTGAATGTAAAGTGGTATCTTGTGGTTTTGACTTGCATTTCCACAGTAACTAATGATATCAAGCATCTTTTCATGCAGCCACTTACTTGTATATCTTCTTTGGAGAACTGTTCAAATCTTTTGCCTGTTTCTCAATTTGGTTTTTTGTTTTACTGTTGAATTGTATATTGTCTTTATATTTTCTAAAAACAAGTCTCTTATAGATCTGTGGTTTGCAAATGTTTTCTTTTTTATGTTGTTCTTTCACTTTCTTAAGTCATTTGAAGCACAAAGTTGATTATGTCCAGTTTTGTTTGTTTTGTTTTTAATCACATGTACTTTTGGTGTCATAGCTAAGAAATCATTGCCTAACTTAAGGTAACAAAGATTTCTTCCTCTGTTTTCTTCTAAGAGTTTTATGGTTTACCTCTCACATTTAGATGTCTGATCCATTTTGAGTTAGTGTCTGCTTGTGGTGTGAGATGGGGTTCTGTCTTCATTCATCTGCATGTGAATCTCCAGTTGTATCAGCCCCATTTGTTGAAAACACTATTCTTTCCCCATGAATTGTCTCTGGGTCCCTTGACCACAAATGTAAGGGCTTATTTCTGGACTTTCAGATGTATTCCATTGAGTTATATGTCTGTTCTTATGTTAATACCACACTGTCTTGATTACTATCAATTTGTAATAAAATTTGAAGTCAGGAAATCTGCATCTTGCAACTCTGTTTTTCTTTTTCAGGACACTTTTGGCTATTCTGGGTCCCATGCATTTCCATATGAATTTTAAAATCAGTTTGTCCTCTGCAAAAAAAGCAAGATAGGGATTGCATTAAATCTATAGATCATTTTGGGAACTGTTGCCGTCTTAATGATATCCCATCTTCAAAAGCATGAATACAAAATGTCTTTCCATTTATTTATGTCTTCATTAATTTCCTTCAACAGTGTTTTGTATTTTGCAGTCTTGTACTTTTGTTAAGTTTATTCTTAAATTTTTTTTTAGTCTTTTTGGTCCTATTGTAAGTGGACTTGTTTTCTTAATTTCATTTTAGGACTATTCGTTGCCTGGATATAGAAACAAAACTGATTTTGCATGTATCCTTCAACCTTGCTAAAATCATTTATTAACTCTAATAATTTTCCTTATGCATGAAAGTAGATTCCTTAGGATTTTCTATATACGGATCATGTCATTTGCAAATAGAGATAGTTTACTGCTTCCTTTCTAGTATAAATGCCTTGGTTTTCTTTTTGTCTTTTCTGGCCCTGGCCAGAACCTCCAGTACAATGTTAATAGAAGTGGTGAAACTAGACATCCTTATCGTGTTCCTGGTCTTAAGGGACAGTTTTCTGTTTTCTCATCACTAAGTACTATAAAGTTAGCCATGGATTTTTTTATTAATACTTTTTATCAAGTTGAGAAAGTTCCCTCTCTTACTAGTTTGTTGAGTGTTCTTACGATGAAAGGGTGTTCAGTTTTGTCAAATGCCTTCTCTATATCTATTGAGATGATCATGTGATTTGTGTCTTTTATTCTCTTGATGTAATATACATGGGTGAGTCAAAAATTATCTGCACTCTGGTTATATTAAAACTTCTGTTGGCTGTACTGTTTTTTTTTTGTTTTTTGTTTTAATTTATTTATTAATTTTTGGGGGGTACACCAAGTTCAATCATCTGTTTTTATACACATATCCCCGTATTCCCTCCCGGCTGTACTGTCTTATCAACAGTTTCCATTCAAGGCTACACTGCTGTGCAGGTGTGAATGTGTTACATCAGTTCATTTGTAACTGCAGTGCAAGCAAAAATGGATGCCCCACTTGTGATTTGCACAAAAGAAGAGCAACATGCAGTGATTCATTTTTTTGTCATCTGAGGGTGTACCTGGTGCTGTTATTTATCGAAGACTTGTGCCCAGTGTGCAGAAAGTGCTTTGTCGCAAAGAGACGTGTATGATTGAATAGAGATGCTTATTGAAGAGCTGAAGCCTAAACTTCGGATTAAATGCAGAGGACTTCTGTCCAAGGGCACTGTGATCTTTCATGACAATGCACATCCTCACACTTCTGCCCACACTGTCGACACTCTGCAAAAACTTTGTTTTGAGGTGTCAAAGCATCCTCCCTATAGTCTTGATCTTGCTTCATCAGACTTTTACCTATTTGGTCCCCTGAAAGCAGCCCTACAAGGATGAAGATTCACTTCTGATGAAGAAGTGAAGACAGTGGTGCATTCGTGGCTCCCAGCTCAGCCTAAAACATTTTTTAATGAGGGACTACGAAAGCTTGTTGACAGGTGGACAAAGTATATTAAAAAGCAAGGAGAAGCCAAAGCAATCTTGAGAAGGAAAAATGGAGTAGGTGGAATCAGGCTTCCTGACTTCAAACTATACTACAAGGCCATAGTGATCAAGACAGTATGGTACTGGCAAAAAAATAGAAAGGAAGATCAATGGAATAGAATAGAGAACTCAGAAGTAAGCCCAAACACATATGGGCACCTTATCTTTGACAAAGGAGGCACGAGTATACAATGGAAAAAAGACAGCCTCTTCAATAAGTGGTGCTGGGAAAATTGGACAGCAACATGTAAAAGAATAAAATTAGAACACTTCCTAACACCATACACAAAAATAAACTCCAAATGGATTAAAGACCTACATGTAAGGCCAGACACTATAAAACTCCTAGAGGAAAACATAGGCAGAACACTCTTTGACATCCATCAAAGCAACATCCTTTTTGACCCACCTCCTAGAATCATGGAAATAAAATCAAGAATAAATGAATGGGACCTCATGAAACTTAAAAGCTTTTGCACAGCAAAAGAAACCATAAACAAGACTAAAAGGCAACCCTCAGAATGGGAAAAAATAATTGCCTATGAAACAACGGACAAAGGATTAACCTCCAAAATATACAAGCAGCTCAGGCAGCTTCATACCAAAAAAGCAAATAACCCAATCCACAAATGGGCAGAAGACCTAAATCGACATTTCTCCAAAGAAGACATACAGATGGCCAACAAACACATGAAAAGATGCTCAACATCACTCATCATCAGAGAAATGCAAGTCAAAGCCACAATGAGGTATCACCTCACACCAATCAGAATGGCCATCATCACAAAGTCTGGAAACAACAAATGTTGGAGAGGGTGTGGAGAAAAGGGAACTCTCCTGCACTGTTGGTGGGACTGTAAGTTGGTACAGCCACTATGGAAAACAATTTGGAGGTTCCTTAAAAAACTACAAATAGAACTACCATATGATCCAGTAATCCCACTCCTGGGCATATACCCAAAGAAAACCATAATCCCAAAAGAAACTTGTACCATAATGTTTATTGCAGCACTATTTACAATAGCCAGGACATGGAAGCAACCTAAATGCCCATCAACAAATGAATGGATACAGAAGATGTGGCATATATATACAATGGAATATTACTCAGCTATAAAAAGGGATGAGATGGAGCTATATGTCATGAGGTGGATAGAACTACAATCTGTCATACAGAGTGAAGTAAGTCAGAAAGAGAAGGATAAATATTGTATGCTAACTCACATATATGGAATCTAAAAATGGTACTGATGAACTCAGTGACAAGAACAAGGAAGCAGATACAGAGAATGGACTGGAGAACTCGAGGTATGGGAGGGGGCGGGGGGTGAAGGGGAAACTGAGAAGAAGCGAGAGAGTAGCACAGACATATATATACTACCAACTGTAAAATAGTCAGTGGGAAGTTGTTGTATAACAAAGGGAGTCCAACTCGAGGATGGAAGATGCCTTAGAGGACTGGGGCAGGGAGGGTGGTGGGGACTCGAGGGGGGGGGGCGTCAAGGAAGGGAGGGAATATGGGGATATGTGTATAAAAACAGTTGATTGAACCTGGTGTACCCCCAAAAAAATAAAATAAAATTAAAAAAAAAAAAAAAAAAAGCAAGGAGATTGTCAAAAATGATGTATTTGTCTTTTCTAAAAGTTAATTAAAATAAATTCTACAGCCAGAGTGCAGATAATTTTTGACTCACTCTCATATTAGATTGATTGATTTTTTTGAATGTTAAACTAACCTAGCATTCCTGAGATAAATCTCTCTTAGACATGGTGTTAAATTCTTTTTATATGTTGCTTGACTTGATTTGCTAGTGTTTTCCTGAGGTTTTTATATCTATATCCACACATAATAGATTTTTTATTTTTAATTATAGTAGAATACAAAACATAAAAGTTACCTTATCAACCATTTTTTTAAAAATATTTATTTATT
Source organism: Hippopotamus amphibius kiboko (assembly GCF_030028045.1). Lineage (NCBI taxonomy): Eukaryota > Metazoa > Chordata > Mammalia > Artiodactyla > Hippopotamidae > Hippopotamus > Hippopotamus amphibius. The sequence goes on from NC_080193.1 coordinate 35,381,547, forward strand.
GGGTGGGGGGGACTCGAGGGGGGGGAGTCAAGGAAGGGAGGGAATACGGGGATATGTGTATAAAAACAGATGATTGAACCTGGTGTACCCCCAAAAAAATAAAAAAAAAATTAAAAAAATATATATATATTTATTTATTTATTTATTTGGCTGCGCCAGGTCTTAGTTGCTGCGTGCAGGCTCTTCATTGCTGTGTGTGGGATCTTTAGTCACGGCATGTGAACTCTTAGTTGTGGCATGTGGGGTCTAGTTCCCTGACCAGGGCCCCCTGCATTGGGAGTGCAGAGTCTTAGCCACTGGACTACCAGGGAAGTCCCCCATCTTGACCATTTTTAAGTGTACAATTCAGTAGTGTTAAGTATATTCACACTGTTGCATAATCAATCTGTAGAACTTTTTCATCTTGCAAAACTAAAACTCTATACCCATCAAATCCATTTTTCTCTCCCCCACCCCTGGCAAGCACCATTCTATTTTCTGTTTCTGTGAATTCGACTACTCTAGATACGTCATATGAGTGGAAGCATACAGTTTTTGTCTTTTGTGACTGGCTTATTTCACTGAGCATAATATCCTCAAGGTTCATCCATGTTGTAGCCTGTGTCAGAATTTCTTCTTTTTAAGGCTGAAAAAACACTTCATTGTATGTATATACCACATTTTGCCTATCCTTTCATTTGTTGATGGACATTTGGTTTATTTGCACATTTAGGTTATTGTTGAATAATGTTGCTGTGAACACAGATGTATAAATATCTTTTAGACACTGCTGTCAGTCTTTTCAGATATCTGTCCAAAAGTCAGATTGCTGGATCATATCATACGTAATGAGTTTTTGTTTTTGTTCTTATAGTTTGTGTAAAGCTGGGATTCAAATATGGTCCACACACTTTGATTGGTCTATGTGTCTCCTAAACGCCTTTTAATCTGTGTCTTCCTTCTATGTCTCCTTTTTTCTTGCAATTTATTTGATGAACAAACCACGCTGTTTGTGCTGCTTGTCCTCCCATCGTCTGGATTTTGCTGATGGTGTTCTCTGTCCTTTCCACAGCTGGTGGATGGATCTGCAGGCTTCAGCAGCCTCCTTCAAGGGCCACACAACGTCTGTGTCTTCCTTTTTGTGATGTTAGCAGCCTCGAGTGGTCGGTGTCTGCATCATTAACTCATTGGACTTGCAAAATGACGAGATTCTGTCATGCTTTTTTATAAGAGAAACTTCTCATCTGCTGTTTGGTTAACCAGTGGTGCAGTCTGTATAGGAAAGACAAGATAAACACTTGATGCTTTCCCTTTATTTATAAGGTTTCAGTATAATGAGTTGGTTCACTGGCCTCTGCTGGTGGTGACCACTTTTGTTTGGGTATTTTTTTTTCTTTTTTAAGTTAATTAATTAATTTTGGTTGCGTTGGGTCTTGGTTGCTACGCACGGGCTTTCTCTAGTTGCAGCGAGCAGTGGCTGCTCTTCATTGCGGTGTGCAGGCTCTCATTGTGGTGGCTTCTCTTGTTGTGGAGCATGGGCTCTAGGGGTGCAGGCTTCAGTGCTTCGAGCACTCGGGCTCAGTAGTTGTGGTGCACAGGCTTAGTTGCTCCACAGCATGTGGGATCTTCTCAGACCAGGGATCGAACCCGTGTCCCCTGCATTGGCAGGTAGATTCTTAACCACTGCACCACCAGAGAAGTCCAAGACCCTGGTAACTTTGGTAGTTTCCTTGCTATCAGTAAAGATGTCCAGCTTGTACATTTCTTGCCCCAGACTTAGCATCAGTAATTTCTCCAAAAAGTCCTGGTTCTTTTAAGTGGGAAATTATTTTAGGGACCACCTTCTGAGCACTAGGGTTTTTTGGTTTGTTTTTTGTTTTTTAATATTTATTTATTTATTTATTTATTTATTTACTCAGCTGTGCTGGGTCTTAGTCACGGCACGTGGGATCTTTAGTTGCAGCATGTGAACTCATAGTTGCAGCATGTGGGATCTAGTTCCATGACCAGGGATCGAACGCGGGCCCCCTGCATTGTGAGCATGGAATATTAGCCACTGGACCACCAGGGAAGTCCTACACTAAGGGTTTTTATTGCTTTTGGGGAAGTGTTAGTATTTGTCTCTGGAAATAATCAGTTGCCAGAGGTAGGAAAGTAAACTTTTCATGAGTCAGCACTGGTACTGTAACCGAAAGTGGGGTCCAGCTGCTCACTGCTCAAAAGCCAATAAAGAGGTAAAGTTGGTAGAAAGGAAAGTTTGCTTTATTTTGGGTGCCGGCAGTGGGGGTGGGGGAGGGGGTGCCTGTCCAAAGACTCACCCCACCCACCCTCCTGACCATCAGTGGGCAAGAGCTTTTATAGGCTGAGGGACGGGGCTACACGCAGAAACAGCACAGTCAGCTCTGCAGTCATCTTGAAGTTGGTCATGTGGTGGTCGGACCAGTGTCATTTTGGATTGTTTTAAGGACAGTTAATCTTCAGTTCCAGGGTCAGTTTGTTCCCATATCCTTGAGCCAGTTCTCGGAATGTGGCAGCTTATGTCATGGCTACAGTCTGGTCATCACGTAGTTAACTTCTCCACTTGGCGGGGGTTTCAGTATCTATAAGACAGCTCACAGGAGGTGGCTCAGAATATTATCTATAGCCCTTGAGGAGGAAGTAAAGGCCCTTGACTTTGCTTAATGATACATTATTATCATTTAGTCTCCTTTAACTGTTTCCCTTTGTTTCTGCATTTTCTCATTTCTCTGATTAAACTTATTCTTTGGCTAAAGTTTTTCCACAGACGGAAGACAGGCTGAGGACATGGGGGGACATAGACCATAGGGTCCTGCTGCATTTCAGTGCTTCCAATACCGACTCAGACCACAGTGTTTTTTCTTACCATTTTGTCCTTATATCCCTTTTCTGCTTTAACAAGAATGCTGGCTCTCTGCAGTACCAGAAGTGTAAGGCTGGGCGTATCATAAGTACTCATTTGTTTTACTCCACATTACCCAACAGCCGTCTCAGAATGACACAGCTAAGACGATCACTGTCAACCGTTTGGTTACTGAAGAGAGTTTTCAGTTCTTTCCACAGTTCTTTTTGATTGGAGATTTATATTCTACAAGAGATACGCAGTTAAGTTGCTGTTTCAAAGTCCTTTGAAATAGCCGCTTTCTAGGTGGTTATGCCATCAACTAGATACATACCTTGATAGGTTTTGTATTTTCAACTTATAGAGGCTTTTAAAATTAATGTTTTAATTATGGAGTATCTTTACGTGGTCCCAAAGTAAAATCTATAAGAGAAGGAAGTATATTCAATGCAATCTAATCTCTACCTCTCTCCTTCACCCTGTTCACTACTTTCCCTCTAGGAAAGCTTGTTCTTACGATTTATCCTTCCCTTGCTTTTTTTCTTAACGTACATATTGAGATAGTACATATTTGTGTGTGGCGCCCCCCACCCCCCATAAAGATAACATATTGTGTGCACTTTCCTCTGCCTTGCTTTTTTTACTTAACAAAATATCCTGGAATCAATCTGTAGTGGTCTGTAGACTTTTTTCCTTTTCGCCCCATTTCATAGTACCCAACTTTGAGGATGTACCACATGACTCACCCAGTTTCTTACTGATGACAGTTTGAATTGTTTCTCCTTTTTTCTCATTATAAATAATTCCATAGTGAATAGCCTCATTTACGAATAAATATTTTACTTTCTTTTTCTAGTTTATCTTTTGGATAGAGTCCTAGAAGTGGGATTGCTTGGTCAATAGGTAAATTAATGTAATTTTGTTAGATGATGCCAAATGTCCCTCCACAGGGATTGTAGTATTTTACGTTCCTGCTAGCAATGTATGAGTGAGTTTTGCCAACAAAATATGTTGTCAAACTTTATTTTTTGCCAGTCTCTTGGTGAAAAATAGTATCTGTGCAGTTTTGCTTTGTATTTCTTATGTAAGCAAGCCAAATGAGATGTTTGTCTATTTTTGTTTGTTTTCTATTTTTTCTGATCAATTCTGTTTTTTATATTTTATTTTTCAGAGTCAGTACAGATTTGTATGTGAAGCTATTTTGAAAGTTTATGAAGAAGGATTTGTTAAACCTTTGACAACGTCATCAAATAAATAAGAAAGCAAAGGTCTGGAATATGTGTGGAAGACTGCTCTCCGTTATATTCACTGGGCCATAATACTGCTTGCAGGAATGGCATCCAAACAGACAAAAAAAGAACTAACAAATACTGAAAACTTAAGCACTGTTGCACTTTATGTTTTAAAAAAAAAGTCACCCTCTCAAAATCTAGGATTCATGTGTTTGAAGACTATTTCATGCTTTGCTCCAAACAAATAGCGAGTAACTGAGTATGTTCAGGGTAATTTACAAAGTTTTGTGGTGGTGCCACGCAGTCCCCTTCTGGTCGAAATTGCCGCAAACAAGGCTCTGAATTCTCATCATCTCTGTTGTACGCCTGTATTTTGAAAGCAAAAAGAAGTCAACATCGGAAGTCAGCTCTGGTGTTTCCCGGTGATTCCTGTTCTTACTACACGGATTACCAGATGTTACTTTTTCAATGTTAGCAATATCACTCTCAGTATTAGCCAGTACACTGCCTATGGATGCAGCACATCTCTCCCTACACTCCCCCCGTAGAGACCTGCTGTTTGGAAGAAGACAGGTGGAATTTGCTTTTCCCAGGAAATGCTGCACATTGTCCATTTACCAGCATCTTATAGAAAGTATAAATATGAATCTACAAATTTTCTTGAATTTAATAATGTAACTTATATTTATCATAAGGTTGGCTTATTCCAAATCATGTGATTTCACATACTTGATGTAAAGGAATGCATGCGTTTGTCTTAACCCCTTAAGTGCCTTGAGACGTCTTTGTATGTCTAATGAAAAGGCACTCCTTTGACCCCACTAGGAGGTATGTATGTATATTGTACATTTACAGTTTTATGCATTTTGAATCAGTTCACATTTTTAAAAATAGCTTCTCGTATTGAGAGTTATGCAGTCAAAGAAGAGTAATGAAATTCTGTTTCTTACTCAGTTCCTGTATTTTGCCAGAAGAAGCCAAGATAATTTGTGTTCTGCTGAGTGAACGCTCTGCTGCTATGGAATTATTCAAAACCTGCACATTCCTTTCCTGAGGGACAGGGGTTACAGTTTAGCAGCTGAAGTTAAAAGATGCTTTATTCTTAAAATTTCTTATTTATTTTATCCCTAACTTTACAAATGACATCTAATACACACATAAAGTGAACATATGGATACTCTAAGCTAAAGTTAGAGCAGCTAGTTGTGACATGTTTCTGTCACTAACTAGGTGATCCCTCTTAAGCATTCATTTCAGTTCTTACCAAGCTTTGTTCACACTGGTCTGTTGGTTGGGATACTACAAGCGGGGAATGAAACGTCGTAGAGTTACTTACAAACGTAATCCCTCAGTAGGTGAACTGAGGGCGTTCTGGTCATTCTCGTGTAAATTAAATTGCTCCAGTTTATATCTCCTTACTAAGTTATAAGCATAATATGGGGAGGTTGGATTGTCTAGCCTGGTGGAGGACCTGATTCCCTTTTGAGGATGTGTGTATTCTTCTCTTCAGGTGTTTTTATTTTTAAGTCCTCAGAGAGATAGAACTTTGAAATTGCCCAGTTTTAATATAAGTGGAAATTTTCTCAGCTATTGAAATGTTACATTACACAGTTATTTCCTATGGATTATGGTTAAAATAGATTCATTTACTGCTGGCTTCTGAATATTTCTGTACAGTGTTGATAAAATCTACAGTTGAATGGTAGATATTTTGGAATGTCATGTAGTGTGAGCAGGAGAATGTACATTTTTAAATCTTTAGTATAATCTAAATGATGTTATTTCAAATATTCAAAATCCAAAATAGTAAATTTTAGGAAGTTAAGTCCTAAACATGAATAGCCAAGATACCAAATATATTATTGTGTTCAAATATTTTACCTTTTTTTTAATAGAGAAAAGTACGCATAACCTTATATCAAAGAGAAATTCTTGTATCTATTTCTTAATTTCACAGTCAAGACAGTGTAAGATAGTAATAACTATGCACAGTCTTACTTGAACATTCCATTCTCTGCCGACAGATAGATGTGATTTAGGTGGCGTGTCCATCATGGTAAGTTGAAAAGGGAGAGAGTAAAATGTTGGAGGGTCTACATAATTAATAGCTGTTTTGGCAGTAGTTTTTCACCTGAATTAAAAAGAAAACCTGTCCTAACTATATGGACAGAATATGACACCACAGGTAAAAAGAGAAAGCATAGATATAACCAGATAAATGTTAGAGTTGGTCTGTTCTTTGATTTAGGGCTCTGTGCACACTTCTGAGAGTGACTCTAATAGTTTGTTGGTAGTGAGCACTGCTGCCTTTTTTAATGATCAGTGACAGCCTTTAAATGATAATATATTAGAAGTTTAAAGTTACATTTAAATTTCTCATATATGAATTTTTCATCTGGAAACTAACCCCGTCAGTGTTTTTATGTACAGAAAAGTTCCTTTTTAAAAGACGTATTTATTAGGATCTTAAATTTAAAATAAATTATCCTTCACAGCTTCTTAAAGTGGACATGCTAAGATATGGTTCCCTGTTCACCTAACAGATAAGACTTATGCCTGAGAATTTTTTTTTGGGTCGCACGGTGGAATCTTAGTTCCCCTACCAGGGATTAAACCCTGGCCCATGGCAGTGAAAATGCAAGTCCCAACCACTGGACCACCAGGGAACTCCCTGCTTGAGAATGTTTTTAATCTGTTCATCTATCCAAATAGGGTTCTAGGAATAATCTCATCTTTCATACACCAAGTAGGTCTAGATTCCATTCATATCAGTGTAATAGTGTGGACGAAAATGCCAGATTTCTTGTATCTAAACTACTCTCTCCCTCCAGCAGCTGACCCCACCCCCACCCCAGTCCACACCCTCAAGAAATCTGTGCTGTTCACTCTCACAACTGGAAATAGGTATTGGTGAATCAAGGGGCTTTTGTAAATGCTAAGAAATGATTGTAAAAACCCTTCCTCTCTAATTTAGGATGGTTTTACCATGTGCATTTTAGATGTTATATTGCACATCTGATTGTGTATAAAGGTTGAGGAATATTTTGGAAGAGACTGCATTCACAAAAAGAATACTTGGTAGTATTTGTTAAACCAATGCATACATTCAAAACAGACGCAGAGTAAATAGCATAAAAAATAATTTCACTTGTGTGGCCTGCTAGCACAAGCGGGGGGGTGGGGAGCATTGACCAAGCTGATTAAGAGTAAAGGGAAAATTTATATATAAAAGCTGACTTTAAGTGTGTAAAGGTATTTTAAGCCATTAACACAGTTGCTTGAAAGTTTCAAGTACTAATATATACACACAGAGGTGGTTTTGTGTGATTATGTATTTGTGTCTTTCACAAAGGCTAATACTAACAAACAGGGGTAAAGGAGTATGTTAACTGTAGAGTTGTTTATAATCTGTTGGCAGGTCTGACCAGGTCTAATCAGGTATTTGAACAAAAGCCTCCTTCTCCACTGGAAGTACTACAACCTGAGAGCTGAAAGAAACTTGAAAGATTTTATCCATTCTCACCTTCTATTATTATAGGCAACCTGTGTGAATATCACAAATTCTTGTGAAGTTCAGTCTATTTCGGTTCAAGAATTATACTCAGGCAGTGTTTTTACTTAGTAAGTTGATGACCTTAGAAGATGTCATTTAATTTAGAAAACAAGTAGGCTTTAAAAAGAAATCCTAATTAGGGCCTTGACTCTGCTTGTCATGCTTCCCTGATAAACAATAGCTTTTGTCAAGTATTTAGGCTGATATACATGCGGTGTGAAAACATTCTGAAATGCAAATTAGAGGACTAATTTTTAAAAGCACTTAAAACATAGAACTAAGATTTCGAATGTATGTCCACTTATAATTAAATAATTTATGTTCATAATGTGAACATGTAGTAGAATTAAAGCATTACTTGTTTTATAATCTTATTGGGAAGGGAGAAGGAAACAAGAATTTTTAACAATGTTCTATTTAATAACTGTGTTTTGAATATTTAAAGGTATTCTGATGGTAAAATTGCCAAAGTAGTTTTGAATTCATAAAAATTATTTATGCCACGATAATGTGGGATATGTTTACAGCTCTTTTATTTTGTAGTAGTTATTTTGTTAGTTCGGGTAAATTTGCGTTTAAGTCACTTACATTAAGGTAAATATTTGTTGGAACAAACATCTATTAATAATAAGACAAGAGAAAGAGAAATTATGCCCAGCTTGTTATGGAAGCTGCCACATCAACAAAGTAACTACTTTATGTTAACACAGCCTACTTCCCTCCCTTGCTTCAGCTAGCCAACCACAATTTCTGCAACCTTGTTTTTTCTGTTTCCTCTAAGTAAAATACCTATGTTTTTAAAACCCACTGGATTAATTTTATCAAATATCAGAATTACTGATCTGTTGGCAGAGATTTATTGGTGTCTCTCAGCGTGATCACAACACAGCTTGTAGCAACTATTTTATAAAGTTTTTAGAGAATTGTGTAGCTCCAAAGAAATTTGTATAATAACAAAACTTACTTGAGGGCTAACTGATAATAGGTAATTTCAACAATTTTATAGAGATTCCATGCAGTTAATCCCTAGATGTACTTTTTGGGTTTAATTTACTTTACAATATCTGCAACTGTTTCCAACACAATGTTTTATTATACACAGACTTCATTTATTCTCGGTAGCAATTCCTACAATAAGCCTTTCAGTGTTATCAAAAACAAGCCCTATTTCAGCAAGAAATTAGATATTTTATTTTTATAATCTGGGTGAAATTGTTGTGGGTAGACACCAAATAGTTACTTCTGTTTCCATATCTAAATTTGCTGCTATTTATTTGTATGTTTTTCTGCTGCAGTTTACTGTTGATTTCTAAAGCTTCGTAGCCATTGTTATCTTTATTGTAGTAATCCAAGGTAAATGGCCAGCCAGAGGTAGACTCTACTGGGGTACTATCCATCAACGTTGACTAGGTAGGGTTCATTGCATAAATAAGTAAACCAATTTTTTTTTTTAATTACAAAGTGAAAGGTATTAGCAATATTGCAAGTTAAAGACTACAATTTTAGGAGGAGGTTCTAATGTTTAACCTCCTGAAACCTTTTAAAATTTCCAATACAAGAGTGAAAATGTCTGAAAGCCTTGTTATGCTCATAGAAGTTTCAGTTAAACTGTAGAATTTTCCTACCTGTTGTGTAAATGATACAGAAAATATTTTTCTATGGACAAAAGATTGAAACTGTTAACTTCTTTTGCTTCATTGTTTAAACAGGAAAAAAAATGATATTTGTATGTCTTTCATGCTGTAAAGAAATGAATGTATCTTTCAGATGTTATTAGAATTAAGACTTGATTCTAAGGATACTCTGTTTTAAAAAAAAAAGCAAGGGACTGAAAAGGAAAGGAAGAGTGTTTTCCACTTCATTAGACAAAATGTAGTTTTAGAAGAAAAATGTAATTTTCTTTATAAACAAGAGCAATCATTGACACATATTTCAATATTTCAGATACCTTCTTTTTCACTTTGTGTTAGCTCTAGAATAGAAATTTTCAAAACAGTGTTTGCATACTGTTTTTAAGTGTAAAATAATTGAATTCTAGACTTCTGGGGTGTGGAGGGGTATGTATGTGAGGGTAAGCATTCTGCTGCATGTGTTTACCGTGAAGGAAAGTTCTCAGGCTTTGTCACTGTGCCAGCCACAAATGAGGACACCACTCTGAGCGTGTGACTTCGGTGAAGCCAGAAAACCATGCCTACAAGTCACCACAATAAATATGTGTAGAGGCCCTGACGAGTGAATAGTTTGCTTTCTGTTCTCAGTATCTTGGACGGGTAAGACCACTGAGCCCAACTCTGACCTGTAGCAGTGGTGTCTTATGTGGTTAAGGGCTTATTAATTGAGCTGAACAGAAGACAGAAAAGGCCCTCCATTTTAAACCAACATGCATGATTAATTTGTTCAACAATTTCTTTGAAAAGTAGTATTTATTATCACTCACTAAGCTTGACTCAGTGGGGTCTTCATTATTTTGACTCTTACTTCCACCCCTGCAACTTAAAAAAAATTATTCATTTCCCTTTACAGTAGAGTCTTTGTGAAGTGAGGTAATATTTTCCTTCATTAACTTTTGTTACAGTTGTTAAAGGGTTAATACCAGGCCCCCTCGACCCTGAGAGTTTACAAAAATTAGCAAATATTACTTCTGATAATCTTAACTAAAATGTCACATTGCTACATGAAATTATCACCATGAAGCCATCAAGGAGACAGCCCTACTTAGAATGTTAGACCAAAATAGGTGCTGATTTGTGGTTTCCCTAAATCCACTGTAGTCACACTTGAACCCATTTTACCTTTTATTAAAAGAAACTTTTTCATTTCTACTCCTGAATTGTAGTGTTCCAGTTTTTTGCCTCCCTGAGCAAGAAATTTTCAACCCAGTCCTGGGAGTCTCTGGCACTCTTTTCCCACCCTTCAGTTAATTGACAAGATTATTCATGCTTTCTTGTAGGTCAGGTTTCAATGCTGAAATTGATTTCTTGAATTTGAAATAGCACTTTATTTCATGCTTACTACTGACTTAATTTATACATTTAAAGATAAAATTTATCCTAGGAGTTTTGTAAATATGGAAAAGTATAATGGATTAGCATGTAGAGCTCATTGGATTGGACCCAAGTTTAAATGCTTTATGATGATCTCTTGATCATTTGGTATTTAAAAGGTAACTTGTATGATTTTAGCTTTGCAACTTTTCTGTAATTTATTTAGTACAATAAAGGCTACCCAGTTGACAGTCTTGCTGTACTCTGAGTTCTCTCAGCTAGCTTCAGCCAAGTTTGGTTCACTATAATCATTCTGCTTTGCATTTTTGTACATTACATGAACACCTGGAAATCAAATTGTTTTCTTTTGAGTTGTACCACCAGTAAGTTGAAGGGGGCAAAGTCCTGACACTTTGTATACATGTTGAGAGGCAGGACTTGAGACTAAAAGTTTACATTTAGCTGTTTTCGCTTTCTGTCATTAGAATGTTTGTGCTTAGGCAAATAGAAACTTCCAGCCCAGTGTTCCTGCAGCATCCCTGGATGTTACAGTGACAATCCGTGTTGTAATCTTTTCAAATAAGAAAAGCTACTCTTTATTTTCTACAGTGTAGGCTTAATTTTAGGACAGTTTAGTATCTACTCATCAATGATATTTTTAAGTAGTAGTTTTAAAAATGATATTTCTATGTAGAGGCTGTTTGGGGATTTTTTTTTTTTCTTGTAACAGGTGCTATATGTAAATATGAAGGGCAAAAAGTAATTTAGTTAAAAGTCTAGTTTATTTCCTAATTAAATTATGATTTTTGCATATTTGCTGCCATTTCACGTTTGTACTAAACTAGTAACTAAGCCAAGTGGAATTAGCCCCTTAATTTTTAAAATTCTCTTCCCCCATTTCACAAAAATATCTCTCCCCATATGGTTTCCATAATTAGGAGACAAAGAAGCTTAAAATGTGTAAGCTTGAATTTGGTCAGCACTGGATAACTTGAAATCATCACCGTGCATTTGTCACTGCAGCTTACTGTGTGCTTGAAAGGCCTTGTGGATTTGTTTTCATTTCAGTGAAAAATTAGAATTCCTGCAATGAATCTCGTGTAAAAAAAAAAAACTGAATACTAACAGCAAACAGGATAAAAATGTTGATTTGTGTTAAAACTGTTTTAGCCCTAAGAGCAGTTTGTGTTATGTGAAACGCTACTGTTATACATATTTTGTTGGCCATAATTCACTTTGATTGAGAAGTAGTTGTTCAGGTTCAAACGTGAGAAAACTCTAGCTGTGACTTTAAATTGTTCAAATGCAAAATAAAGATGTGCTTTAGTAACTTAAGTATAGGAGTTTTGAAGATTATTTTATGGGAGCTTTCGTTGTTGGGCTTTTCTAACAATGGTTAGTTTTTTTCATTAGTGGGTGATCATGAGACGGAGATGGCTAAATGCAAAATTTGTTCTAGAATTACACAGTGGCTGTGTTTGGAGGTGGGTGGGTCAGTCAGGAACGAAAAGGGATTTAGAAGATTAAAGACTGTCTGAAAAGAAACTCCTCTTTGCTGTGACCACTGCTGGATTCCTCTCTTCTCCCAGCACCGGCCTCTCTACTCCGGTATCCCTACCGTCATACCTTGTCAGTCAAAGTAAAGGACCTCTCTTCATGTGTCTGAAGCCCACTTGCCTCATACCTTCCTCAAGTGCAGTTGGGTATGCCGTTTCTCATCTGTAAGAAAATTTCCTGGAGAAAATAATATTTAATTTTATATCTAGAAATAAATTGAGGGCAAAAGTAATGCCATGCCTCTGTTCTTATGTACATGATACTAAGACTTCAAACAGTGTAAGGAAGACCCAAGAGGAGTTGTGAAAGCCTCTTCCCCATGCCCGCCCCTAGGAATAGTCCCCCTTAAACCAATGGCAATCTCTGTTAGATTTCTTGTCTTCTAGGGGAAAATGTTGCACAAGCATTTGTGTATACGTATACATTTTGTTAAGGCCAAAGGGATTGTACGATATATTCTGCACCTTGCTTTTTCATCTTGGAAATATTTACATATCAACATACTCAAGTCTACCTCATTTTTTTTTTCATCACTGCCTTGACCATTGTACGGGTGGATATGCCATAATTTATGTTCTCGATGGACATTTGTTTCCAGTTTATACTCTACAAACAATGCTGCAGTGAACATCCTCATGCAGATATTTTCATTAATGATTGCAAGTCTGTGCATAGGGTCAGTTTCTAGCAGGAGGATCGCTAAGCATTGGGCACGTGCATTTTTAAATGTGAATAGTTGCTCTTGGAGAAGATTATATCAGCTTATGCTTCCACCACACATGAGAATGGCTGTTTCCCCACATTCTTCTGATTAGGACTGATATCACATTTATTTGCTCATCTCATACATAAAATATTATCTTATTTTGACACACTTCATTTATAAAGAAGTCGAGTAGATTTTCATATCTTTATTGATCTCTTGTATTTCTCGTTCTCTAAATTCCATATTGAGGGACTTCCTACTCAGTGGTTAAGAATCCACCTGCCAATGCAGGGGATCCCTGCTCCAGGAAGATTCCACATGCTGTGGAGCAACTAGGCCTGTGAGCCACAACTATTGAGCCTGTGGGCCGCTACCACTGAAGCCCCCAGGCCTAGAGCCCACGCTCTGCAAGAACAGAAGCCACTGCAATGAGGAGCCCGCACACAATCAAGAGTAGCCCCTGCTTGCTGCAACTAGGGAAAGCCAGTATGCAGCATCGAAGACCCAACACAGCCAATAAGTAAATATTTATTTTAAAAAATAAATTCCATATCGATAGCCTCTGCTCACTTTTATATCAGGTTGTCTAATGTTTTATTTATTTGAGATGTTGGAAATTAAATTAGTGCATGGACAGTCGTGTTGCAAAACCTTTCTTTTATGGTTTTTTCTTTGTCTTTGACTTTATTCTTATTTGGGGAGGGTATGATGATATTTTTAATACTTTTATAAACAAATTATCGATCTGCTCCTTTATGACTTATGAATTTGGGGTATACTTGCAAAAGCTTCACTCTAATTCCCACTAACATTCTATCTGTGACTGAAGCTTTCTTAACACCATCCAGGTAACCTACTGAGTACACTGGCACTCTGCTTTCTGCTCTTGCTGTCCCCTTGCCACCACTGACCATTCTCAATTATGCCAGAGCTCTGCTAGCTCACCAATTACCTTGTAAGCTTACTAAAATCAGCTGTGTTTATTTGCTAACCTACATATGCAAATTTATTTATCTTTATTATATTATTTAATGTTACATAAGCCAATGAAATTTGCATGTGAAAAGAAAAAGGGTAGCATTTTTGCAAAAGCTTTATAAAGGTGTCATTAGAACTTTCTCAAAGTCTGGAAATTACTTAAAATAGGTGTGAACAAGACAATTATGAGAGACTAACAGAAAAAAAATTGATGATATACTTGGGGTCTGTTTTTTTTGCAACAAAGACTAAGGGATTATAATCAGTCTCAAACACAAACACAAACATATCCTTAGATCTGGGCATGCACATGGCCCTGTGCACACAAGTGGCCTTCAAGATTCCCAAAATGTGTCAGAGCTTTCCAAAGCCCCCTCCGGACATCTCATTCCCTAGATTTTCATTTTGAGCTCCGAGTTAGGTCAAATAAAGTAACAGTTCTCTGGGAATGGGGTTTGAAGGAGCTCCGACTGTTCTGCTCCCTCCAGGGGCCCTTTGGCTGCTGGTTTCAAAGCTGCAGAAGAACTGGGGTTAGGAAACAAACTCGGGCCAGCTAAAATGCCACAAAACTCATTGCTCTTACCAAAATTCAGCCTTTTTTATTGAATAAACACCTCTGGATTGTTGCAAGCCTTTGGTTAATAACCAGAGTTCTGAAAAAAGTTAATTCTGAATAACGGGTTTTTGTTGCTTTTCTGGATGAGAGGATTTTCCAAGGTTCTTACTCTGCCATTTTCGTGGACTTCACCTAATTCATTGCTTTCAGACCCCTTGTTTTTCAACACATTCACCCAGCTGTGTCCTGATTGACTTTTGGCTGTTGCCAGGAACCAAATCCACCCTCTGAAGATAAAGATTTGCTACCACTGAGAAAATCCAGAAGCATGTGAAGTATTGGGCTGGCCAAAACTTTTTTGGCCAACCCAATAGTTTCTGCCTCAATACCCAGCTTCACCTCTCACCAGTCTCCCACTGCTTTCTCGGGCATTGACAGCACCAGGAGTGAGGTACAAAGTCCCCAAACTGCAGTTCCCCACCATTGCATTTAATCCTCACAACTCTATCTCCATTTTACAGATGAGGAATTTAAAACTCAGTTTATCCTTTGGAAGTTAAGTAGCTAGTAAATGGAGGTGTCTGACTCTACAGCCAAAGTTAATATTCTTTGAGAGAAATTACGTTTAAAGGAACAGTACCAATTTACATGTTTGAAAATGTTTAAAAAATCATTGTCATAACTTTAACCTGACCTCATATCTCTAAATCAAGTTTTGGAAAATAGTCATTTAAGATGTAATGATTCTCTCTTTGAAGGAAATGTGAGGTTTGGTTTTTTTTTAAATTTTGTTGAAAAGTATTTATTTGGCTGCATTGGGTCTTTGTTGCTGCATGTGGGTTTACTCTAGTTGTGACGAGTGGGGGCTTCTCTTGTTGTGGAGCATGGGCTCTAGGCATGCAGGCTTTAGTAGTTGCAGCCCATGGACTCAGTAGTTGTGGCTCGAGGGCTTAGTTGCTCCATGGGATGTGGGATCTTCCCAGACCAGGGATCGAACCTGTGTCCCCTGCATTGGCAGGCAGATTCTTAACCACAGTGCCACCAAGGAAGTCCCAGGTTTGGTTTTCTGTTTGTTTGTTTTGTTTTTTCTTTCTTTATTTATTTATTTTATTGGCTGTGTTGGGTTTTTTTTTGCTGTGCGCGGGCTTTCTTTAGTTGCAGTGAGTGGGGGCTACTCTTCATTGTGGTGCGCGGGCTCCTCATTGCCGTGGCTTCTCTTGTTGCAGAGCACGGGCTCTAGGTGCGTGGGCTTCAGTAGTTGCACTACATGGGCTCAATAGTTGTGGCTCACGGGCTCTAAAGCACAGGCTCAGTAGTTGTGGCTTACGGGCTTAGTTGCTCTGCGGCATGTGGGATCTTCCTGGAACAGGGATCGAACCCGTGTCCCCTGCATTGGCAGGCGGATTCTCAACCACTGCGCCACCTAGGAAGCCCAGGTTTGGTTTATTTTTAACAAAACTCTAATGTATATCTAAACTCAATTTTTGTGTGTGTATTTGGTTTATGTAAAATTAAATCCTCTTTTATTGAAATAGGTGTAGAATCACAGGTTTTAAGGTCTAGAAGAGGTCTCAGGAAGCATCTGTTCTAATCACCTCATTTTATAGATGAGAAAACTGATGCCAGAAAAGAAGGATGTTTGTCCAAGTGAATTCATGGCAGGGTGATCACCACTGGTCTTTCTATTGTGTGGTCTCCTAATACCTTCGTGGGTCCTGGTGTCACACAATAGTCACAGCCATGGGACAGTCATCTGAGGGCCTCCTTACTCGAAGTGTAGCCCACCAGTGGGCAGTGTCACCAACTGCCAGCTTGTGGCTATGCAGACGCTCAGGCCCCACCCCGGACTTCAGACTTGTGACAAGATCTCCACGTGACTCATATGCACATTAACTTCTAGGAGCCCTGGCTCCTTCCTTTTCTTCCCTTAAGTCTCTTATTCTCCTCCTGGTTTCACCATTAAGCAAACCTCATGGGAAGATGTTTCACTTCTGCCTGTGACGCAATATTAGGAACTTGCCTGGAGCCATCCAGGGTTTTCAGAATTTTTTTTCCCTAGCAGAGTGAAGAAGGTGTGTCAGCCACCTCATAAGCAGGGCTCTATTCCAGATAATTCTGAACAAAGTGATGCATGAAATATGCATTCATGGAACATGAATGCTTAGGTCTATCGCCCTGAATCTCCACAGGTAGGGAAAAGCCCAACTTGGTGCTTTGGGGAAAGAAGTGACTTCTCTTCAATTTATCTTTTGTCTCCCTTTTCTGCACACTTCTACCCCAGCCCTCCCCCATTCTTTTAAGGTATCCTTCAATTAGCCTATGTGGTGGATACTTTAGTGTGAATTAGTTTAAGGTCTTACTCCTGCCAGGAATACTTGCAGGGAGAGGAAGGGTGGACTTTCAGACATGAGATTCTGGCTCAGGAAAGATTTAGCTGGGGGACTTCCCTGGTGGCGCAGTGATTAAGACTCTGCATTCCCAATGCAGGGGGCCTGGATTCGATCCCTGGTCAGGAAACTAGATCCCACATGCATGCCACAGCTAAGAGAGTTCAGATGCCACAATTAAGGAGCCTCTGAGCCACAACTAA
The DNA here is from genome assembly GCF_030028045.1 of Hippopotamus amphibius kiboko. Classification (NCBI taxonomy): domain Eukaryota; kingdom Metazoa; phylum Chordata; class Mammalia; order Artiodactyla; family Hippopotamidae; genus Hippopotamus; species Hippopotamus amphibius. Next base: position 35,398,542 of record NC_080193.1, read on the forward strand.
AGGAGCCCTTCTGCCACAACTAAGACCCAGCGCAACCAAATAAATAAATATTAAAAAAAAAATATTTAGCTGGGTCAGGGGAGTCACCCAAGCTGTGAAACCAGACCCAGGTCACAGCCCTGTTCTGGGAACCCCCATCTTCCACTGGCAGTACAGGTATCTTTGTTCCTTGGTCAGTAACGTTGATGTTATATGTAGTATTGTCTGCTTCTGAAAACATTCTCAGGTAACTTACTTTAGGTAGGTCTCATAACTAACTTCCTGTTAGGAAGGTGGTATCATTCTCATTTTACAGACTTAAAGTTATTTTAGATCTTTTAGTTCCTGAACTGAAGTCTAGACCCTACAGTATGCTAATAAAACTCTTTCAGTGGTGCTTCCTGATGAGTTGTGTTTGTTTGTTTGTTTGTTCTTACTTGTGTGCATTTTTGACTATGTAGTGCTCTCCTGATCCAGTGTCTGGAAAAGAAGTTCTTCCTGATTCCCATTCTCCCAAAGGCCCTTCCTTTCTTCCTTCCTTCCTCCTTCCCTTCTTTCTTTACTTCCTTCCTTCTTTCCTTCCTTTCTTAAAATAACAAATATTTACTATTGCTCACAGTTTCTGTAGAATAGGAGGTAGGTGGTTCTGACTCAGTGACAGCTGCATGTTGGTTGGGACTTTGTCATGTGAAGGCTGAAAGGGCTGGAGCATCCAGTGCAAGATGACTCACCTACATGATGTTGGTGGAGGCCTCAGTTCCTCTCCATCCAGGTGGCTATGCAGGGCTCTTTGAGTGTCTTTGTAACATGGAAGCTACTTTCCCCCAGAGTGAGCAATCCAAGAGGACAAGGCAGACACTGCAGTGTCATTTATTGGAAGTCACACACCATCACTTCTGCAATGTTCTACTAATCACCGAGGGCCTTCTCAATGGAGGCTTGTGGAAGACAGGGCCCCCTCAGTCTCCAAGAGGACTGACTTTCATATTGGAGTTCTCCCTGCTCCACTCTGCTCAGAGTGCCTCAGTATGAATGGCCCCCAGTGTGGACCAGTTCAAACAAACTGAGAAAGTCAGGAGCTTGGAAATCAGGACAAGGGGAGAGAGTTTTGCAGACTTGGGACCAATGTCCTCAATTATTTAAAGGGCTGTGGTGTGAAAGAGGGACCATGTTTCTTCTTGTGGCCAGAGGCGGATTTACCATGAAGATAATCAGGTTTAAGCTTTAGGGCTCCTGACTTGTATGGGCCCCTTCCAAGACCCTGTATCTTGCTTTGAATCTTTAAATTTGTCTTATTTCACTTAAGCCTCCCCTCCTCCCACTAATTATATTATATGATTTTCAGAGCTAACAAAACCTGGATCTACCCCTTTCTGTGATTCCAGAGAGCAAACCAAGACCTAAAATAGGAGTGGAAATCTAGTGTGAGGATGTTAGTTCAATAGAGGAAAATCTTTCCATGGCCAAGACTATTCCACCAAAAGTGGGTTATTCTAGTAGGCACTTTCGATACCTTACCCACAGCCATTCTTCCTAACAGCGCCCCCTCTTTCCTGCTAATAGAATTTGGATTTGTTCAGGAAGTTAATGGTGAGCCCTTAATCTCAGAGATAGCAGGCCCTTCCCTAAGCCCCAAATGTGAATTATAATTGGTCTAAACCAGTTACGATATTCTCTTTCCCTAAGGCCAGTGTGGTCAGGTAATCCTGTTCTCACCAATGAGACAGGGTGTGGTGGGACTTCCTTCTCTGAATTAAAGACAAGGCTTCACTGGGAATTCCCTGATGGTCCCGTGGTTAAGACTCGGTGCTTTCACTACCGTGGCCTGGGTTTGATCCTTGGTTGGGGAACTGAGATCCTGCAAGCCTGGCAGCAGAGCCAAAAAAAATAAAAGCTTCAGGAAGAGAAGATCTTTTCCACTTTCCGTTTCATTTCTGAAACTCAGATAGGGGAGCTGATGATACTGTAGCCCTCCTGTGGCCAGTAGGCTAGAAGCATAAAAGCCAAAGTCAACATACTCAGGATGGAAGAACAGAAAGAGTAAGAGTTTAGGATGTTATAGGACTGTTGAGCTGAACCAATCTCTAGATTACTTATGTAAGATAGTCTATTTTTTTAAACTACAGTTAATTGTATTCCCTATTACTTGCAGCCAAGTGCGTTTAACTTAATTCAGCTGTTTTCAAGGAGAGAGCCTTCTCTGTCTGGTGGGAGGCAGTTAGTGGGCTAATTCACCACAAAATAGAAATGTGTGATTTTTTAAAAAATAAACTTTATTTATTTGTTTATTTATTGCCTGTGTTGGGTCTTCGTTGCTGCACACGGCTTTCTCTAGTTGTGGCAAGTGGGGGCTACTCTTAATTGCGGTGCTCAGGCTCTTCATTGCAGTGGCTTCTTGTTGAGGGGCATGGGCTCTAGGTGTGGGGGCTTCAGTAGTTGCAGCACATGGGCTCAATAGGTGTGGCTCGAGGGCTATAGAGCACAGGATCAATAGTTGTGGTGCACAGGCTTAGTTGCTCCGCGGCATGTGGGATCTTCCTGGCCCAGGGATCAAACCCGTGTCCCCTGCAATGGCAGACAGATTCTTAACCACTGCACTACCTAGGAAGTCCCAAAATAGGAATATTGCAGAGGGTGTCTATGCCTGGGAGAGAGGGTCTGGGGAGGGGATGAATTGTTAGGAGGAATAATCTCTCATGATTAGAGCACAAACAACCTCCTACTACGGCTTAGGTCCTTAGGTTTTATCCTCCAAGTCTTCATACTTCCTTCAGCCTATAATCATCTTTCTCAATCTATTTCTCTCACCCCAACCTCACCATTGACAGAAGGTAGAAAAAAGGGTGGATAAGGAGACTGTTTCTCTAAACTGGTGTGCTGGGCAACAATTTAGGACCATGAAGCAGGTTTATAAACATTGAGAGAAAATGCTTCCATTGTGGATCAGTAAACAGAAAAAGTACAATACAGCTTTCAAGTGTGTAAACACTGATAATGCTGCAGGGAGACAGCCCTGATAGGCTGAGCTGGTGGCACTCAAGGCCAGGCCATTCTCACCCAGGGTAATCTAACCCCTGGGAGACACGAAGGCTTTCCAGGGGCTACATGGCCCAGAGAGTTGGTTTTTTTTTTAACTTTTTACTATGGAAAAAATTTAAACCTGTACATAAAATGAACAGAATAGTTTAATGTACTTATCACCCAGCTTCACCCCATAGCCTTTTATTGTCCCATCTCTACGTGAACCATTTCCCTCCCCCCATGTCAGCATTGCCATCACTGCTTTTTTTTTTGAAGTATAATTGATTTACAAGGTTGTGTTAATTTCTGCTGTAAAGTGACTCATATACATACATACATATATATATACACATTATTTTTCACACTGTTTTCCATTATAGTTTATCAGAGGATATTGAATATAGTTCCCTGTGCTCTACAGTAGGACCTTGTTTATCCATCCTCTATACAGTAGTTTGCATCTGCTAATTCCAAACTCCTAATCCTTCCCTCCCCCAACCCCTCCCCCTGGGCAACTACAAGTCTGTGAGTCTTTTTCTGCTTTGTAGATAAATTAGTTTGTGTCATATTTTAGATTCCACATATAAGTGATATCATATGGTATTTGTTATTCTCTTTCTGACTTACTTCACTTAGTATGATCATCTCTAGTTTCATACATGTTACTGCAAATGGCATTATTTCATTCTTTTTTATGGCTGTGTCATTGCGTTTTTATTGAGCTAAAGTTCAAAGATGACCACCAGCAATTCCTCCCATCCCTGTACATCCAGGCTGCTCCTCCCATGAAGTGATGAAAATGTACTATAATTAGATTGTAATGATGGTTGCACAACTTTGTGAATATGCAAAAAGCCACTGAAGTGTACACTTTAAACGGGGGAATTGTACTATAAATGAATCACATCTGAAAGCTACTTTTTAAAAGTAGAGAAAGAAAACTTATCTACTTTAATACTATTAAAAGAAAGGAAAAAAATAGGTGGAATGCTGTTTCCATCCCTTTTGAAACTGGCCTGGCTTTCTGACTCGCTTTACTAATAACTGGCAACAGAAGTGGCAGCGTGTGACTTCTGGTCGTTGTCCTAATAGGCCTTGGAGCTTCAGTTTTCACTCTTTGAGGGCCCCAGCCACTTCAACTACTCTGCTCCAGACGTCTAAGAAAACTCAGTTGCTCATAAGAGCCACCCCAGACGAGAAGCCACACGGAAGAGTGAAGGAAGCCCTTTGGGCAACTCCAGCCAGGAGCACACGGGGCAGAGACCAGCTGTGCCTCCGAAACGACTGTTAAGGGCTTGGGGTGGTGGAGGGTCAAACGGGCAGCACCAAACCCCAGGAAGGGCCCTCCCGCTTTCGGCCAGCAGGTCCTCCACTGAAGCCCTCGGAGCTCTGCCCGTCTCTGTCCCCACTAGAATACAGCCGGGCGGTAAATATTTGCTGAGTGAATTAACTTGTTGAAGGACGGACAGCATGTCCTAGAGGCACCTGACGCCGGGCTTCGTGCGCAGGCTAAGCCGGCAGGGCGACAGGACTAACGTGGGGTACCCGGTTCCGGCAGCGTCCCTTTAAACCAGCCACCAGCGCTCCAGCCAGGTCTGCACCGCCGCTTTAACGCGAGCATCGCCCCGCCCCGCAATTTCCGGGGCGGTGTCGTTGCCCATTTAAGAGCGGCATGCCCCACCCCCGGGGCGGAGCTTAGGGGCTTTAAGGGGCGGGCCGGCGGCGGGGGTCTGCGGGGATTAGTGCGGTGGGCGCGCCTCTGGCCGCCATTTCTCGGCGTCTCCCCGGAGTCGCCCCCTCACGCCTCGCGTGGGTCTCTCCGTTCTCGTGGCCGTGGGTGGTCGCCGCCAGGTAAGCACGCCGCGCGCCCGATTCCTCGCCCCCTGCTCGCCGGCACCGGGGCTGCGGCCTCGCCCGGGACCCTCGGGCCGCCCGGCGCTTTCCCGTCGGCGGCGGAAGGTGCCCCCGGGAGGGGCGGGAGGGCGGCGGCCTCAGGGCCGGGCGCTGAGGGTGGGAGGCTGGGCCGGGCGTCCACCTGCGGGCGGACGTGGCCGCTCGGGGACGCGTTGCGGGCTTGTCGCGAGCGCTTCGGGCTGACGCGCCCTGGAAGCGGGCCGGCAGGTGTCCCGGGGTGGGGGCGGGGAGGGGGGAGGGGGTTCCGGGACCCCCTCCCCCCTCCCCGCCCCGCGAACGCCGGGCTCCTGGGGTGTCGGCCTCCGTGGTACCTGCCCTTGCGGTTCCGCCGTCAGAACAGCAACACCTGTGTCTTCTAGACCGTCTGGCAACATTCTAACATCGTGTTTTTTTCAGAGTTAAGGAAAAAGTTTTCCGTCACTCCATTTCTGTTCTAACAGGTTGCTGAACCCGACCTGGCCTAGTGGATTGTTTGTACATAAGCGAGTTTGCAGGGTTTTCTCCTTCTTCAGGTAAAGTTCATTAGAAAACGATACGTTTAATCAATTGTGCTGAATTTTCCCCTTACAGACACTTTCTGTGTGGGGATTACTGGGACGAAGGTGTTAGGATCCTGAGGCTGTTTGCTGTAGATTAGTGTTACTGCTTTATCAGGAAGCAATGCTGGAAAGATCCCCGGTGTTCTTACTTTCTGCGAGTAATAAATCTTTCCTGGGGGTGGGGTGGGGGTGGGAGCAACTGCTTACCAAAGATTGTGTCCGCCCGTCACGTAAGAGAGTGTACACTTACCACGGCAGACTTTTGAGTTTTAGGTATGTATTTAAAGAAAAAAAATACTTCAGTTAATTTATGTGGGAAATGGATGACTTCAGTTTGCATTTTTCCGGTTGTGTTGGAAACTCTTCTTAGTTCACAGCTGAAAAGTTAAACGTAATAGATTCAAAACTAGTATTTAAAAAATATGTATAAACCGACCATCCAGAAATTTCATTGTATGATTTTAGACAAGCTCTTCATAGAGCGCCTGATATGTGCTTCGCTGTGCTGGCTGGGCCATAGTGGGGGAACCGAGTCAGACTAGGTCCCTGTCCTTGTGTCTTGGTGGGGGAAATACATAGTAAAATAAACAATGGGGTATTTAATTACGGTTTCCTTCAGTGTTATGAAGAGCAGACTAGGGGTACTAAAAGCAGATCCTAACTTAGAAGGCAGGAATGCTTTTGTGAGGAAAAGACATTTCAACCAGAAATCTGAAGGGGGCATGTGAAGTAGGAGAGGGTGGGGGGAGCTGAAGTGGAGAGGGGCATTCCAGAAAGATGGATCAGCTAAGGTGGAAAAAGGCCCCCAGTTAAAGACTCTTGGACTGAGTGGAAGAGTTACTAGAGCACAGCAAGCAGGGGGGAGCGGGCGCCAGAAGGGTCACCGGTAGAGGAGGAGCTGGATGGGGAGCAAGGCCATTAAAGGTTGTTAACAGGGCTCAGATTGGTCGTTGCTTAAAACCCACTGATGCAGCTTGAGGAAGAGTGCTGGGAATGGGGGGCGGGGTGGGAAAAGAGTGAATGTGGGAAAACTTTTTTTTAAACAATAAATTAAAAAAGTCTCCTGACATATTCATGTATTCTTATTATAGAAGAACTAAGTACGTCCACATGATCCTTTACAGAGATAACTTTGGTTAAGTTTACATGTTCTTCTAGTGCCTTTGTATGTGTATAAAGTATAATAGGCATGTATATGTATATATCCCACCCCAGTGTGGAATTAAACTATATTCATTTTTCTAATTTCATTTTTCACTTATAAATTTTGTCAGTGTCTGTGTCCACTGTACTTTAAAAACAACTGTGCTGAATGCCATTGTATGAACCATTATTTAACTGGTTGCATTTAACATGTTTTTAAGTTAATTATGCCCTGAAAATTCTTGTTTCTGTGACTTGGAGCACATATGGGACATTTCTTTAGGATATCCTACCAGAAATAGAATTCCTGTGTGAAAGGGTATGCACGTTAAAATTTTTGGTAGTGTGGTCACTTCTTCCTCCAAGAGGACGTGGTGTGAGGGTGGTTGTTTTTCACATATCTTTTTCAGCACTGAGTATCTAGAGTCTTTTAAATGGCAGACAGTATCTTAGTTTTTTAATTTGGATTTCCTTGGTTACTGTTGAGGTTGAACATCTTTATAATGAATATTTTTATTGCATATCATCTTTTAGAATTTGTTTCTTCATATCTTGTTCATTCTTTCTCTTCTGGGTTGTTTATCTTAACGATTTGTGCTCGTTCGTTCTTTCCTTTTTTTGATAGTTCTTTATGAAACTGCATATTAATCCTTTAAAAATTTTTTTGCAGAAAAATTTAAAAGCCCTTCACCCTAATATACTGTTTGCTTTTTTCTAGTACTCATTTCTTTTACTTATTTAGTCCATCTGAAATTTGTTTTTATGTAAGTCCATTCATATTCTTTTATAAAAGAACCTGTTATTTGTGGCATTGGGTTTCATAGTTCAAAATACAGTTATTAAAATTATAAATAAGAAAAAAGTTGTGTTTTTCCTTAGCACATTGACTGTTAACTCTGCTTGTATAGTGAGTCTATTTTTAAGGTGTAGGGTGAGGTGAAAGAAAACTTCTTTTATAATTCACTTACTTCCTAGGAACCACAGAGTGGTAGTGCACTCTAAACATTTTTTTCCCTTAAAAAAACTTCTTTATTATGGCAAAATTCAATGTATATAGAAGTAGTCAAAAGAATACAATTAGCCCTCATGTACCCATCAGCCTCAGCAGTTGACCAGTTATCTGGCCAATGTGTGTCATCTCTCTTCTCACTTAACTCCCTTCTTTGTATTATTTTGATGTGAATACTAGACATCACATCCTTTCCTCTATAAATGTTTCAGTATATATATTTTTAGAAGGTAAAGACTTTTTTTTAAAACATATCTTTAAAACCACTATTTTATCCAAAAGAAAGTTGGCAGTACTTCCTTGGTTATCATAAACAATCCAGTGAGTGTTCAGATGTGTCTGTGTATAATTTGTGTCCTTAGGAACTTCCAGTGACAACTGTCATGGTTTTGCCAGTTTACTTAATTACACAGGAGTATGTATACATGTAAAATGAGGCTGTAATTCTCAGTTGGTAGCTACTGAATTTTTAAATGTTATTTATTTTAATATTTCAGCTTTTATTTTTATCATGTTTACAGATGCATTTAGTTTAAAGCTTCAGGTGGTTATGCAAGACTTCTTATAAATTATATGTATAATAACTAATGTGTGACTTGAAGAAATATTTTAGTTTGAAGTAATTTTAGACTTATGTTGAAGTTACAATAGTACAGAGTTCCCATATACCTTTCACCTAGCTTCCCTCAATGATAACATCTGACAACTTAAGAAAACTTGTAGTGGAAATAGAATCTAAAAGTATGATTGACACATTATGATTTTTTGATATGTTTTAAGTCTCTTTGAATCTGTAGTTTCCTTTGCATCTCCTTTTTTTTACCCCTTAGCAATTTATTTCTTGAATATGCTGAATTAAGTTTTAAAAAGCAAATCATCATGTATGTTTTATATTTGTATTTTCATTCAGTATCTTTTTAGCTGTGATCTTTGATAATTTCTTTCTTATCTCTATAATGTGAGTTTTGCATGAATAGTCCTATGATGTACAAAGACCAAGATTAGGAGTCAGAAAATCAATTTGAGCCTCTGTCTTCAGTATTTAATAAATAATGAACGTGGTCAGTGGTTTAATTTCTGTGACCCTTAGTTTGCTCATCAAAATGAGACAATACTTGGGGGAGTTTTTCTGAGTACCAAGTAAGATTATTTACTAAACATTTGTTGTACTTGATGATTAAATGTGCTGGGTGGCTAGCTGTTCAAAGTAGGAATTGTGTCCTCAAGGAGCTTACAATAAAAGAGACAGACGTGTAAATGAATAATTAAAATCTGATTAGTGAAGCAGAAAAACATTTTCAAGGTTCAGTGAGAGTGTGATGATGGGAGTGACTAACTCTTTAGATGTCAGAGAATGTTCCTCAGGCGAGGGTTAGGGGGAGTTAGCAGGAGTAAGTAGGGATTCTCTGACATAGGGCCTTAGAATTCTGGGGTGACAAGAACAACCTTTTACAGGCAGCTGAAATGAGACTGGCCAGCAAGGTGCAAAGGGAGCAATGCTGGAAAAGATACTTGCAGGGAAGGAGACTGGGGCCAGATGTTATGTATGAATCCTTTGTAAACTGAAAAGCTATCTGAAATTTTAGCTGTTTCCTGAGATGTAAGCAGATGCATGTACAGATGACAAGTATTGTGGCTTTGCCAGTTTATGTAATTATGTAGGAATATCCATACTTGAAATATGTGTCCAGTAATCTTCAGTTCATGGACACTTTAGTTTTCATGTGATAGTATTTATTTTAAAATTAGCTTTTATTTTTATCAAGTTTAAAAGTGTATCCAGTTGAAAAAGTCATCTGATCTGAAGGCTTCTTCCAAAAAGAGGACTCTCCTGAATTCTGCCTCCTCAAGGCAACCACTTTCATATTTTAAATAATAAGCTCTATTGCTACTTCTTGATTTTTAGTTTCATGAACTATCTATTGAATTCCTACCAGGGAAGATGAGGAATTAGGTCTCTGTCCATCCTTACCTGTATTATACACCTCCTTTCAGTTATCGTTGCTTTATACTTATGGTTAGATCCATGTTAGTGTTTATGTATTATGACTAAATTATTAGCTGAGCCGTGAAGTGATTACTTTCCCTTTTCTGCACAACTTGTTTTCTCTGGAATTAATAATTGTCTTTTTTTATTTGTTGGCTTGGTTACATGTACTTATTTTTCTCAGACTCTCCTAGTTTTATAAATTAACCTTTAGGTTAGCAAGATAGTTGTTATGATGTTTCCATTTTATGTGTGCTGTATTTAACCTGTTTTATGATTATTTTAATAAATTTATTTATTTATTGGCTGCGTTGGATCTTTGTTGCTGCACCAGACTTTCTCTAGTTGTGAGGAGCAGGGGCTACTCTGTTACGTTGCACGTTGCTCGGGCTTCTCTTTGCAGTGGCTTTTCTTGTGGAGCACGGGCTCTAGGTGCTTGGGCTTCAGTAGTTGTGGCCTGTGGGCTCAACAGTTGTGGCTCATGGGCTTTAGAGTGCAGGCTCAGTAGTTGTGGCACACGGGCTTAGTTGCTCCATGGCATGTGGGATCTTCCCAGGCCCGGGGTCTAACCCGTGTTCCCTGCACTGGCAAGTGGATTCTTAACCACTGCGCCACCAGGGAAGCCCTGTTTTAATTATTTTGATTAACCTTAATGTTCTTACTAGAGATAAGGAAAGAAGCATTAATTCTTTAGCATTGTAAAGAATTGTTTATATTAAGTAGCAGTTTAAAATCTGTAAGTAATAGTAGAATGTTTGATAAAAACTTGTATTTGGTTTTTTTTTTAAATTTTTTTTGGGGTACACCAGGTTCAGTCATCTGTTTTTATACACATATCCCCGTATTCCCTCCCTTCCTTGACTCCCCCACCCTCGAGTCCCCCCCACCCTCCCCGCCCCAGTCCTCTAAGGCATCTTCCATCCTCAAGTTGGACTCCCTTTGTTATACAACAACTTCCCACTGACTATTTTACAGTTGGTAGTATATATACGTCTGTGCTACTCTCTCGCTTCGTCTCAGTTTCCCCTTCACCCCCTGCCCCCTCCCATACCTCGAGTTCTCCAGTCCATTCTTTGTATCTGCATCCTTGTTCTTGTCACTGAGTTCATCAGTACCATTTTTAGATTCCGTATATGTGAGTTAGCATACAATATTTGTCCTTCTCTTTCTGACTTTCTTCACTTTGTATGACAGATTGTAGTTCTATCCACCTCATTACATATAGCTCCATCTCATCCCTTTTTATAGCTGAGTGATATTCCATTGTATATATATGCCACATCTTCTGTATCCATTCATTTGTTGATGGGCATTTAGGTTGCTTCCATGTCCTGGCTATTGTAAAGAGTGCTGCAATAAACATTATGGTACAAGTTTCTTTTGGGATTATGGCTTTCTTTGGGTATATGCCCAGGAGTGGGATGACTGGATCATATGGTAATTCTATTTGTAGTTTTTTAAGGAACCTCCAAATTGTTTTCCATAGTGGCTGTACCAACTTACACTCCCACCAACAGTGCAGGAGAGTTCCCTTTTCTCCACACCCTCTCCAGCATTTGTGGTTTCCAGATTTTGTGATGATGGCCATTCTGACTGGTGTGAGGTGATACCTCATTGTAGCTTTGACTTGCATTTCTCTGATGATGAGTGATGTTGAGCATCTTTTCATGTGTTTGTTGGCCTTCTGTATGTCTTCTTTGGAGAAATGTCGATTTAGGTCTTCTGCCCATTTGTGGATTGGGTTATTTGCTTTTTTGGTATTAAGCTTCATGAGCTGCTTGTATATTTTGGAGGTTAATCCTTTGTCCGTTGTTTCATAGGCAATTATTTTTTCCCATTCTGAGGGTTGCCTTTTAGTCTTGTTTATGGTTTCTTTCACTGTGCAAAAGCTTTTAAGTTTCATGAGGTCCCATTTGTTTATTCTTGATTTTATTTCCATGATTCTAGGAGGTGGGTCAAAAAGGATCTTGCTTTGATGGATGTCATAGAGTGTTCTGCCTATGTTTTCCTCTAGGAGTTTGATAGTGTCTGGCCTTACATGTAGGTCTTTAATCCATTTGGAGTTTATTTTTGTGTATGGTGTTAGGAAGTGTTCTAATTTCATTCTTTTATATGTTGCTGTCCAATTTTCCCAGCACCACTTATTGAAGAGGCTGTCTTTTTTCCATTGTATATTCGTGCCTCCTTTGTCAAAGATAAGGTGCCCATATGTGTTTGGGCTTACTTCTGAGTTCTCTATTCTATTCCATTGATCTTCCTTTCTATTTTTTTGCCAGTACCATACTGTCTTGATCACTATGGCCTTGTAGTATTTGTTTTTTTTTTTTCTAAGAACTTTTATTGAGATACAGTTAACATAGAATAAACTGCATATATTTAGAGTATACTATTTGGTATCCCAATCTCCCAATTTATTTCCCCCCCAACCCTCCCCACTTTCCCTACTTGGTGTCCATGTTTGTTCTCTACATCTGTGTCTCTATTTCTGCCTTGCAAACTGGTTGATTTGTACCATTTTTCTATATTCCACATATATATGTTAATATACGATATTTGTTTTTCTCTTTCTGACTCACTTCACTCTGTATGACAGTCTCTAGGTCCATCCATGTCTCTACAGATGTCCCAGTTTCATTGCTTTTTACAGCTGAGTAATATTCGTTGTATATATGTACCACATCTTTTTTATCCATTCATCTGTTGATGGGCATTTAGGTGGCTTCCATGTCCTGGCTATTGTAAATAGTGCCACAGTGAACATTGGAGTGCATCTGTCTTTTATACCCATGTCTCTGGGTATATGCCCAGCAGTGGGATTGCTGGGTCATATGGTAACTCTATTTTCAGTTTTGCAAGGAACCTCCACACTGTTCTCCATAGTGGCTGTATCAGTTTACATTCCCACCAACAGTGCAAGAGCGTTCCCTTTTCTCCACATCCTCTCCAGCATTTACTGTTTGTCGATTTTCTGGTGATGCCCATTCTCACTGGTGTGTGGTGATACGTCATTGTAGTTTTGATTTGCATTTCTCTAATAATTAGTGATGTTGAGCAGCTTTTCATGTGCCTCTTAGCCATCTGTATGTCTTCTTTGGAGAAATGCCTATTTAGGTCTTCTGCCCATTTTTGTATTGGGTTGTTTGTTTTTTTGATATTGAGCTGGATGAACTATTTATATATTTTGGAGATTAATTCTTTGTTGATTCATTTGCAAATATTTTCTCTCATTCTGAGGGTTGTCTTTTTGTCTTGCTTATAGTTTCCTTTGCTGTGCAGAAGCTTTGAAGTTTCATTAGGTCCCACTTATTTATTTTTGGATAAAAACTTGTATTTGAATTATATTTGTATTTTAGCTAAAATAGGTGATTATTTTTATATTTTTACTATGAATGGGCAGAGAAAAAAATGGAACTTCTTAGGGTGGTTGTTATTATCGAAGGGCATCTTAGTGCATAGTGAAATCTAGTGTTTATAGGGGTATATGGTTGTTATACATATAATTTATTGGCCCAAAAGACCTGATGAACTTCATAAATGTTTGCCCCTCTCTTACCAGATTAGCTCTTTACAAAATAGTCCAGAAAGTTTAGAAGTGGTGTGACCCATAGCTCTTATTTTATGTTAAGGTCGTTAAAAACTCAACTAAAGTAGCCACTTTTAATTATTTTTTTCCAAATGTGCTTGACCAGGTGCTCTTTTTAATAAAATATCTCCTAATGTCCACAAACTTTACTAAATTACACCATTTGCCTGACAGCAAATCGTGGGGACACCTCTGACTCCTTTTCCTCTCGTTTCCCAGTGACAAAATGCTGAGCTTCTTCCGCAGAACGCTTGGCCGCCGGTCGATGCGCAAACAGGCTGAAAAGGACCGGCTCCGCGAGGCCCAGCGCGCAGCCACGCACATCCCTGCGGCCGGGGATGCGAGGGCGGTCATCACCTGCCGGGTGTCCCTCCTGGATGGGACCGACGTCAGCGTGGACTTGCCGGTACGGAGGGCTTGCTGACTTGCACGTTCGTCCTGAGGTCACTTGCTTCTTTGGAGCTCTTGGGGATTAGGTCATGTGGGCAGGCGCAGTGAGGCACAAGTTGCATGGATCAGGTGGACTGAGATACCTGGAGTGATAGTACTTATCTGCAATTAACTGAAATTTTCAAATGTTAGGGCAGTTGCTGGTGTGAGCCCTCTGTATGTGTGTTTGTGTGTTGCTTTTGATGGCAGTATGTGGTGTGCTTCCTGGGGATTTCCCACAGTCCTTGTTGAGCAGTTATTAAAGCAGTGAGAATCTTTGGGAAGGATAATAACTCTTACATGGATACTGTAAGGCTTTTAGTTCTCTGCACTTTTTTTCAAAACACTCCTCACTTCCTCAAAACAAATACTTCCTCCACACTTTGGTGTGCTTGTAGAAATTTTAATGGAACGAAGTGAGGAAAAGGACTTTGTTCATACCCCTCAGCTCTGGCAGCTCATTTCTTTCTTCCCAAAGTAGTTGGGAAGGGTAGATTTTTCCATACACTGTAATCTTTATTTCAAGATAGGATGTTATAATTATATTGGATTGTTTCACACTGTGAAACAGTATATCTGAGAGGAATTAACTTACTCCTTGCAGGCCTCTTTTTGAGGGGAAGGGAGGTAGCTATAAGGTTTGAGGGCAGTGAAGTTTCTTTCTGAGCTGTTTGCTAATACCAAATCTCTTTCTGATGTCTTTGTCCTATATTAAATGCTTTACATAACCAGGCTGTAAAACATGTGGTTCGAGGTGTCATTGAATGTTCCACAGTGTCTTCCCTTTCCACAGTCTTTTTCTCTCTTTTTTTGGCTGCCTTGGGTCTTCGTTGCTGCACGGCTTTCTCTAGTTGTGACAAGCGGTGGCTTCTCTTGTTGTGGAGCGTGGGCTCTAGGTGAAAGGGCTTCAGTAGTTGTGGCACATGGGCTCAATAGTTGTGGCTTGTGGGCTCTAGAGCAAAGGCTCAGTAGTTGTGGCTTAGTTGCTCGGCAGCATGTTGAATCTTCCCGGAGCAGGGATCGAACTTGTGTCCCCTGCATTGGCAGGTGGATTCTCAACCACTGTGCCAGCAGGAACGTCCCACCCACAGACTCTTTTTAGTACACATTCATTTACCCAAAATGCAATTTTAAAAAACCCTTTGTGCGAGGTGGTAGCCTGGGTGTTGCTACTGTACATGGTTGAATAAGCTCTGGAAGGTCTTAAGCTCACAGAGTAAGAGATGAAGGAACTGGACGGTTTGTTTAAGTCAATATTCTGATTAATTGAATGATTTAGAATGTACCAGGTATGTACCTTTTACATTTTTTAAATAATGGAATGTGATAAAATTAATCTAAGACACAGGATATCTTGAAGTGTTTTGAAGTCATCTTTATGACTATTATATTTTTACATTAGACTGGGCATTTTCAGGGTTTTTGATTCTCAAAGACTTTAATGCATTTAAATTTTCTTCCTGTAAGGGCTTCTTGAGGGTTTGTCCGACATTCCAATATGTGATACTTTATGAGGGTAGTTTTCATATTCATTTCTTATTTGATAAGTATCTTGAGAGTTTTGTGTACTATTCCATTAAAATATCCTTAGATATGTGGTGAAAAGCTTGAGATTGCTGGGTAAGAGACTGGAAAGAAGTTTCTTATTACCTAATGTTTGAAGTATGAAGTCTCGAGGTTGTTGATGGAGAAGCTGATACCAGGAAAGTAGAATTTGCAAAGGAGTTTTTTGAAAAGGCAGTGTAGTGTGGAGGAGAAAACAGCACTGGGTTTTTTAAAATAGTGGAACAGATGGCTGGTGACTGGTGCAGAATGGTTTCATTTGCCTGGTGTGCTCAATAAGGGTGTGTGTGATGCTTGATCAAGGCCAGAAATGTTAGCCGGCCTCGCATGCAGACAGTTGCAGCGAAAAAACTAAGGGTTTTAGGTTTGAATCTTTGTGGAACCAGAACAATTGCCTTTTCAGCTCTGCAGGTGAAATCCTAGATGTAGTAAACTAACTCTAGATGCTTGCATGGATATAAAATGGGCATTGCCCTCGCAGCTAAACTACCTTACTAAAGAAAAGGCCGGGGGAATGGTAATTTCTAGGGAGAAAAGTTTTTCTCTTTTTTCGATTTAGCTTCTCAGCCAGTCTGATATGACTTGAAAGAAGATTTAGAGTTGATTTTGGAAATTGAATGAAGCCCATACTTATTTCCCACTGGGATTAGGGTCAGTATTGATCATGGTAAGCAGTATGGAACTCAGATGATTGCCCAGGCAGTATGTAAGGGATTATTTGTAATTAAGTAGAGAAATCTAGATCTGTACACTTCAAATTAGTATATACTAGTAGTAGTGGTCATTTTCTTTCTTCTGTTCTCCTTTCTCAAAATTGGGGAAGGGATTTAAGTACCTTCTACTTCCTTTTTTTTTTTTTTTAAGGAATTAATATAGTGAGAATTCCTTTCAGTAAATGATAAAGGCATCAGGTAGAAATTTCTAATTATCTAATTTCTAAACTTTCTCTTTGGAAATGCCACCATAATTCCTTTGATTTATGAGCTTAGTGTTGGTTAGTAAATAGCCTGTCTTGTAAAACTCTGTGTCTCCTAAGTTTTAAATTAATAGGAACTATTTGATTAACCATTAGGCAATAATTTTGTTGATACAGATGCCGAAGTCTTTAAATCATAGAGACCATTATATCTTAAATGAAAAACATCTTGTGTTCATGAACTGTAAGACTTAACATTGTTGAGATGGCAGTACACCCCAAACTGATTTGTATAGATTCAGCATAATCCCCACCAGAATATCAACTGATTTATTTGTGGAAATTGACAAGCTGGTTTTAAAATATTAAAAAC
This sequence comes from Hippopotamus amphibius kiboko, assembly GCF_030028045.1. Lineage (NCBI taxonomy): Eukaryota > Metazoa > Chordata > Mammalia > Artiodactyla > Hippopotamidae > Hippopotamus > Hippopotamus amphibius. The sequence goes on from NC_080193.1 coordinate 35,414,998, forward strand.
AAAGAAAAAAGAAACATAATGAGACAGAGCCAATTGATTTAGGAACTGTTTCCAGAGTTGATAGTAACAGATTGGTATTTTAAAAACTTATGATTGAGTCAGGTGTTCACCCACCCACATTTTGCAGCTTATCAGTGTTGTATTTTATTTCTGGATTAGAATCTGAAATTTTTCTTAGATCAACATTCTGCAGTTAACTTATTTACTTCTTGTCTGGACTTCTGTTCTTAAAACAGTATAGTTCTTTTTCATGCTGACTAGACTCCAGATGAAAGTTTTTAAAATATTCATGCTATCCCGGAATTTCGGATTAAGATGTTTTGGGAGATTCTCATTTTGAGATGTCAGATTTCTGTTGAGCATTATTAACATCAGGAACCTGCAAATACCTTGTCTTCGCTGTTTCTTGGCCTATAATTAGCCTCTGTTAAGGAGTCAGTACATAACCTGAAAAGATTTTTATTCTGAGGAGGCAGCTACCCAGCTGGCAGAAGCCCATTTTCTCTTTTCTCAAAACACAACTCCTGTGTTTGAAGAAGCTGGCAGATGATGCTTTGGCAGAATAAAGATGAGAGCTGAATAAGGGAGCCAGGCTTCCCTTTGGTCTTTGAAGCAAATACAGAATGTTGATGGAATATGAAATTGGTTCTAGAAATGCACCTTAGAATGAAGGTAGTGGAAGCATGTAAGTTTGGTCCAGGTAGGTAAATGCGGCAGAATATTTCTGTGACTTTCTGCTATAACTTGGAAATATTTTGTGTTCCTGTTAGGATTATTGCCATTTGCAAATTTTTTGCATAATTGTTATTTTCTATGTAAGTTTGTTAGTACTGTTCTGGGACTTGGTTATTGTAAGTATGATTTAAAATCAAAAGCTTTCTTTGTCATTGCCAGTAACAATTGTCTCTTTCCTTCCTTTTCCATATTTCTCTTTTCCATCATAGTAGAACAAATATGTTCAAATATTTGAATTCAGGTCTTAATCTTCACCTCCAGTGTTGTCTTGATATTTAGTATCTGCCCTCTGACTGTGTCCTCAAGAATAAATCATGATAGCACTCCCCAAACTTCTCTACCCTCTAAAAGTCTCACTCCTAAAATGTCTTTCTTTCCTTTTTTTTTCAAAGATTTCTCTTTTTGATGAAGACTTTTTTTTTTTTTTTTAAGTCTTTACTGAATTTGTTACAATATTGCTTCTGGTTTATATTTTTCTTTTTTGGCCCTGAGGCATGTAGGATCTTAGCTCCCTGACCAGGGATGGAACCTGCACCCCCTGCATTGGAAGGTGAAGTCTTAACTACTGGATTGCCAGGGGAGTCCCCTAAAATTTCTTTACCTAAATTCCCTACCCCTCTTCCATCAAACTTTTAGGGAGTGATACATTATAATGAAAGGAATGTATCCTTCCCAGTGTTACTTTACCTTTCCTTTTGGAATGGGAGTGAATCACTGACCTGAAAAGTTGTTTGTTGAATGGGAAGTGATTGACTGTGGTTTTCTGATTCTTGGGTCTCTTCTCCTAGGACTCATCTACACCCCCACTAATTTCTCAGAGCTAAATGGAGCTGATACAGACTAGGGTTGAGCTCTCTCTTGTTATACATAATCCAGAGAAGCTTATTAATCCTAATGAATATAGCCAAAATAAGGAGACAAATTTAAGATAAAGGAAAAATTAGTGAGTTGGAAGATCATATTTAGGAACTTTTCCTCATAGGAGGAAAGAAGGTACAAAATAGGAAGCATAAGAGGAAAGTTAAGAAATGGAAGATAAATTTCTTTTCCCCTAATATTAAGAATAAGACAAGGATGGCTGCTTTCAGCATAGTATTGGAAGCTCTAGCCAGAGCAGTTAGGCAGAAAAAAGAAATGATAGGCATCCAGATTCTAAGGGAAGAAGTAAATTTACCTCTGTTCAAGATGACATGATCTTATAAGTAGAAAACCCTGAAGATTCCACAGTAAAACTATTAGAGCTAATAAAAGAATTCAGCAACGTTGAAGGATACAAAATCAACCAACAAAAATCAAGTGCACACCTGTACACTAGTAATGAGTAATCCAAAAATGAAATTAAGACAGTAATTCCTTTACTGCAGCATCAAGGAAAATAAAATACTTAGCAATAAATTTAACAAAGGAGGCAAAAAATGTGTACACTGAAAACTACAAAACATTACTGAGAGAAATGAAAGAATATCTAAATAAATGGAAAGATAGCTCATGTTCATGGATTGAAAGACTTAATATTGTTAAGAGAACAGTACTGCCCGGAATGATCTGTAGATTCAGTGCAACCCATATCAAAATTCCAAGAACCTTTTTTTACAGACATAGGGGAGACCATCCTAAAATTGGTACGGAATCTCATGGTACTCTAGATAGCCAGAACAGTCTTGAAAAACAAGGAAAAGGTTGAGCTTGCATGTTCTGATTTGAAAACTTACTGCCAAGCTACAGTAATCAAGGCAGTGTGGTTCTGGCATTCACACAGAAATACAGACCAGTGGAACAGAATGGAGAGTCTAGAGATAAACCTTCAAATATAAGGTCAAATGATTTTCTACAAAGGTGCTAACACCATTCAGTGGAAGAAGAGTCTTTTCAACAAATGGTGCTGTGAAAATTGAATATCCACATGCAAAAGAGTTATGTTGGATTGTTATTTTACACCATATACAAATAGTAACTCAAAATGGATTAAAGACGACTGGTATTGTGATTTATAATAAATATGTATTTGATCTTTGTCCTGTTTCTGGCACAGAGCTTCTAAAGCCCTTGGAATTTTCTAAATGAAGAGAGCCCTAAAAGTGTCTTTGTTATGTTAAAGATGTGACTTTTGAAAAGTCTCTAGGTAACTGGTTGCCAGGGGAACTAACCAACTGATTAGAAGGTTGGAACTTTGGCATCCCCACCCCCGCACCAACTGGGAGCGAAGAGGAGCCAGAGATTGAGTTCAGTCACCAGTGGCCAGTGATTTAATCAATCATGCCTATTTAGTGAGGCCTCCATAAACCCCCAAAAGGACAGATTTGGAGAGCTTCTGGGTTGGTGAACTGGAATGCATCCATGTGCTGGGTCCCAAATTCCTTGTGGGATAGAGCTCTTGTGTTTGGGACCTCGCCCTGTGTATCTCCTCATTTGGCTGTTAATTTGTGTCCGCTGATATCTTTTGTAATAAACTGTTAATCTAGTGAGTAAACTGATTTCTTGAGTTCTGTGAACTGTTCTAGCAAATTAATTGAAGCTAAGGAGGGGGTCGTGAGAACCTGTTTAATTGCCAGTTGGTCAGAAGCACCAGTAACAACTTGGACCTATGGTTGGCATATGAAGTGAGGTCAGTTTGTGGGACTGAGTTCTTAACCTGTGGAGTCTGATGCTCTCTCCAGGTAGATAGGGTCAGAATTGAGTTTGTCTGACACCCAGTCAGTCTCCTTGGAGAACTGAATTAATTGCTTGGTTGTGAGGAAGAAACCCACACATCAGAATGGAGCTAAAACTATAAAATAAAACTCTTAGAAGAAAACATAGGGGAGAATTTTATAACGTTAGATCTGGCAGTGTTTGTTTGGACATGACAATAAAATATAGTCAGCACAAGAAAAAATAAATAAGTTGGACTTCATCAAAATTAAAAACTTGTGTGTGTTAAAGGACACTCACTAGCAAGAGAGTAAAAAGATAACCCACAGAATGGGAGAAAATATTTGCAAATTGTGTACCTGATAATGATTAGTATAGAGAATATATAAAAAACTACAACTCAACAACAAAAAAGCAAGTCAAATAAAAAATGGGCAAAGGGGGCTTCCTGGGTGGCGCAGTGGTTGAGAATCCACCTGCCAATGCAGGGGACATGCATTTGAACCCTGGTCCGGGACAGCTTTTGAGCCCATGTGCCACAACTACTGAAACCCACATGCGTAGAGCCCATGCTCCGCAACAAGAGAAGCCACAGCACTGAGGAGCCCGCACACCACAATGAAGAGTAGCTGCCACTCACCGCAACTAAAGAAAGCCCACATGCAGCAACAAAGACCCAACACAGCCAATAAAAAATAAATAATTAATTTTAAAAAATGGGCAAAGGACTTGAATAAATATTTCTCCAGAGAAGATATGCACATGGCCAGTAAGCACATGAAAGTATGCTTAACATCACTAGGCTTTAAGGAAATGCAAATCAGAATCACATGGGATACCCTTTTACACCCATTAGGTTGGCTATTACCAACACAAAAGAAGAAAACCCACAAAATAACAAGTGTTGGTGAGGATGTGGAGAAATTAGAACCTTGTGCATTGCTGGTGAGAATGTAAAATGATGCAGCTACTACGGAAAACCATTTGGCAGTTTCTCAAAAAGTTAAGCATAGAATTACAGTATTCTGCCCCTAAGTATGTACCCAAAAGAATGGTAACAGGAACTCAGATCCTTGTATACCACTGTTCATAATAGTATTACTCACAGTAGCCAAAAGGTGGACACAACCCAGTGCTCCTCAACAGAGGAATCAGTAAACAAGATGGCCTGCAGTTGTCCCTCGGTGTCTGTGGGGATTGGTCCAGGACCTGCTGCAGATACCAGAATCTGAGGATACGGAACCTGCAATACAGAGGGCCAACCGGAATATCGTTCAGCTTTAAAAAGGAGTGAGGAACTTCCCTGGTATTCCAGTGGTTAAGACTCCAGGCTTCCTCTGGAGGGGGCATGGGTTCAATTCCTGGTCCAGGAAGATCCCACGTGCTGCGGAGCAGCTAAACCCGTGAGCCACAAGTAATGAGCCTGCATACCACAACTACTGAAGCCCACGTACCTAGAGCCTGTGCTCTGCAGCAAGAGAAGCCACTGCAAAGAGAAGCCTGAGCACCACAATGAAGAGTAGCACTCGCTTACTGCAACTAGAGAAAACCTGCACACAGCAACGAAGACCCAGTGCAGCCAATAAATAAATAATTTATTAAAAAGAGTATTGACAAAAATAACTTTGAACCTTGAATTTTATATCCAGCCAACTGTCATTCAGGTATAAGAGCATGATTAAAATATTCTCAAATGTAGAAGGTTACATATAAAGTCCCACATGGGGAACATTTCTTGAGGAAGAACTCAAATGAGTAGAGAAATCTCGCAGATGCTTCTAGGTATGTGTGATGTACACAATGTAAAGAATGATTGAATACCAAAGTAAAGGTTGTTGTCTTAAAAAAATTTAGCCACGACCAAAGAAAAGAAAAGAAATAGAGGAAGTATATCCATTAAACCTGATGAGGATTGGATGGGGGGAGAACAGGGCCTGAGAGCCTAGTAAGGTTCTGTCTGGATAAAGGGATAACAATTTATCAAACAGAAAGGATGTAGAAAGTGCAGAAAAAGCAGTGGACAGGTTGAAATGATCAGGTTGTCAGTTAAAAGGCAGAAATTGATGATTCAGTAAAAAAAATATAACTACATATATTTTTACAGGAAATATTCTAAATAATTTAAAACTACAGGGGGGACATGTATAGGACACGTATGAAAATTGAGGCTCTCAACAGTGCTTTTACTTATATGGGTTACGTTTATGGATAGTTATTGTATTAGAAATCAAAACTGAAAAATTAGGGACTTCCCTGGCAGTCCAGTTCAGGGGCTCCGTGCTTCCAGTTCAGGGGACGTTGGTTTGATCCCTGATTGGGGAACTGAGATCTCACATGCCTCATAGTGAAGCCAAAAAAAAACGGAAAAAACTAACCAAAAAACTCCTGAAAAATTAAAGAAAAACTTTGTTGGTTAATTTAAAACTAGCAATATACCCTTGTAGGTTAACAAAAGTAACATTTTTATGAAAAATAACTATCTTACTAAACAACAAAAGAATTTAGTGAGAAAAATAGCATTATTTTATGCACTTTTGCAGATCTCTTTAATGCTTGATTTAATAGGCAGGACTTAGATTCTCTTATCTACTCCTGTATTCACTCTGTTGCAATATGTTGTTTTGATTGAGGGTAACTGAGGAGAATCCTGGGATCACGTGAAACTTTTATCTGGGGATCCCTCAGGGGTCCTGAGATCATATTCTGTGACCTGCTTTTTCCGTGCAAGTTTCTTTGCTAGCACCCTGACTCCCTCCAGTTTGGTGTCTTCTGAGTTGATCACAGTAGTTTTCTCACCGTCCGTATTCCCTCCCACCTTCCATTTCTGCTCCTGTTTTGCCTACCCTACGTTCTTTTCCAGTTTAAGACTGATCTTCAAGTCTTCACTGATGATTCTAGTCTCAGTGACTCTCTTCTCTTCTCTGGCAAATATAGTTAGTTCCACATGGTTTGTGCTCAAATGTTCTAAGTTTTCTTGTTTTCTCTTTACAGTTACACTGTAAAGCTCCTTTAAGGTAGGAACTCTAAAAATTGACAAGACAAAACAGTTTCTTCTTACATACAGTGTTAGGTACAAAGTAATATTTGTTGGTTGATAGGCAGTAAAATTGTCCAGAAAAGCACATAATAGATCACAAATTCTCTTTTGGCCTTAAATGGTTTACTGGAAAACCATGGTATCTTCCCCATTACCTGCTACATGGTAATATTTTTGGTGTTGCAACTAGTGGGTGTTGTTTGTTTGTTTGCTTGTTATTTTTTTATTGAGAGTTTAATGTCTTTTTTAATATAAATTTATTTTTTTATTTTTTTATTGGCTGCGTTGGGTCTTTTTTTGCTATGCGCTGGCTTTCTTTTTAGTTGCGGTGAGTGGGGGCTACTCTTTGTTGTGGTGCGCGGGCTCCTCATTGCTGTGGCTTCTCTTGTTGCGGAGCACGGGCTCTAGGCACTTGGGCTTCAGTAGTTGCAGCACGTGGGCTCAATAGTTGTGGCTCACGGGCTCTAAAGCGCTGGCTCAATAGTTGTGGCGCACGGGCTTAGTTGCTCTGCGGTATGTGGGATCCTCCTGGAGCAGGGATCGAACCCGTGTCCCCTGCCTTGGCAGGCAGATTCTCAACCACTGCGCCACCTAGGAAGCCCTGTTTGCTTGTTTTTTAAGAGATCTTGTGTAATTAAAACTATCTTCAGTTCAAGCTTGTTGATCTTTTTTTTTTAATTTATTTATTTTATTGGCTGTGTTGGGTATTTTTTGCTGTGCGCGGGCTTTCCTTAGTTGTGAGTGGGGCTACTCTTCGTTGTGGTGCGCTGGCTCATTGCTGTGGCTTCTCTTGTTGCAGAGCACAGGCTCTAGGCGCGTGGGCTTCAGTAGTTGCAGCACGTGGGCTCAATAGTTGTGGCTCACGGGCTGCAAAGCGCAGGCTCAATAGTTGTGGCACACGGGCTTAGTTGCTCCGTGGCATGTGGGCTCTTCCTGGAGCAGGGCTCGAACCCGTGTCCCCTGCATTGGCAGGCGGATTCTTAAGCACTGTGCCACCTAGGAAGCCAAGCTTGTTGATCTCATAAGCCACTTACTGATTTATTTTCTTGCCATTTCAGAAAAAAGCCAAAGGACAAGAGCTGTTTGATCAGATTATGTACCACTTGGATCTTATTGAAAGTGATTATTTTGGACTGAGATTTATGGATTCGGCACAAGTAGCAGTGAGTATCTGTTTTTTCAAGGCTCTAAAATGGGGACAGAAATGTCAGATGATGTGCTAAGTGCTACAAGGCTACATATACTTAATGTGTTCTTTTTTCTTGTGATTTTCTTATTGTCTGAAGCTTTGACCCCTTGCTTCGCAATAACTTGAAGTGCTTATTTAAAAAAAAAATGAGTTCTGACCCTAAGCAGAATTGCTAGTGCGTGATCTTTGCAGATGAGGCTTGGAAATCTGGATTGGTCTTGGGCATACTAGAGTTACCACTGTGTCATCCTAGCGTGCTGGGATGGGAGTTTTCTGGGTTCTTGGGTGAATGACAGAAGTTCCTAGTTTGCAAATTAAGGTGAGTGGACTAGGATATCCTTAAGATCCCTTCCAGATCTGTGATTCTCTATCTGTAAATAGATGTTCTTTGACGTGTGCATTTCAGATGAAAGAACAGCATGTGTGATAGGTAGGAAGTTGGAAGCTTTTCAAAGAATTGAGTACTTTAGTAGGATTTGACTGGAGGGTATTTGAAAGAGTAGTAAAGATTGGAAGGTGGATTACTTGCCGTATCTTCCAAACTGAATAGCAAAGTGTTAATAATAAATTTGCCGCTATTTTCTAATAATTGGGATTAGGGTTTTTCAGTCAGGGAGGTTGTATTTTGCTTTTGAAAGTTTTACATAGGAATATTGTATAGGATTGTTTGGAATGGGCAGAGATTGAAGTCAGAGAGAGTCAGTGCAAACACTTTGGGGAAAAAAGTAATATTAGGGCCCAGAGTAGGGCATTCACAGTAGCAGGGAGAGGGAGGGAACAGAGAGAAGGATGTTAAGATATTAAGCCTTGTTTTCTGAAAGTCTGTGATGGTGTGTGTGTGTGTGTGTGTGTGTGTGTGTGTTTAGTGACACAGTAATTGCAGTATTTAGGACCCATAGGGACAATACATATTACATAATAAGAATTCTTAAGTTCCTTTTGGAGTAGGTTTGTTTTGGGAGGGGGAGTGTTTGGTGTGATTAATAAATTAATGGAAATAACCTCTTTTAGATACTTTACAAAACCCACATCTCTTGGAGATGAACTCCTAGGCTGCTTTTATAGAGCATCTTGGTTAAATATACAGCTGTTAACTGCAGCTGTTTTCTTAATTTCTCCCTACCCCCAATTAAAAAACATTAAGCATGAGCATTTAGCTATTGGGTATTGGTTAGGTAAATTTTGATACATCCTTACAGCAGAATGCCTGCAGCTCATTAAAAATGGTGATTTTTAAGTATACTAATTGACATAAATTATGTAAAAATAAAAAGGGTCACAAGATGGTATAATTGAATTTTTCTGTTTTTAAAAAATCTGGATTTATGTGCATACATAAACATGAAAAAATTTGAAAAGCTGTTTTCCATAGTTTCGGAGTTCTGATCGCTAGATAGATTTTGTATAGGAGGCATTTATTTTTTTCTTTTTAATCTTATTTCTTTTCTGTTAGACAAAATCTGCTAAGGGGAGGGAATGAGTCTTAGTTACTTACCCAGCGTGTAGTAGGCACCCAAGACCATTTATTTATTTATTTTGGGTGCATTGGGTCTTCATTGCTGCACACAGGCTTTCTCTAGTTGTGGTGAGTGGGGGCTACTCTTCGTTGCGGTATGTGGTCTTCTCTTGTTGTGGAGCACAGGCTTGAGTAGTTGTGGTGTGCAGGCTCAGTAGTTGTGGCACACGGGCTTAGTTGCTCTGCGGTATGTGGGATCTTCCCGGACCAGGGATCGAACCCGTGTCCCCTGCAGTGGCAGGTGGATTCTTTTTTTTTTTTTTTTCTTCAAATTTCACAACAGCTTTATTGAACTATAATTCACACACCATAAAATTCACCCATTTTAAGTGTACAACAAACCATAGTTTAGTCTAGTGAAAGAAAGGCTATTATTCTGGGTTAACTAAGGTGAAATAGCATTGTCTTCCATAGCAAAGAAAAGAGAATAACTTGAATGTCCGTCAATAATAGAATACAATAATATGAGGGTGAGTCAAAAATTATCCGCACTCTGGCTATAGCACTTACTTTTATTAACTTTTAGAACAGACAAATACATCATTTTTCGACACAGTTTCCTTGCTTTTCAATACACTTTGTCCATCTGTCAACAAGCTTTCATATTCCCTCATTAAAAAATGTTTTAGGATGAGCTGTGAGCCACAAATGCCCCGCTGTCTTCACTTCTTCCTCAGAAGTGAATCTTCGTCCTTGTAGGGCTGCTTTTAGGACACCAAACAGGTGAAAGTCCAGTGGAGCAAGATCAGGACTATAGGGAGGATGCTTTAACACCTCAAAACGAAATTTTTGCAGCGTGTCGACAGTGTGGGCAGAAGTGTGCAGACGTGCACACCCTCAGACCCCAAAAAGCGAATCACTGCACGCTGCTCTTCTTTCCTGCAAATCACAGGTGGGGCACCCATTTTTGCTCGCACTGCAGTGCAGGTGGATTCTTAGCCACTGCCACCATGGTCTTGAAAGTCCCAAGACCATTTATTGAATTTAATTCTGGTCTGCTATTTAGTTTGATAAAGGCTTGGTTGACTGTTGCGTTTAATATCATTAAACTCTCATCTCTAGAATAATGGAGTTAAAGTCTTACAGTCAGATGAGAAGAAATGATTTGGGGAGTAGACAGTTCACACAGCCTCCTGGTTTTTGAGGGGTTGTGAGGGGAACGAGGTAGAAGTATGCCAGTGTTTGGTTTCAGGTACTTTCCATTTCTTAAAGTGTTTAGGTAATTGTGGGAAAAAACAGACATGCAGCCGTTTGTAAGTTGCATTATTTGTTCTTTGCTAATATCAGCAATTACTGAATTACTAGATCCAATATATTTTCCTCTCATTTGATACACATATAGTGCTCTTCTTCTGGTCATAACAAGTGTCTGGTAAAGCTGGCATTAGAATTTGTAATCCCTACTCTTTTTAGTTTTAGTTTATCCCTCCCAGTGCTCAGAAATCTAGACATTAAGGTTAAATTTATATAGGCTTATGTTTTTTTCAGTTTCTGCTTTTGCTGTCACTAAAATACTCTTTGTGAATTGATCTGGGAGAACAGTAATTGGTAGATGAAAGCTATTAAAGATGAACTTTAGATAGCACTTTAAATATTCTTAAAGTGCTCACTCACTTTATTCCATAACAGTCTTATGACATAAGTAAACATAGAGATGACTGTCAATTATGTAGAGTGTGGCCAGATTTAACCCCAAAGTTAAACAAAACTGATATTTTATAAACAGTTTAATTTGTTGGTGAAGATAATGAACTTGATAGATCATGTGGATTTTTTTGGCCAGGATCATCTATGTAAACTAAGTTAACCCAGTGGTTCCCATAGCTCTTTTTCTGGAACCATTTGAGAGACAGTTGCCGGTATGATGTCCCATTACTGCTGAATTTCCTACAAACAAGCATGTTCTGCTCATAACTCAACACAAGCATCACAACCAGGAAGTTATCATTGTGACATTACTACCGTCTAATTCTCAGACCCCATTAAAGTTATGTCAGTTGTCCCTAGAGTGTCATTTATAACCACAGGCTCACTACCGTCACCCCCTTTCTCCTCCCCACAGCCCCGGCAAAGGCTGATCCTTCTGTTTGTATGTATTTGCGTGTTTTGAGAATTTCATATGAATGGAATCATGTAATATGTGGCCTTTTGAGTCTGGAAATGCACTTGGCATAATGTTTTCAAGGTTCATCCATATTATAGCATGTATCAGTTCTTGATCCTTATAGCTGAGTAATATTCCATGGTATGGATATATGTTTTTATTCATTTACCAATAGACATTTAGGTTTATTCATTTTTGGCTGTTATGAATAATGCAGCTGTGAACATTTGAGAACAAGTTTTTGAGTTGAACATAATTCTTTTGGGTATGTATCTAGGAGTGGAATTACTGGGTCATAAGGTAACTTTATGTATAACTTTTTGAGGAACTACCAAACTGTTTTCCGTAGTGACTGCACCATTCCATGTTCCTGTGTGCAGTGTGTAAGGGTTCCAATTTCTGCATATCCTCACCTACAGAACATTTCCCCTTCTTTTTGATTCTAACCATACTAGTTGGTATGAAGTGATCTCATTGTTTTGCACTTCCCTAATAGAAAAGATGTGAGCATCTTTTCATGTGCATATTGACCATTGGTATATCTTCTTTGGAGAAATGTTTATTCAGATTCTTTACCCACTTTAAAATTGGGTTATTTCCTTTTTATTGTTGCATTGTAAGAGGTAAACGATTGCCAGTTCCATAGTCACAAAGATTTACATGTTTTTCTTCTTCATACATTTGCAGTTAATTTTGGTATATGCTGTCAGGTAGGGGTCAAATGTCATTCTTTTGCATGTGGATATCCAGTGGTTGTAGCACCAGTTGTTGAAAAGATTATTCTTTCTCCCTTGAATGGTCTTGGCACACTTATTGAAAGCCAGTTGAGCGTAGATATATGGGTTTATTTCTGGGTTCTCTGTTCTGTTCCATTCATCTTTATGTCAGTCCTTATGCCAGCACCACATTGTCTTGATTACTGTAACTTTATGTTAAATTTGAAATTGGAAAGTGTTAGTCCTTCAGTTTCATTCTTCTGTTTTAAGATTGTTTTGACTCTTCTGAGTCACTCGTATTTCCATATACATTTTAGGATCAGCTTGCCTGTTTCTGCAAAGAAGGCAGTTGAAGTTTTGACCAGAATTGCATTGAATCTGTATATCCATTTGGGAAGTATTGTCATCTTAATGTTAAGTCTTATACATGAACATGGAATGTATTCCATGTGTTAGGTCTTTATATTTCTTAAAACAATGTTTCATAGTTTGTTTACATGTCTTTTACCTCATTGATTAAACTTACTTGAAAGCGTTTTACTCCTTTGATACTATTGTAATATGTGATTTTCTTAATTTCATTTTTGGATTTTGTTTGGATAGAATTCATTTTTGTGTATGTATTTTGTATCTTACAACCTTGCTGAACTTGTTTATTAGTTTTTATGTTTTTTGTATAAGATCATGTCATCTGCAAAAAGGGATAGTTTTTTACTTCTTCCTTTTTAATCTGAATGCCTTTTATTTCTTTTTCTTTTCTCTTATCTTTTTCTTGCCTAAGTGCCCTGGCTAGGACCTTTAGTAAAATGTTGGATAGAAGTGGTAAGGGTGGACATTCTTATCTCATTTTTGATCTTAAGGGGAAAGTGTTCAGTCATTCACCATCAAGTATGATGTTACCTGTGGGATTTTTATAGGTGCCCTTTATCATTTGGAAGAAGGTCTCTTCTATTCCTATTTTATTGTATGTTTTTATCATGAAAGGGTGTTGGGTTTTGTTCAGTGCTTTTTCTGCCTCTGTTGAGAGGATCATGTCGTATTTTCCTGTATTCTATTAATATGATGTATTACATTGACTTGTTTTGTTGGTATATTGAACCATCCTTGCATTTCTGGGATAAATCTCACTTGGTCATGGTGTGTAATCCTTTATATATGTTGCTTGATTTGATTTTGTTGAGGATTTTGATGTCCATATTCATAAGGGATATTGGTCTATAGTTTCTTGTGTTTTTTTTTTCCCCTTGAGATATCTTTGTCTGGTTTCAGTAAGAGCAGTACTGGCCACAGAATGAATTTGAAAGTCTTCTCTCTTCTATTTTTTAGACACTCTCATGAAGCATTGGTGTTAATTCTTATTTCATCACTTGGTAGAATTCACCAGTGAAGCCATTTGGGGCCTGGGCTTTTCTGGGAAGTGTTTTGATTAGTGACTCAATCTCTTTACTTGCTGTAGGTGTATTCAGATTTTCTGTTTGTTTCTTCAGTTTTTAAACCAGGCCACTGTAGAGAGCCAAAGATGGACTAACTGTATGAGGCGTTGGAATAGTAGGCCTAAATCAGAATTATTCTGGCATACTAGGATATATGGTGGTTACCCTTGTTTTAGTTGACTGCGCAATACTGCCCCATCTTCTATTTTCAAACTAAACTTAATTTAGTATCCTTTTATGTAGTCCATTGATGATCTGAAACCTTGAGTTATGATGATGACATCTTGGATACTTTCCCTAGAAAAAGGCACGTATACATAACATTCTGTGCACATGTGTAAGTAATTCGGGTATTCCTGAAGCCCACCTATGGACTCTTGTTTAGTAATAACTCTTCTTTAGCAAATAAATAATCTGTAGCCTAGGGAAAAACAGATGATGGTATTCATTTGCATGCTTTTTCTTCAAGTCTTTATAATAATAGTGTTTTTGAAAATTTATTATCTTTTATACTGTTGGTGAAACCTTGTTATTAAATCTCGTATGACTACAAAAAACTTTGTGGTAGTTTCATATTTCTTGATAAAGGATTTAGGGAAACTCTGTGATAAAAATAACAGGATGTGTAAAGAGCTATCTCATGACAGCAGAACTGCCAATATCATTGGTTTAAAAATGGGGTTATTTTCTTGTACTATAAAACTTTCCAATGTGGAAGTAATGTATCTTAAGCCAGGCAAGAAGGAATTCTTCTTTTGATACTGAGTGGTTTTAGGTTAGTACAGTAAGAATTTGCAAAATTGTTGGGGAATTATCTATAACAGTTTGCTAGAGATCATGTATGCTTTATTTTGAAGGAGTGATATTCAGTCTTAAAATGAATATGTCTGTGGGAATCAGACAGGAGAACAAAAGGGAAGCAAGATGGCATGTATATCAAAGACATGGGAGTGTTATTTCCAAGAAGTATGGTTTTTTTCTTTTTTTGAATCATGCTACATGCTTGATATGTTTTCTTTTTCCATTTTTAATAGAGTGACAGAAAAAGACAGCATGGTGATAAATTGTAGCTGACGTGCAACAGACTGTTGATTGGTAGAGGAATTGTAGTGAAGTACGAAGCATATCACTTTTCCCTGCAAAAAGGAGGTGGAGAGGCAGATACCACCTAGCTCTAGCCATTTGTTGCCAGATAGCATTGCTGGATCTTCAGGTGTTTCAAGAGAAGCTGGAAATCCAGATTTTTAGAATAAATCTTTCTTTCTTTCTTATTTATTTATGTATTTATTTATTTATTAGCTGCAGCAGGATCTTTCGCCACAGCACGCAGCCTCTTTGTTGTGGTGCGCAGGCTTCTCTGTAGTTGTGGCACACAGGCTCTCAGTAGTTTGTGGTGCGTGGGCTTAGTTGCCTTTTGGCATGTAGTTTCTTAGTTCCCCGACCAGGGATTGAACTGGGGTCCCCTGTATTGCAAGATGCATTCTTAACCACTGGACCACCAGGGAAGTCCTTAAATCTTTTTTAAAAAATAATGTGGTTGATGGAAGAAATCAGAGAAGAGCTAAATAAATGGAGACACACTGTGTGCATGGATTAGAAGACTCAGCAGAGCAGTCGGTTCTTCCCTGATCGATATATAAGTTTAATGCAGTTTGTATCAAAATTCCAGAAAAATCCTTTGTAGATATAGACAAAATTATTTTAAAAGATGTATGGAAAGGCAAAGGACCTAGAATAGCTAAAAAACAATTTTGAAAAAGAAAAATAGTGGGAGGAATTGCTCTACTCAGCTTCAAGATGTATAACTGCTGTAAATAGGACTGTGTGGTATTGGCAGAACCACAGACACATACATCAATGGAACAAAATAGGGAACCCAGAAAAAGCCCTGTGTAAGTATGGCCAACTGATTTTTAATTTTGATTTTTATATTTTGATTTTGATCTTTGAGTTTTCACAAAGATGCCAGAGTAATTCAGTGAAAGAAGGGTAGTCTTAGCAGTTGGATATCAGGAAACAAGTGAACCCTTACCTAAATCTTATACCTGTACAAAAATTAACTCAAAAATAGATAGTGTACATAAACATAAGATGTAAGACTATAAACTTAGAAATACACCGGGGAAAATCTTTGGAGAAGAGTTATTAGATGTGACACCAAAAACATGATCCATTTTATTTTTTTGATCCAGTTTTAAAAAAAATTGATAAAATGAATTTTATCAAAATTAAAACATTTGTGGGAGGGAGGGGATATGGGGATATATGTATAAATACAGCTGATTCACTTTGGTGTACCTCAAAAGCTGGTACAAGAGTATAAAGCAATTATATTCCAATAAAGAGCTCAAAAAAAAAAATTAAAACATTTTGCGCTGGGAAAGACCCTGTTATGAGGATGAAAAGCCAGACTATAGATTGGGAGAAAATATTTGCAAGCCACATACCTGGAAAAGAACTCATATCTAGTGTATATAAAAACTTCTAAACTCAACACATAAAAAACGATCCAGTTAGGAAATGAACCAAAGACATGAAGAGACATTTCACTAGAGAGGATATACAGATGGCAAGTAAACACACAAAAAGACGTTCAACATCACTAGACATCTGGGAAATGCAAAATAAGACCTTGGTGAGATGTTATCACTATACCTCTGTGAGAACAGCTAACATAAAAAATTGCAGCTCCAAATGCTGATGAGGATGTGGAGAAACTGGATCTCTCATACATTTGTTTTGGGAGTATAAAAATTGTACAGGGCTTCCTAGGTGGCGCAGTGGTTGAGAATCCGCCTGCCAATGCAAGGAACACGGGTTCTATCCCTGCTCCAGGAAGATCCCACATGCCACGGAGCAACTAAGCCTGTGCGCCACAACTACTGAGCCTATGCTCTTAGAAAAAAAAAAAAAAAAAAATTGTACAGCCACTATGGAAAATTGTCTGGCAGCTTCTTAAAAAACTGAACCTATACTTACATATGATTCACCAGTCGTGTGTATGGTCGTTTATCCCAGAGAAATGAAAATGTATGTCTTCACAAAAAC
Source organism: Hippopotamus amphibius kiboko (assembly GCF_030028045.1). Lineage (NCBI taxonomy): Eukaryota > Metazoa > Chordata > Mammalia > Artiodactyla > Hippopotamidae > Hippopotamus > Hippopotamus amphibius. The sequence goes on from NC_080193.1 coordinate 35,431,407, forward strand.
CTGTGCATGATTGCTCGTGACAAGTTTATTAGTAATAGCAAAAAAGTTGAAAAAAACCAAAGTGTCCTTACAGTAGGTTAATGATTAAACAAACTGTGGCATATTCATACCTTGGCATACTATGCAGCAATAGAAAACAGAAATCTATTGACACACACAACTTGGATGGATTTGAAAGGCATTATGTTGAACAGAAACAGGCACTCTCAAAAGATCACATACCGTATACTTCCATTTATGTAACATTCTCAACAAAGAGAGAGGGATTAAACTAATGGTTGCGGACCTTTAGAGATACTGGAGGTAGGAGTGGGTGTCTATAGAGGAGTAATACGAGAGAGCTCTTGCTGATAATGGAATATTTCTTTATCTTGGTTGTGGCATCAGTTCAGGAATCCAGATGTGTGATAAAATGACATAGAACTATACATGCACACTGTACCAATGTGAGTTTCCTGATTTTAATATTTTATTATAGTTATGTAAGATGTAAGCCCTGGGGAAAGAAGGGGGAGGATGGCAGGACCTCTTGCTGTTATAATTACAGCTTCTTGTGAATATTTCATAAAAATTTTTTAAAAGAATATGAAAAATATGCTGTGGACTGAACAAAACATGTCTTGGCCAAGATTTAATCCTCTGATCTATCTATATGTTTGTGACCTCTGGTTGATGAAGTTTTCCAAACTTCATATTTAGAGCTTAGAATTTTAACTGGCCTAATCAAGTTTTTAAAGAATGAGTTACCTAGATTGTAGATACTTAAGTTCAGAAAAGGGAAACATATGTACCATTTTTCCTAATATGTGGAAAAGAAGGAAGAAGAACACATTAGCAGTAATTATTTTTTGCCATTTTCTTAAATCAATTTGATAGCTTGTATTGGTTTGTTATATATATATACACACACACACATATATATAAATGTATATATATTGATATATTAAACTTCCTTTATTCTCTATGTAAAAATCCTAAATAAAATATCAGTGAACTATGTTCAGCAGCCTATTAAAAGTATAAATAACATATTATGATCAGGTGGAGTTTATTCTCAGAAATGCATGGATGATTCAATATCAGTTGATATAATTCATCATGTGTTGTATTATATATCATGGGATTATTTCCTGCCTTTGCTATAAGAGGATGATACTTTCTTGCTCAGTTGATGCTAGGTTTTGACCATGTGACTTCCTCTTGGCAATAGAATGTGAGTGTGTGTGATGTGTGCCACTTCTGAACAGGCTACCTAACCTTTCATTTATGCTGTTAACTGCTTTATCTTACACTTAAATGAAACTACATTCAGAAAAGATTGACACTCAAATCTCTACCAGAAAAGAAAGATAAGTAATTTGATTAGCTGAAGTTTCTGGCATTTAGTTTAGGGAATACTCAATGCAAATGGAAATGGAGATGTTGAATCCAAAGCTGAGAGCTAGACACCACTTATTGTCTGGTGGAACACTGGGGAAATGTTCTGCAAGTGTACAGCTGGAGGGGCGACAGTGGACTCTCCATGGCAGATCCTAGATCCTAGTTCCCTGAGCCAAGGGAAGAGGCAGGTCTTGTTCTGAGTTAGAATTCGACTCTTTTGGACACTGTAGGCGTGATGTGGTGAGCCGTGTTTGCCTCATCTGAGTTTGAGCAGATAATACTCTGCTCTCGAATTCCTATCATGTGGGTTTGGTGGCCTTTGGAGGCCCTTCATCCTGGCCCCAGAATCCCTTGAATAAACCTCATGGACTTTGGCCTGTACAGAATTGACCTCCCTTCTCCCTGTGTAGGTCTAGCCCAGTTTTGGAAGGTATGTGCATGTCCAGGGTGGTGGTAGGTGTTTTCTGACAGGTGGCCCAGCAGGTGGCACCTGTGAGAACAGACGTAGTGTTTGCTCAGGTGCTCTGCTCTCCTCCTGTATAGATTTTTGATGATTAAAGTAAAACAAACAAACAACTTTACATTAATAGAGAAGCAGTAGAAGCATTCCTATTAGACAGGCAGGTGATAGAGATGCCCCTTATCACCACCATTATTAAATTTCATAACAGAAGTAACAGCAAATGCAGTTATAGGAGTTATAAACATTGGAAAGGAGGAGGTGAAATGATCACTGTTGGCAGCTGATTAGATTAGATTGTTACTAAGAACTTAAACAATAGGATCAGTAAAGCAGTAGGCAGTGAAAAATATACAGAAATAACCGCATGCTAACTATGCGTGAGACTTCCCAGGTGGCACAGTGGTTAAGAATCCGCCTGCCAATGAAGGGGACACGAGTTTGAGCCCTGGTCTGGGAAGATCCTGCATGCCGTGGAGCAACTAAGCCCATGTGCCACAGCTACTGAGCCTGCACTCTATAGAGTCCGTGTGCCACAACTGCTGAGCCCACTCGCTGCAACTACTGAAGCCTGTGTGCCTAGAGCCCGTGCCCCGCAACAAGGGAAGCCACTACAATGAGAAGCCCATGCACCACAACAAAGACCCAACGCAGCCAAAAAAAAAAACATAATAGTACATATGCATGTATTCTATATCGTGACAAACACAGGCACATATATTTGCTAAACAAGGAGGAACTGCTTTTTGTTTATAGTGTATTTCCAAAATAGATTATGTGCTCTATTTCCAGAGAGTAAATGTAAAACCTACCTAACTTATCTACATTTCCGTTATAAGTTTGACTTTTAAGAATCCTAAGAAGGCATACTGATAATACTCAGATAGTTACAGTGGAAAATATATTTTAATGGCTCATCTAAGTCTTCATTTGGAATGTCTTATAACACAGACGTTTAACGCCAAATAAAATCACCCATGTAGAATTTATAATGGAATCTAGAGTAAATTGAAGTGTTTTGAGTTAGATTGATCATCTGTTTTCATGGCATTGATTTTTAACATTTGTTAATTGTTTAAAGTGTTAAAATTTGCTTTAAAATAATCCTTTCATGAAGAGCATGAGCCTCTACTCCTCACAGGAGAAATATTTTTTGCAGAGGCAGTTGTTTGGAAAGATGGTTAACATTTCTCTGCTGTAAGCTTTTTGCTCTTTGAGCAGAAGTAATGGTGCATTTCTTTAGTAGAGACATGTAGGTGTTAGAAGTCAGGAATCATTCATTTGGAGAGCTGTTTACAGACTGGCTATAGGGCCTGGGATAAGGGTGTGTGTATGTTAGTATTTTGGAAGCTCCCTAGGTGATTCTTTGTTTGGTTTAGTCATGGATGTTATGTTTGTGATTATATATTATTTATATTTTAAGACACACAAGTAAATAATTGTTCTTTCATACCCAGCTCAACAGGATGGAAAGAAATGTAGCTTCCCATATCCTTTGAATTCTAACTTTATCAACCAAACTTTAGGAAATTATAAGGGAGTTTGTTTCTATTTTAATGTACACGAGGAAAGAGAGCTATATTAGTTTCACACTGTGTATCCAAGAGTCTGTATCTGCATGCTCTCACCTTTATCTTCTGCTGTAGTTTAAACTCAGCTCTTAAAGACCCTGATTCAAGGAAAATACTATCAGTGCCTGTCTCTGAGCTCTGAATTTTCCAGTCCCTGGGCTTGGAATGTGGAGGAGATGAAAGAAAACAGACTTGAGAATATGCAAACATGAACTCAGGCCTTCACCAGGAACTCCCCCAGCTCCTGAATTTCACTCTAAAATGTGCTTCATGCTTTCTCTGAGTTTTGGGTTGTCTTAAGGAAGTGCAGAGTACAGAAGCTATTACATGCAAATAGAAAAGAGACTAAAATGCTTACTTGGAAGAAAACTCTGATCCGTTGTCTCAACAAGATGATTCTATGTTTAATGTGCTTCTTAGAATATTAGGGCACCAATTAGAGATTCAAGGTCTGCTTATGAGAATGGCCCTAAATGTTCTTAAACTGGAAGAAATTTGTTATAACTGTCTAAGACTTTATGTTGTTGTTGAAATAGTTTTGGTCTATCTTACATTATGATTTCCTTTGCAATATCCCTCAAATTTATTCTGTCAGAATTTATATTTAGCCTGTTGATTTTTAGTACATTGTTAATTTCTTTACTCTTTACCAACACACACAATTTTTTTTTTCTTTTTTCTTTGTTTGAAGAAACTCTGGAAGGAATCAGAAACCAGTAATATCTTGGTGGGTGGGGAGTGGTGCATATGGTAATAGAAATTGGTATTGTAGGGGTTGGAGGGACTGTTGACCATATGCTTTTTAATATTACCAAAAAATTAAGCCATATGAGTATATTACTCATATAAAATATTAAAATGGGGGGGTCCATGATTATTGTTTTAAGTAAGAATATGCTTGTTGTAGAGTAAGTTGAAAATATAGGAAAACACAAAGAAAAATTAACACCAGCAATCTCAACCACCTAGATGTAACATCTCTTACTGTTTTGTATAGATTGCCTCAGTCTAAAAGAAAAAGCATATTTATATATACAGTGGACCCATGACCATTGTGGGGGTTAGGGGTGCAGTTGAAAATCAGCGTATAACTTATAGTCGGCCTGCTGTATTTGAGGTTCTGCATCTGTGAATTCAACCAAGGATTGTGTGATGCTGTAGTCCGTGTTTAGTGAAAAAAATACACGTATGAGTGGACCTGCGAATTTCAGCCCCTGGTTGTTCAAGGATCAACTGTACAAATTTGTACGTCTTGACAAAACAATTATAGAATGTTGTAATTTGCCTGTAACAATTTTAACAATATATTATAAATAATTTTCTAGATTCTTAACTGTTTTTGCTTTCATTCCTTTTTTTAAAATTAATTTATTTATTGGCTGCGTTGGGTCTTTGTTGCTGTGCACAGGCTTTCTCTAGTTGCAGCGAGTGGGGGCTAATGAAGAGTTGCGTTGAGTGGGGGCTACTCTTCGTTGTGGTGTGCAAACTTTTCACTTGATCTTAGCCAAAAGGCCAAGAAGCGATTGTGCAAACTTTTAATTGCAGTGGCTTCTCTTGTTGCAGAGCATGGGCTCTAGGCACAGGCTTCAGTAGTTGTGGCACGTGGGCTCAATAGTTGTGGCTCGTGGGCTCTAGAGTGTAGGCTCAGAAGTTGTGGCGCACGGGCCTAGTTGCTCTGTGGCATGTGGGATCTTCAGATCAGGGCTGGAACCCATGTTCCCCGCATTGGCAGGCAGATTCTTAACCACTGCACCACCAGAGAAGTCCCTCATTCTTTTTTTTGTCATTGCACAGTTCTATCATGTTGAAATACTTAATTTAACCAGTTCACTATTGCTGGATATACAGATTGTCTTACTTTTCTCTAATATAATTCCTTGTGGGTTAAATCATCCATTATGATTTGTAGATGCAGAATTGCTGAGTCAAAGACATATAGTTATTTTTAAGGCACAGTCAGGTTGCCTCCTGGAAGGTGTGTGCTCTTCGTGCTCATTATGGTGAGTGAGAGTCTCCCTTACTGTGGCTGCGTGAGATGCTCGGGTGACCAGCGTTCACTTACAAATTCATTGCAGTATAATACATGAAGTCTGAAGACAGGGCAACTCCCAGATCCATGGTTGTGGGGAGAAAACAATCTAGGGCATATAAGCAAAATTTATCTCATACCCAGTATGTGATTGGCATTGGGCTGTAGCAGGTATTTTGCACAATTAAGTCTGGGGTTTTTGAATAGTAGATTCCTGGGCTTGGCCATGATGTGTGAATGTTTCACTGTCCTAGTTGAACTCTTTTCAGCTGATAGATTGAATTGTGTTCTGTCTAGTGTCTGACCAAGCATTATATTAAGGAAAGGATATGTAAAACTGAACATTTGCTAGGTTAAAATATGTTTAAAAGTGGATGTCCAACTGAATTTATGAAAAGATGAGAGATTACTAAGTAGCCTGCACACTTGGAATCCAGAGGAGATATTGCACTGTATTTAATGGCCTTTTGAAATGTTTACTGACCATCTTGTGTCGACGTGCTGAGGTACTTGGCTGGCACAGTGGTAGTTCTGTGGATTTCACTTTTGGATCTTGGCAGAGAATGGGGAGAAGAGGCTAGGCAAATAATTGGCAAGAAAAGCAAATGGTTACAAGTCTGTTAACAATGCAGCCTTGTTTACCCATGCTTTGCTTGTCTGGATTTCTGAGACTGGATTCCTTAGCTCTGTGAACAAGAGCACTGCTTTGGTTTAGGGTGCTTGGAATTGTAAGCATGCTGAAGAGAACACAGTCACGTATATATTAGTGGGATGAGTGTATCCTGTCCCTGTTAAGACTGGGTGTAAAGGGATTAATAGTGAGAAGTGAGCTGGGAGTGGTTTATCAGAGCAAGTCTCTGAAATCAGTTCTTAGGTCTGTTTGTGTTTTGGGCATTTCAGAGTGAAGAGGTTACAGAAATCAAAAAAGGCTGTTACTCTTGAAACCAGAAGTGTGCTAATCACAGTGTTATCGTTTTTTATTTGTAAAGCAAAGGAGTAAGGACTGCTTATTTAATAGATAGGGCCTTGGTTATAAGAAAGATCTAATTTTATGGTGTAAGCTCTTTCAAAGATTGCTACATTGAGTAGTATCTATTTTGTAAAATATAAGTGACATTATTATTTCACCTAACTCGAGGTTATGATCTGTTAATAAATCTTACATTTTTATTACAAGAGTGAACCAAGCACTAGAATATGAAGATACTTCTAATTTTACCAGTTTTGAAAGTCATCTTTTAGAATATCATCCTTGTTACTAAGAGAGCAGAGGAGATGGCTTAAAAAGTCACATCTGGTTATAGGTCTTTCTTTTGTTCATATGCGTCATAAGCCTGCTGTGAATTCAGTGCAGATTAACACTCCCCTGCTCTCCAGTTGTCAGTCTCACTTTTGGTTTTCTCTTGTGAAATATTTCCTTATCGTTATCAGCAAAAGCATGACGAAAATAAACTTTTACTAATTAAAATGTTAAGTTCTCATCTGCTTAACAGCCTACTTGTTTTTGTTTTCAGCATTGGTTGGATGGCACAAAAAGCATCAAAAAACAAGTAAAAAGTAAGTGTTTTGAAAAAACTGTGAAAAAAATTGGAAATCGAATTATATGTAATCATATATTAGAAACTGATTTCTCGTAGTAGGGACATAAGAAGTCATGTTTCCTATGAGTTTCTTAGCATTTCCACTTTCTAAAAATAACTTCAATATGATATATGGGCCCACCCCCTAAATTATATAGGGTTGATGGTGATCTAGATTCAAGTACCTTCTAGTTTGTTTCCAGGAGAAAGGCTTGCAGTTTGGAAATGAGATTGAGTACCCATAAGATGCTTAACTTTTATTTAGTAATTGCTTACATTGGAATTTTTCTGTTTGATATCTCCCCTGCTCTAGAAAATATTTTGAGACTTTAAGGCTGTGACTTTTTTTTTTTTTTTTTTTAAGAATAATGAAAAGTCATTCCCATTAAATGTCAGTGTTATTCCTAGCAATAGTCAAGGGAAAATACCAGTGTCCGATCCATAATCCGTCATGTTTTCTGTAGTAACAGAGACTTTGGGGGCACCTCAACTCTTTTTACAAAATGGTGGGACCTCGGAGAGCATAGAGGTTAGTGAAGTAGGTGAAGTGAATTGGAAAGATGGGGGTGGATTTGCCACTTGCATTAATAATAGGCATCCCTCCTTGCTCTCGAGAAATAGAGCTCGGCAGGTTTTTGGGAGTTAGAGTGCATAGTGAAGACTTTTTCACTTGATATATCTGGCCCTGAGCTGTTATTATTAATATGGAGCTATCTGTTTTGGGGAAGACAGATGATGTGCTAGCGCTCCAGGAAGGTTGGTACATTTAAAGGTTTATTGATTGTGTTACGCTTCATCAAGCCTACAGTGGAATCTGAATTATTGCCACAATAATCTGTTATCTTCTGTCCACCTCAGTATATTTTTGACAAATTTACTGGCTGAAAATTCTTACTATTTAAATAGCTATATTGAAAAAATTACCCCCCCCCCCCCCGTTTTTTTCTTTTAATGGCAGTTGGTTCACCCTATTGTCTGCATCTTCGAGTTAAGTTTTATTCCTCAGAACCAAATAATCTTCGTGAAGAGCTAACCCGGTAAGACCGCTGTCTAGAGCTGTGTACAAGAGTAAAGTTTGGGTCAGGCTAGCTAAAGTTGTTGGGAGATTGCCTTTACAGTTCCTTCCAGTTTACAGACAGTTAGTGGAATGGATACTTTGCCCCTGATAACAAGATATCAGACAAGAGAATTTCATTTTGAGACAGTGTTTTTTTAAGTGTGAGATGTTTTCCTTTGTTTGCCAGTTTTCAAAGTAGAGAGTTGGTTCTCTAGCATCCTGCAAAGGTAACTAATGAGTTCTGTTTTTAAATATCATTATTAACTCATGAATTTTAAACAGGACTGATGTATTTCAATATATTACCATATTGTGTTTATTGATATTCAGAATGACCTATCTTTGGCCACTGAGAGTTATTTCAAGTTGGCTCCTGACTTTCTTTGTTGAAATGCCACTGGTTAATGAAAAATGTTGAATCCTGATTTCACTTGAATAGTTTTAAATAACTTTAAGTTACACTTATTTTGTCTTTCCTTCTAAGTGGTTATTCATTGAAGTCTGTATTGCATATCTATGACTCATGCTCACATACTGTTTTTATTAAGTGAGAAATTGAGTTGCTGGGTCCCTTTAGAAGGGTTTCCTCTTGAACACTCTGCTAATGGATAAGTTTATAGCTGTTATCCATATGTACGTTGCTGTATTCCTTTACGTATGAGGTTGTCAGAGTAAAGCTGAATCAGACCACAGAGCTCATTTAAACCTTTGCTTGTGGGGGGCTATCCTGTGCTCTGGTCCATCCTCCTGATGCCGAGTGCCCCTTGTTTCATACTCTTTTTTTCTTTTACAGACTTTATTGTGGGTAAAGTTTTGTAATTAAGAATATTCTCAAATTAGAAGGGCAGGATTATTTTTCAGAGTAGATTGTTCTGTTTAAATTTGTGCCTTTATTTTTCTTAGGTATTTATTTGTTCTTCAGTTAAAACAAGATATTCTCAGTGGAAAGTGAGTATTAGTTTAAAGGTAAACCACATTTTCCTGAGTAGTTGAAAAGTAAGTTCACAGTTAATTATGAAAAAGAAATGGTCAAACAAAAAGTATGTTTTATCTCCATTTATCATAAAGCGAAGGTCGTGACATTGGCTTGTCTAACACATTTGTGTTTTGGTCTCAGATTAGAGTGTCCCTTTGACACAGCGGTTCAGTTGGCAGCTTATAACTTGCAAGGTAAGCAGTTTTTATGTTGGCTGTTAAGAGTGAAACATAATTCTTCTTTGTGTGTGTTTAAGGAGTTTCAAGAGGTTCAAAGTGATGTGCAAGAAAAGAAACACCACAGTTTGTGTAAACTTGTATCAAAACCCAGATCTGCCTTTCCCTCCTTTTAGAACATTGCCTTCTTTTCCTTCCTTTTCACTTTATTTGCTCCCTTCCCATCTATTAGTGTTTTCAAACAGAAATTGCAGTCTACTTAATAATTCAATAAATGTTATAGTTGGACCTTCAGCTAATTGTTTTCCTTTAAAAAGAATGCAGGGATACATGAGTAAATTGTTGCTATAACTACCTGGTTTGCTTTCTTTAGTCTTATTCTTAAAAATAAATCCATGAAAGAAATATTTAGCATGTATTTAAAATTTCCTGATGGTTATTTTAAGAAAAATTTTAAAGTGTTTTCCAGTCAGTGAGATTAATGAAAAACTTGCCCTTTTGTACCTTATACTGATCAAATATTTGTTGAACTTAGGTGTTTTCTTCTGAAAAATTGACATTTTAGGAAAATAACAATTTCAGTCCTTGTTCACAAGATGGGAAGAAATATTCTGAGTGGAGTATCTGTATATACTAGAATAAAAATAATATTTAATGATTATTAAGACATTAATAATAATATGCTTTTTTGGATAATTCCCTGTTATCCCCAATCTCTCTAAGGTCAGTAGTGTTTATTTTCCATTGTATGGATAATAAGACTAAATTTTCATGTTTTATGGTAAACCTAATATTCTGCTTTTGTGCTTCTCTTATTTTAGAAAGCATATTTTTCTGTTGATAGAGGGATTGGTGACTGAAGGAAATTTCTGTACTTCAAAAATTTGCCACCAGTGTAAATTGTAGTCTGTTGACAAACTAAAACTTGTTTTCTCGTCTGCTAAGATGTTAAATAAATACTAATTTGGAAGTGCTGTGTGTCTAGCACTGTAATGATCACAGTGTATAACTGCATGCATCTTTTCTTGAAAGCACATTTTTTAATGTTTTATTAATTGCTGTATGAGATTATATTAATTCTAAAACTCTCAGATCTACAGAAAAGCTGTCATCTGCAATATTTGTGTTCCAGAACTTAGGGCTTTGTGTATTCTGTGTCTCATTTTGTAAGTTTCATGACAGCCAAAGTATATACTTCTTGAAAATATGATTTTTATACATTTTTGTGTGTTTAACAAAACACTGATTTAAAGTAATGCTCACTGAATACTTATTGTCTGATTCATGCATGTGGCTCTGTTATCTCTTAACCCTACTTATCGTATTTTTTCCCTGAATAAAATCTCTTTCCTACTTTCTCTTTCATCCATGGTTTTTTGCTTGTCTTTTTGACAGGAAAGTAGGATTTATTGGTGGGCACGAGTAAGGCAGGGACAGCGCCAAGGCTCTCATGAGTGCAGGGCCTGCCACTGTCCCGGGGCCACAAGTAGGGACATATTTGATCCCACAGCCATCCAGGATGGGCTGCTTTTCTGCTGCCATGTTTTCAAATTCATCTGCATTAAACTTAGTAAATCCCCACTTCTTGGAGGTGTTGATCTTCTGGCAGCCAGGGAACTTGAACCTGGCCCTGTGGAGGTTGCTCCACATGCTCCTTATTCTGCAGCTTGGTGCAGATGGACGTTATGACTTGGCCAATGTGGACCCTGGCCACTGTGCCCTGGGGTTTTCCAAAGGCACCATGCATACCTCTCTGGAGCCCATCTGTTCCAGCACAGGACAGCATCTTGTTGATGCAGATGATAGCGGAAGGGTAGAGCCCTCCTCAGATGTGAATACCATCTTTGCCCCAGCTTTTCACTGTGTCCTTCTTGGCACAAATATGGGCAGCTTCCAGGGCTTTGGAGCAGAGCTACTCATACTCACCTGACACCCTGTGGCCACAAAGTGGGCGTGGCACCATTATTTTTATGATTCCTCCAAACTTCAGACTGTCTTATGCATCTGATTGTCCCGTTCTAATAGTTTACCAAATCCTACTAATTAAGGTCCTTAAGAGTAAATGAGCTGAAGTATTACCCCCGTCTTCATGAAATGAGCTCTTTGCTTCTCATTTATGATTTTCTGTTTTATCAGAGTAATCTTTATCACTTTTCTCACACTCTGAACTTCAGTTTTTCTGTACCATTTTAATATATATCCCGAACAACATTATGTAGCAGATTTGGTTTGGGGCTTCTTAAAGAACTTGTGTTCCATACAGAAGAACAATTTCTTCAGCAGTGAAATGGGCGTGAGACTATTTTCCAAGGTTGTTGTGAAGTTAAATGACAGTGTGTCTGTAATATGTCTAATGTGTAGAGTAGATGCTCAGTAAACAAGTTATTACCATTTTTATGATTATCTCAAAGTAATTCTCATGTGCCTTTTCTTTCCACCACCAAATTTTTTATCAAAATGGAAATATTTTAATATGAGTAAAATATTTTTTAAAGGAAAAATTTCTAAAGAATACAAAATTAGAATCGTAGGACTTCCTTGGTGGCACAGTGGTTAAGAATCCACCTGCTAATGCAGGGGACACAGCCCTGTTCAAGCCCTGGTCTGGGAAGATCCCACATGCTGTGGAGCACCTAAGCCCATGTGCCACAACTACTGAGCCTGAGTGCCACAACTACTGAAACCCACATACCTAGAGCCTGTGCTCCCCAATAAGAAAAGCCACTGCAATGAGAAGCCCACGTGCTGCAACGAAGAGTAGCCCCTGCTCGCCGCAACTAGAGGAAGCTCATGCTCAGCAACAAAGACCCAACACAGCCAATAAAAAATAAATTTCAAAAAAAAATTAAAAAGAAAAATCGTTTTCCCTCCTTCCGCAAAGCCAGTTCAGAGATAACCACAGATGGGTGCATAAATGTGCATTGTCCAGTTCTTTTCCTACTGCCTTCCTTCACAGAATATTTTTAGTAACTTTTCTTAGTTATTTCCATGGGATTAATAATTTAAAATTCCAGGAGGACAGAGATTATGTCTTACAGTGATATTTGATGTTGTGTTCTGTGCATATTAGCTTCTTAACAGATGCCAGCTAATTGTATTTTTAAATTAATTAATTTTATTTTTGGTTGCATTGGGTCTCTGTTGCCGTGCACGAGCTTTCTCTAGTTGCAGTGAGAGGAGGCTACTCTTCATTGCTGTGCACTGGTTTCTGTTGTTGCGGAGCACAAGCTCTAGGACCGTGGGCTTCAGTAGTTGTGGCACTCAGGCTCAGTAGTCGTGACTTGTGGGCTCTAGAGTTCAGGCAAGTAGTTGCGGCACACGGGCTTTGTTACTCTGTGGCATGTGGGATCCTCCCAGTCGAGGGCTCGAATCCATGTCCCCTGCATTGGCAGGCGGATTCTTGACCACTGCACCACCAGGGAAGTCCCCAGCTAATTATTTTTTAAGGATTGCTAAATATTTTGGTTTATTCAATATACTATCAAAAGTATATTTGTATATATACAGAAATATAAAAGTATATTTCTCTTTGGAAGTCTAAAAGAGGTTTTCAAAAGCTAAGCATTATAACATGAATAAATTAAGAGAAAAACATTTAGTTGAAAATACACTACCAACCACAAATATCTGTCTGTGCATACAGACAGATAACTTTTAAATCTAAGCTAGATTTACTTTTGGAAATGGTCTGGGTGTTATGAATGCCTTGTAGTTTAAGAAAGAATCGAATCTTCTTAGCAATTTTTATTAATAAAATAGGTTTTGAAGAAGGATTCAGCAGGAAGTAAACTTATTAACAAAATATAACTGTGAAACTTACGTTTATAGCTGAACTTGGTGACTACGACCTTGCTGAGCACAGCCCTGAACTTGTGTCTGAGTTCAGGTTTGTGCCCGTTCAGACGGAAGAGATGGAGCTGGCTATTTTTGAGAAATGGAAGGAATACAGGTACTTTAACATCACCACAACAGTGATTTCATATTTGTTTTCTTGAATTTCTCTACTTGGTATAGAATTCATCTTAAAATTTGTTTTTTAAATTTCAATTTCAGAGGGCAGACACCAGCACAAGCTGAAACCAATTATCTGAATAAAGCCAAGTGGCTGGAAATGTATGGGGTTGATATGCATGTGGTCAAGGTAAGCACTGTGTTGTGACACTTTTAAAAAAAGTTATTCCTTCAAGACTCAAAGTGACTATGGACTCTTTTAGTATGAGGGGTGTGGATTTTGCGTGGGCTAACCCTGGGTACTTTGGATATGTGGTATTGAAGATTGAGAGTAAATACTGAATGATGAGAGTCTCACAGAAAAATTCGTTATTAGAAAGAAGACAAATGGCCAAAATCTCCAAAAAGGTATGTCTGTGGTTATAAGCTGTTGCTGTTGGGTTTTTTGTTTTGTTTTTTTGTGTGTGTTTTTTTTTAAAGTTTTTAAACCACTTTTTATTCTTTCATATTCATGATAAAAGATTTTAGCATGTAAGCTGAGTAGGGTCTGTAAAAATGAAAATAATTTAGGAAGTAAAGTTGAAGATTTGTATCTTGAGAGGACTTTGGTAAGCTGTAGTCTAGCATAGCTTATGTAGTTATTTGTTATTTTTAGTTTAAGAAGCTATATTTTCTCAGAAAGGTAGTCTTTTTCAAAATCTGTGATGTAAATAGTGACTAGGATTTGGAGAGACTCTAGAAAGCTTTCTTTGTTGTGGCAGTGTCACTGCCTATTTCTAGTGAAGACATACCTTAAAACTATAGTGTCTCAATGAACTAAATACGCATGAATTTTCCTGAGAATGTGATTTTGGATGCTTTCATTGTTGAAAACACCTTTCATATTAATATTGGCCTGTATATAATTAATATAATTCAATATGAAAAGAAAATTAAACAGTTGTGTAAAAATTTGAAGCCTGTTTTATGCAGATAAAGCTAACACATGTTGCTCCTGTTAAATTAGGCCAGAGACGGGAATGACTACAGCTTGGGACTGACCCCAACAGGAGTCCTTGTTTTTGAAGGAGAGACCAAAATTGGCTTATTTTTTTGGTAAGCAGAGTTAAAGATGATTATTGTTGTTTTGTTTTTTTAGTGAATAAAAACGCTTATATGAAGTGTTAGTACATAAAATAGAATTTGGAAATAGTTCTGACAAGCTTGTAAGTGAACTGCAGCTATCTCCTCTCATCCTCCTATTCATCTTTAGTCTAGCTCCCCCAAGGCAATTTTTAAAACTCTTCTAGTTGCATTTTCCGTTAGTTTCAAGGTATGTCAAAATACATGACTTAATGTAAATATTATCTAGTTCTGTGTATATTAAGTGTTCACATGGCCACTCCCTCCATCTTGCAGTTATGTCACTGTTTTTAGTGTTTCTTGTTCCATGGTCTTTTTACTCCCACTCCTCACTGTGTATGAAGGAGATATTAATACTTTTACCCTCCTTTGGAGCTGTGCTTCTCCTTTTGGGTCCCAGCTTCTGTCATCTTAAATTATATTTCATATTACTTTTACATCAAGGGTCGTTGTTACTTGGATTTCATAACCATAAGTAAGTTCTTCAGGTTTTGTCTGGTTGTTTCTAAAAGCTGAAAATCAGGAAGTAGTGTTTATATTATTTTGTCTTTGTCAGAACTGATGTGGTGCTTAGTAGTACCTTGTGTTATATATGGGGGCTGAAGATGGCTCTTGTGGCCCCTTAGCTCAAAGCCTGTCAGTGCCAAACTCAAATTCTTACACATCCAGTTGCTTTAAATATAGCCCAAGTGTAGTTTTAGCCATTCAGAGCCTTCCTGATTTGCATATCTCACAGCAAACTGCACTTCACATCTGCTACCCATAGATAAGCAAATTCTGCAGCTCAGGGGTTCCCAGCCCCCGGCCACTGACCTGTTAGGAACCAAGCCACACGGCAGGAGGTGAGCAGCAGGCAAGCCAGCGAAACTTCGTCTGTATTTACAGGCTCCCCATCACTCAAGCTCCGCCTCCTGTCAGATCAGAGGTGGCATTAGATTCTCATAGGAGCACGAACCCCACTGTGGGCTGTGTGTGTGAGAGATCTAGGTTGCGGCCATGCTCCTTATGAGACTTTAATGCCTGATGCTCTGAGGTGGAGCTGAGGCGGTGATGCTAGCGCTGGGGAGCAGCTGCAAACACAGATCATCAGCAGCAAGGAGGTCTGACTGCACAGTCATAATCAGTCAGTTGCTTGCAGACGCATCAGAACCCTATCAGTGAGTGGCAAGTGAACATAAGCTCAGGGCTCCCACTGGTTCTGCACTATGGCGCATTATGTAATTGTTTCATTATATACTACAGTGTAATAATAATGGAAATAAAGTGCACAGTAAATGTAATAATGCACTTGAATCATCCTGAACCCCCTGCCGCCCGTGGAAAAATTGTCTTCCACGAAACTGGTCCCCGGTGCCAGAAAGGTTGGGAACCACTGCTGTAGCTGTAAGAGACCCCAAACCTTTCCTGCGCTTTGGAGCTCTGTGCCTCAGAGACCTCTCCCCCTGCTGCTGGATGCCATTGCCTAGACATAGAAGCCCCTCCCTCTCTGATCCTCCTCCCTTCTGGGAGTTCCCTTACCTTCTTCCCCTCCCAGGTGGGGGCCCTGGGCCGCTTCCTCTGGAAGATCTGCTCCCTCTTGAAGGTCTGCAGCTGTGAAGGAACACCTCTCAGCAGAGCTCCCGGGGCAGTGCTGCTGTCTCCTGCTCCTGTCTTGTTCTTGATGAGCCCTGAAATCCTTGAACTCACAGCTGGAATTACGTTTCCTTTGTTTTCCTAGAGCTCTTAGCTTTCATGCACCCACACATCTCTTTAAATGACCTGCCTTTGTCTTACTGACTTTTTTCAAATTCTCCAGGATTGCCTGAGATGATTCCCAGTTGGAACTGTTGACTCTTCCAGGCTGCTCTCCAGCTTTTATCTTGTGACTTCCTTTTCCTCTTTTCTCAGTTACGAGTCTGTGTCGTCTTCCATATTTTCCTGTCTTTGCTTTTGTTTTTCTGATGTATATCCTCAAGTAATGCCTAAGAAAATGGTGTAGGAGGTAAATTATTTGAATCCTTCGATGCTTTAAAATGGTTTATCTTCTCTTATGCTTTCTTAATAATTGGGCTGAAAATGGAATTTTAGGTTAAAAATTATTTTCCCTCAAAAAGTTGAAGATAGTATTTCATTTATTTTTGCACCTCCTAGAGATTCCCTGGGAGACTTGAAGTGTTACACCTTTATAATTGTCCCTTGATGGATGAGAAAGCTGGGCTGTGTATTTCCCTAGTCCTTCAGTGGTAACTCTCTGACCCTTTCATCTTGCCTCCTGGGCAAGTGGAACATTCTTCCTGACCAGAGAAGGCTCCAGGTAGAGAGATAAGGAAAGTGTTGTTTGTACTGCCTCATTAGAATCAATTGAGTTAATACATGTAAAACGTTAGAGTAAGTGACACTGACTAGGCATTGTGTGAATATTTGTTACACTTAAGTGCTAGATTCTCCTCTCCTATTACCCTTATTTATTTACTTACTGTTTTAGTACAGCTCTTGTGAAAAAGTTCTGCTTTACAGGTATGTTTTATGTTATTTTTAAAAATTAGTGAGAGCGAGGGTCATGTTGTTTTCATGCTCATAGTTCATAGAGTTACAGAGATAAGTCTGGTAGGTTGCTTAGGATTTTAGTGCAGGTGGGAGATGGAGTTGGAAAGTGGGCCGTAAAGTGAGGTTTAAAAATTTTCTTATTTTTAAATTAAAGATGACTTTAACCACAGTTGCTGTAGAAAATAGAGTTGAAGATCAGTAATTCGTATTTTTTGTTTTGTCTTTTTATGTGTTTTAAAAAGCTTTATAGTTTTTCCTGTGTCCGGTTCCTGTGCTGCTGCTGTAACATTAGGCTTGGAGAATCTCTTCCACCATAGTTACGGGCCTATGAATATATATGATGTATATACCTTCATTTTCTTTTTTCTTTAATGTCTTACATATGTGCAGCAGCAATTTTGCCAGAGATACTGCTTTAAAAATTTTTTTTTCTGTTAACTGTTTTTAGATTGGAAACTTTTGCTGAGCAGTACAGGTTATGTTTACCATCTTATCAGCTTTCAATTCAGAAGTTAGATGCTTAGTGTGCTTAAAGTAACAACAAATTTTTTAAATTTAGAGGACATTTATTTGAAGTCTGGCTGTTACTCTCATATTGTTATAGGCCCAAGATAACCAGATTGGATTTTAAGAAGAATAAACTAACCTTGGTGGTTGTAGAAGATGATGATCAGGTAGGAATTATATTGTATTATACATTTTACAGTGACTGTGTTACGTGGTAGCTTAAGGCTCTAAAGGGGGAAACACACCTTGTTTTATAGAGCCATAGAATGGAAACTCAGTATAACTAATAAGTAATTTCCTGCTTTATGTACACCATCCTAAAAGTATGGTTTTCTGTCTTTAAGATGAAGGATTAAGTAAAAGACTATTCTTGTTCCTTTGTCAACAATATATCTCAGTGTATAAAAAATTAGATTTAAATGGCTTTATCCCTTTAGTACCTAATCAAAAAGATCTACCTAATATTCTTTGATAAAGCCTTCTATACTAGGGATTATCTTTTTTTCAGTTAAATCTAGTTCCTAATTGATAAACTCATAAAAACACGAATGCATCTCAAATGAATTATGCTAAGTGTGAGAAGCCTGACTCAAAAGATGATGACTGTTTGATTCCATTTATATGACAGCCTAGGAAAGGCAAACCTATTGGAGTAGAGAATAGCTCACTTTGATCTTTTGGAGTTGGGGGCATGAGGAAGCTTGATTTACAAAGGAGCAGCACAGGGAATTTGTGGGATGAGAAAACTTTTCTGTACCTGATCTTGTGGTGGTTGCATGATTCTGTGCATTTTCAAGAGTCACAGAATTGTGAGTAAATAAAAATAATTTTACTGCATACAAAGTAATAAATTTGGAATATACATAGAGATGGATATAAATAAAAGCAAACAGGGCAAATGTTAAAAAGATTTGTATGCAGAGTGAAGTGTGAATAGGGCTACTTAGCAAAACCTAAAAAAAAAATCCTGAAAATTAGGTGAAACAGTTGTAAGTTTTTTGAAAGTTTTAAGTTATATTACTGAGATACACACAAAGGATTGCCCTGTCACACAGCTTGGAAGAAAATCAGAGACAATAATAGAGCATTTTAAAAAGAAATCTCTTGATGATACAGATGATTGTTACATTATCAACAAATGAGTTGAACATGATTCAGAAGAGGCAGACTTCGCATCTAAAAATCTATTTTACAAATATTTTCCTTTTTATGTCAGCACAGATGTAATTAAATGATATTTGTATCTAAATCTAAGTGAATCATTCAAGAAGAATAAAATACAGTTCTGAGTGATAAGAATATGGTCATAATTTAATGGGTGATACTTGTTGTTAATGGGTCATAAAATGTGCATGTTACAACTGATGGCATTTCAGATTTGATCTAATATAGTATTAGCTTGGATATCTTTTTGAAGGTGTTTTATACATATATGTGCAAGCAAATGTGTATGTCAGTTCTTTTTTATTCAGAATTGCCATGCTTATATACATTGTCCTCTACTTAATCCTTTTTAAACTTTATGTTCTAACTTGGAATGTTTTCTACATCATTGCATAAAGTTCTTCATTCTTACAAAAGCAAACTAAAATGCATAGCATTTTAGTGTATGGTGTGCTCTTAATCAATTCTCAGTTAATTGACATTCACTATTTTATTCACTATATATAGTTAATTTGAACACTGGCAAGTATATATAGGATAATTTCCTAGCAGGGGATTTGTGGAGTTGAATGGTTGTGTGCATTTGTCCTGGATACATGGAGATCCTACCAACTTGCATAGTTTTCAGTGTACAGGCCTGTGTCCTGAGAGGGAATTAATCGCATTTGTATCTGAAGGGTAAAAAGTGGAATTCCATTGTAGTTTTAATTTTATTTCTGTTAATATGGGTGATATTGAACATCTTTTCAAACATTTGAGTTACTTGATTTCCTTTTCTCCAAACTGTCTATTCCTTTTCCCATTTTTCTTTTGGTTTATTGGCTTTTTTTGTAAAGGTTTTTTGCCCTTAGTCACAGACATTATAAATGTTTTATCTGATAGTTGTTTGTCTTTTAACAGTGCTTATTGTGGGTTTTGTCATGCACTTTAACAAATTTTAAATAAGGGAATTTATGAATCTTTTACGACTTCTTGGTTTTGTGTCATAGAAAGCTTTTCTCTGTTTTGAGGTTATCCATTTTCTCATGTTTTTTTCTGTGTCATTTTTTTTTTTGGTAAATTTCATTGAAGTATAACATCCATTCAGAGAAGTATAACATCCATTCATATAAGTATAAAAATAAACGTACAGCTTGTTGAAGTTTTATGTGCAGTTGTATGACCAGCACCAGGATGAGGAATAGAATTCCAGTAGAATTAGAGTTTCTCTTGTGCTCCCCACCAGGTGCAGTTTCCCAGGGGTAACCACTCTCCTGAGTTTAAGACCAGAGGTTAGTTTGTGCTTATATTTTGAACTTTATACAAATATAAGCTGACTAACTGTTCTGTCTGTGCCTTGCTCCTGTATTTCAGGGCTGTAATTGTGAGTTTTCAGCCCTGATGCAGGGGGTGGTTGCAGTTGGCACATTGCTGCTGTTATATAGTGTTCAATTTTATGAATACACCAGTATTTATCCATCCTGCTATTGATGGACATTTAAGTTGTTTCTGGTTTTCGGCTAGTAAGAAGAGTGATACCCTGAGCCCTGGATGTGTGTGTATTTGGCTTTTGTGGAGGCTGCCACACTGTTTCCCAAAGTGCCTACACAAGTAACTGCTGTCCCACCCAGAGGGTGTGAGAATTCT
Organism: Hippopotamus amphibius kiboko; assembly: GCF_030028045.1. Lineage (NCBI taxonomy): Eukaryota > Metazoa > Chordata > Mammalia > Artiodactyla > Hippopotamidae > Hippopotamus > Hippopotamus amphibius. Next base: position 35,451,532 of record NC_080193.1, read on the forward strand.
GTTTGCTCTTCTTTTGGTTGTGTTTGCTTTTCTCTTTCTTATTTTAGCCATCCTGATAGTAGAATCATTTTGTGATTTTAGTTTGCATTCCTCTGATGACTACTTAAGTTTAGCACTTATTTATATATTTATTGGATGTTTGGATATTCTTTCTTAAGTGCCTGTTTAAGTTTTTTGTTCATTTTTCTGTTAGGTCACGTGCTTTTTGTCTCATTGAAGAAGTTCTTTATATATTCTGGATATCAGTTTTTTGTCATATATATGCGTTGCAACTATCTTCTCCTTGGTTTGCCTTTTGTCTCCTTTAATAGTATCCTTTGGATAAAAATAGAGGGTTTCAATTTTAATGAAATACAGTTTATGTATTTTTTCCTTTGTGACCAGTATGTTTTGTGTCTTAAAGTGTAAGGCTTGTTTCAAGGTCATTAAGAAGCTACATATAAAGTTTATGAAGTATTTTTAAGTGACAAAATAATTTAAATGACAAAATATTCAAAATATACTGAACAGTATAACTAAAACATATCCATTTCACTCACCTCAATTTGACATTTTTGGTGTTGCTTCAGATCTCTGTTAGAAATAAATTAATAAAAATATATTCAATACAGCTAAGGTCTAAGCTGCAGCTTGTTCTTTTCTTCCTCATTCTTGCAGGTTATCATTCTCATTTTCTAACCTTTTGTAAATATAACCACATCATGACATGGCAGAACTTTTAAAAAATTTCATTCCTTTATCTTTTTAATTTTTATTTATTTATTTTTATTTATTTATTCATTTTTTTAGTTAAAAAGTTTATTGGCTGCATTGGGTCTTCGCTGCTACGCGAGGGCTTTCTCTAGTTGTGGCAAGCAGGGACTACTTTTTGTTGCAGTGCGTGGGCTTCTCAGTGCAGTGGCTTCTCTTGTTGTGGAGCATGGGCTGTAGGCAATCGGGCTTCAGTAGTTGTAGCTCATGGGCACTAGCTTGCAGCCTCAGTAGTTGTGGCTTACAGGCTGAGCCCAGGCTCCGTAGTTGTGGCGCACGGGCTTAGTTGTTTTGTGGCATGTGGGATCTTCCCGGACCAGGGATCAAACCCGTGTGCCCTGCATTGGCAGGTGGATTCTTAACCACTGTGCCACTAGGGAAGTCCCATGGTAGAATGTTTTAAAAGCCTACATATATGTATATTATATGTAATATATATATATATATTATATACGTTAGGGTGGGGTTTTTCTGCAGCTTGCTTATTTTACCTGAACAGGTAGGTCTAGTTCATTCACTTTAACCCATATATAGTATATATATAGTATTCTGCAATATGAATAAACAATAGTGCATTAGTTCATTCATCCTTCATTCGTCTCTTTGTATAGTTTTTAAATAATATCATTGTTTACCTTATTATTACATTTTTCATGTTTTGGACTTTTAGGGTTTTGTGCCAGTTTTTACTGTTATAAATGAGACTGTGAAGAAAATCTTTGGGTGTAAATTTTGGTGTTGAGAAAGTCTTCTGGAGTGTAGTTTAGAGGTTGCAAATATAGGCTCTGGAGCCTGAATGTTGAGGTTCAGATGCTGGTTTCCTCTCTTACTAGCTTTGTGACATTGGGCTCAATTTCTTGAGCCTCAGTTTTCTTATCTGTGAAATTGAGATGATGATAGTATCTATTCATTGAAGCAATTCATGTGAAATTCTTAGAAAAGTGTCTATGAATGTTAATTAGTATAATTAGATTCCTGTGAGTATGGTTACTCTAACAAAGAATGTGGCCATTTTTAAGGCTTTTATGTATGTTGCCAGGTCTTATATGAACCTTTAAGTATGATTATACATTTATCCTGAAGTATGGCCAAATAACGGCTCATGTTATGTCTCTCTGAGAAATGAGGTCATGTAAGTAGAGAGAAAACTCTTAGGGATAATTTTATATTGGCTGAGAAAATGGGCAGCTTCATTTTAACTCTTCCTTTTTATGTAGGTAGCTCTAAAGAGTGTTAGAGTTTCAGGGAGCAAACTAGATGCTTTATTATTTTATTCTTGCTATTGCTATGGTTGTATTTGTAGCTGAATAACAAGGGATGAGACTGAGCTAGTGATTACCTCTGTTATCATCCGTTTCTTTTTCAGGGCAAAGAGCAGGAGCATACATTTGTCTTCAGACTGGATCATCCCAAAGCTTGCAAACATTTATGGAAATGTGCTGTGGAGCATCACGCCTTCTTCCGCCTCCGAGGCCCTGTCCAAAAGAGTTCTCACCGATCAGGGTTTATTCGATTAGGATCACGGTTTAGATACAGGTGAATGTTTATAGCTGCTTGCTATATCTTTCATTATTTCATAGAGGCCAGAAAATTTAGCCCAACTTCTCATTTTACAGATGTGGAAACTAGGGCATAGAGAGATGAAGTGGTTTGCCAGTGTTTTCCATTGGCCAAAATAAAAGAAAAAGTAGTACATATTGTTATTGGTTGTAATTTCCTTTATAGACAGGAGAATATTGTAATAGTGTAATGGATTTCATATCCCTCTTGTAATAGTGTAATGGATTTCATATCCCTCTTGATGTTCTCTTTCTTTTTTTTAAAGAGTAACATAACAGTTTTTCCAGTTAAAAAAAATTTTTTTATTGAGGTATAGCTGATGTACAGTGTTACATAAGTTTTAGGTGTACAACACAGTGATTTATAATTGTTGAGGGTTATTTTCCATTTATAGTTATATAAGATATTGGCTGTATTCCCTGTGTTGTACAGTATATCCTTGTAGCTTATTTTATATATAATAGTTTGTACCTCTTAATCCTCTGGCCCATCATGTTCCTCGCCGCTAGTAACCACTAGTTCTCTGTATTTGGGAGTCTGTTTCTTTTTTGTTATATTCACTAGTTTATTTTACTTTTTAGATTCCACACATAAGTGATGTCATACAGTATTTGTCATTTGTCTGTCTGACTTACTTCAGTTAGCATAATACCCACCAGGTCCATCCATGCTGTTGCAAATGGCATTATTTCATTCTTTTTTATGGCTGAGTAGTATTCCATTGTGTATATATGCCACATCTTCTTTATCCATTCACCTGTTGATGGACATTGATGTTTGCTTTATGTATTAATTAATCCCCAGTTTAAATCCACATAACAAGAGTTTTAAGGGGTCTCCATCCAACAGCTGGATACCATTTAGAAAAAGGATGTCATGCACTAGTGGGAAATTAATCTGGATGACATTTCTGGTCCTTATAAACCTGATGTTCCATTGTTCTTACAGACTGCTTGTTTGTTGGTCATAAGTTAGAAATGTTTTGGTTTGCCTGAGAGTAGCTTATTGATGGTGAGTTTTTGTTATGCCACAAGAATCCCATCAGTATGATTTAAAGAAGGAATGGATAATATCAGTAATGTGGCAGGTTGATTGTGTGTGGGATTCGTGTAAGAGAGCTCTTCTACTTACATTAAAAGTGGGGAGGCATTTTCTTAGCAGAATTTAAATGGAAATGAAGGTGAGTGGGACAATAGTTTTGATATTACTGGAAAAGTATTCTGAAAAGTATATCACAATTAAAAAAAGTAACTGAAAATCTTGAGTTAATTGTACATCTTGCCTTGAGGAGTGTGTATGGGAAAGAGAAGGGAGTTCAGTGAAAGGACAGATTATTTCGAACCTGCTTAATATGTTCTTAGGGGAGGTGCATAATTAAGAAAAAAACAATATAATTTGTGTTGCATCTTTCACACAAGCTTAAATTGTGAAAGAATGGTGTGGTAAAGAGAGGCATCAAGCCTGTTTTTAGTCGTTCATTCAGAAGGATGTTCAGGATGGTTCTTTTAAGGAGAACCTTAGTGTAGACTCTCATTTTTGTGTATCTAATTACTGTAGGCCTCAAATTCTCTTATTCCTGTTAATATGCCTTATTAATTTTAGTGGGAAAACTGAGTATCAGACCACAAAAACCAATAAAGCAAGAAGATCAACATCCTTTGAAAGAAGGCCCAGCAAACGATATTCTCGACGAACTCTGCAAGTGAAAGGTGAAATGCAGCCCTGTTCTTCCTGACAGTTCATTCTGTGATGGTATTGTTGACTGGAGAGGAAGATGTCTCAATCTTCTTAAGTCTATTCCAGGCAACTAAAGTACTCTTATTTATTGAATTTGGTTTTAGCATAATCAATTTTTAAAAATACAAGCGGAAAAACTGCCTATACTGTTGCTGAGATTAAACTCTATGCTAATCCCAGTTCTGATACTGTGCTGAGTTTGTGTTCAGTGTTTGTTCTTACTATTTTCGATCTTCTGTAGAGCAGCAGTTTCCCTCCCTTTTTGACTTCCAGGTCTCCTTCATAATCTGTTAAATTCCTTTAGGTATTTTTTAAAACATTGGATGGTTAAAGTTTAAGTAAAAATTATTTTGTAGTATATTATAATAGTATTAAAGATTCTGTTAAGTACAGTTTTTATATTTTCATCATCAGCGTACATAGACATTTCCAACTTCATAAATGTTACTTTGCAGTTTGTTACTTTAATTATGTAATTACAAAGACATATTTTTTAGCTTACTGGTTTACTTTGACTTTGATTTGAAACTTGTGTTCAGTTTCAAATCTGAGTTTGTATTAAAATACAGATTGAATTTTTTTTTAAGCTCTTTATTGGAGTATAATTGCTTTACACTATTGTGCCACTTTTTGCTGTACAACAAAGTGAATCAGCTGTATTTAAATATATATCCTCACATCCCCTCCCTCCTGCGACTCCTTCTCACCCTCCTTATCCCATGCCTCTAAATCATCACCAGTCATCGAGTTGATCTCCATGTGTTATGCAGCAGCTTCCCACTTGCTATCTATTTTATATTTGGTAGTGTGTATATATCAGTGCTTCTCTCTCACTATGTCCCAGCCTCCCCTACAGATCGAATCTTAAGTATGTCTAACGTCAGAGTCATCACCAGTTATCCAAAAACAACTGCCATGACCTGATGTTGGCAGTTGTTTTTGGATAATTGTATCAGTATCAGTTTTTTAAAAAACTGATTTATAGTCATAATTATTGATGTACTTATAAATTAAATAATATGTAGCTATAAATGAAACCATTTCAATTTGTTTAAAACCCTTGGTTACCTCTTAGTTACTGATGATTTTTTACTGTCAGCTCACTCTGAGGCTTGCAAGTGGTTGTTTTTTAAAATGTATACTTATTTTATTGCCTTATTTAAAAATTGTAAATAATTGTCGTTATTCACTTTAATGGCATGAACCCTAGAACAGTTTTGTGAAGTGAAGGTTTTTAAATCTGGAGTTGGGAAACAGCTTACAAAGCAAGGAGTGAAGACTGACTTTTGTGCACAGTAAAGAGGTTTACTATATTGGAGGAAACTAATGGGATGTTTTCTATTTTCTTCTGTCAGCAAGTACAGGAAAACCTGAAGAACTCAGGTGGGTACTGTCTTGTAGCTAGGAGTTAACAGAATGTTTTAATGTTTCTGTAGTTGCTGTAATTAATTGAACAAATATTTGTTGAAGGTCTGTCACAGTGTTCACTTGTCTCTGAGCATGGTGGATATAGCAGGGAACAAGTAAACACTTAATGCCAGATAAAATTGACAGAAAGAAAAATAAAGCAGTTTAAAGAAAAAGAGTGGGGTTGAGTGGCTGTTCTATTCATAATGAGAAAGACATGCATTTGTTATCGGCATGTGACTGAGGATGTAAAGACAAATAAACTATGGCCCTTGTGCACAGGGAGCTCAGAGAACAAAGGTTGATTTGTAGATAAGCAATTCATCTTATTCCTGGGATAAATCTCGCTTGGTCATGGTGTACAGTCTTTCTTTATACTATAGTTGCTGGATTTGGTTCACTGGCTTTGTTGTGGATTTGTGTGTCTGTATTCATCAAAGACACTGGCCTGTAGTTTTCTTGTACTGTCTTCAGCTGGTTTTGGTATCAGCGTAGTTCTGGTTTCACAGAATGAGTTGGGAAGTGTTTCCTTCTTTTTTCGGGGAAGAGTTTGTAAAGAATTCTTTAAATATATGGTAAAATTCACCATTAAAGCCATCTTGCCTGGACTTTGTGTCAAGTTTTAAAATTTCCAGTTCAGTTTCTTGTTGTAGATCCATTCGTATTTGTATTTTTTATCTTGAGTCAGTTTGGGAGTTTGTGTCTTTCCAGAATTTGTTCATTTTATCTAAGTTAGCTAATTTGTGGCTCATAGTTGTTCATATTATTCTCTTTTTCTTTTTCTTTCTGTAAGCTTTGTGGTGATATCCCCTCATTTATTTCTGATTTCAGTAATTTGAGTTTCTTTTTCCCTTAGTCAGTCCAGGTAAAGGTTTGTCAGTTTTCTTGGCCTTTTCGAAGAACCAGCTTTTTGTTTCATCAGTTTTATCTATTCCTCTATTTTCTATTTCATTAATTTTCTCTCTGGTATATTATTTCATTCCTTCTGCTTGCTTTTAAGTTTAGTTTTCTTTTTCTAGTGTCTTTAGATGGAAGATCAGTTTATTGAGATCTGTATTCTTTTTTAATATAGCATTTATAGCTATCAGTTTCTCTCTAAGCATGGCTTTACTATATTTTATAAGTCTTGGTTTATTGTATTTTCATTTTTATTCCTCCCAAATTATTTTATGATTTCTCTTGTGATTTCTTCTTTGACCCATTGGCTACTTGGGAGTGTGTTGCTTAATTTCCATGTTTGTATCTTAAATTTTTCTCTCTTGTTTCCTCCGCCCCCCCCCCCCCCCGTTTGTTTTTTTTTTTTTTTCTTTTGGTAATTTTATTCCGTTGTGGTTTGGTCCCTTTAGTTATTGAGGCCTGCTTTACCGCCCAGCGTGTAGTTTATCTTGGAAAATGGTCCGTGTGCACTTGAGAAGAATGTCCTGCTATTGAGTGTCATGTCCTGTGGGTGTCTGTTAGGTCTGCTTGGTTTTTACTGTTGTTTACTTATGTTTCATCATTGATCTTGGCGTAGTTCTGTCCACTTGAGTGTGGACTATTAAAGTCTCCAATTACTGTTGTTTGGTTTTCTGTTTCTTCCTTCAGTTCTTTGTGCTTCATGTATTTGGGGCTTTTTGTTAGGTGCATATATTGTTTATAATTGTTTTATTCCTTTATTACAAAAATAATGTTCCTGTCTTTCGCTAGTAAGTTTTTTGCTTTAAAGTCTACTTGATCTAAGTGTTGTCAATCCAGTTTTCTGGTTACTTTTCCATGATTTATTGTTTTTGTCAAATTTGGAAAGTTTTCACTCATTATTTCCAAAAGTTTTTTCCTGCTCCTTTCTCCTCTCCTTCTAGAACTCCCATTACACATGTGTTGCTCTGCTTATGGTGCCCACAGGTCTCTGAGTCTCTGTTCATTTTTGCTCATTCTTTTTCTTTCTGTTCCTCAGGCTAGATCATCTCATTTGACCTACCTTCAAGTCACTGATTCTTTTGCCTGCAAAAATCTGCTGTGTGTTCCTCTTGTGAATTTTTCATTTTAGTTATGGTACATTTCAACTCCAGAATTTCTTTCTTTTTTTAAAAGTAATTTCTCTGTTTAATGATATTCTTTATTTGTGGACGTAGTGTTCTCATACTTTTTATTTCTTCACATTTGGTTTCTTTAGTTCTAGAGCACATTTAAAATAGCCGGTTTAAATTCTGACTTGTAGAGAGAGAGTTCCATCTTCTTGGCCTCACCCACCTGGAGTACAGCTTCCACCACACTGATCTCGGGAGAACAGGGAGGGGAGCAAACTGTGACTCAGATGCCAGACTCGCTCTAAGACTTCATAGATTTTCTTGAATAAATGTTTCTCCACTTGATGTATGCCTCTTAGTGATTTTTAAAAAAAATAATTTTCACCCAGCTAATTGTTTGTTTTGCTAGAGAGAGGGTCTGCTGTTGTCCTCAAACCACCATTCTTGATGTCCTACTTCTGATGAATCAATTAATTTTTAGTAGTATGTATTACAGTGTATAGTTGCATGTAATGCTTCTCAACCATTGGTGTTTACCAAAGTCTCCTGGAATGCCTGGTAAACTATTAGATTCAGGACATACTCTCAAATCTAGTTTTGTTAAAAAATTGTCTGCACTCCTATATGGAGATGTGTAACTAGAGCTTCATCAAAAGGAGAAGTTGTTTGTTTGGGGTACTGAGTAGGGTCTGCCTCACCTTAAGATGTACTATTTAGTTTTTTTCTTTTTCACTTAGAAAGCAATTAAAGCCAGGGTGCGCTTAGTGACTCATCACAAAAGCATCCTGCTTTTTGAGTAAGGATTCCCATGAAGTTCCTTTAGCTGTCAGTAAGCTATTAAAAATAAATAAATGGGTAGAGAGGAAGTGTGAGGGATTCGCTCCATTGTGGATTTTTAATTAGATAAAAAACAAAATTTTATGCCTTTTCTAGCTATACACTTTAATTTTCCTTGGAGTTATTTTTAAGCTATGCTTTTAAGAAGAATGGTGGAGAAATGTTAGAGGTGTTCTGTATATTTTAAAGTATTTTATTTGTTTGTTTAATGGATCATGTCTTGCTCTCCTGACAAGGAGGCTAGGACACAATATTAGAGCTTAAAGTAAAGAAGATTTCCTGATGAAGTGAGCAGAAATGTAAACAAAGCATTCAAGCAATAGGTAGTTGAAAAATTATGGCTTTTATTTGCAAGAGTTTGTCCTTTAAAATTTTCTGAATACACATTTCTGACCAAAAAGTGAGTATGACTGTATAGTCTCTTTCCTAGAATTGAGATTAATTTAACTTTAATAACTAAATTTTATTCTTTTTATATATAAATTCATTTATTTATTTAATTTACTGGCTGTGTTGGGTCTTCATTGCTATGCGCAGGCTTTCCCTATTTGTGGTGAGTGGGGGCTACTCTTCTTTGCTGTGTGTGGGCTTCTCAGTGCGGTGGCTTCTCTTGTTGCTGAGTGTGAGCTCTAGGTGCACGGGCTTCAGTAGTTGTGGCACGCAGGCTCAACGGTTGTGGTTAGCGGGCTCTAGTGCGCAGGCTCAGTCGTTGTGGCCCAAGGGCTCTGCAGCACGTGGGACCTTCCCAGACCAGGGATGCAGCCCATGTGCCCTGCATTGGCAGGTGAGTTCTTAACCACTGCGCCACCAGGAAAGTCCCTATTGTGTCTTCTTGAGTGATACTCTTGGCTCTTGAAAACACAGCAAAAGTGGGATACTTAAGCAATGATACTTTATTATTTTTTAGTTAGAATAAATGTTTAGGAATGAAATGTGGAAGGGGGACCCAGTCTCTTGAAGGTTATTGAGCCTTACTCCTAACAGTGTTTGAGAGAACCTGAGCTTGCACTGGCAGGAATGCCCTTTCATTCCTGCCCTTAGAGTTCTGTTCGCATGAACAGTTTTGCTCCAGTGAACCATGGAAAACAGTACTGTTTGAAAAAGCACAACTGTTTGACTTAAAAAGCTTCTTGACCTTGGGACTCTGCTTATTTGAATAACAGGTTTTTAAATTGACTGATGTTAGTTTTCCTTGTACTGTTTCATTTCTTTCTAACTACTCCCTTGAGAGTCTTGACTAATATAAACTGTTTTAGGAAGAGGTGACTTTTTTTTTTTTGGCTGTGCTGAGTCTTTGTTGCAGTGCACAGGCTTGTCCTTGTGGGCTTCTTTAGTTGTGGCATGTGGGCTCAGTAGTTGTGGCTTGTGGGCTTCTCTAGTTGCGGTGGGTGGGTTTAGCTGCCCCATGGCATGTGGGATCTTAGTTCGCTGAAGGTTGATTCTTATCCACTGGACTTCCAGGGAAGCCCCTGGAAGAGGTGACATTTTAAAGGACAGTCCACATTTCATTTATTAGTGCTTCTTGTACAGGCTTAGTGGACAATCTTGAGGACACAAAAGAGAGGAAAAGAAGAAATGTTTGTGGAAATGATACATAGAGGGGGTAAAAGAGCAAAATGGGTCAGTTATTACAGACAGTCCTTTAAAAGGGAAGCTTCGATTGGGTCAGTAATGAGAAGTATTTGTTCCTTTCACATTAGTGGAAGTGAAAGAATAAGTGTAATTATGAGAAAATAGTGCTTCCTGCATTTTAAATCATTTAAAACGGAGCTAGAATCCAGTGAATCTCACTTAAAAGTGCCTTTTTCTCATGTTATTCTTCATCTTTTACTTAGCACCTGCTGGAGTTATTCCCAGTTCAAGGAAAAGCTTCAGAGCATAACCCAGGGGGCCATAGAGTAATGAGTCTAATTTCTGTACAAAACAGGTTGGATGAGGCTTCATTAATGTGGGGGTTATGAGTTACTTAGTATAGCACAGTATATTCTGGGAAGAACAACAAGGTTAGTAAAAGACGTTGTGCCTGACAGGTATATTCTTTACACTGGCCTTAGCAACAGATCTACACTAAACAATATTTTTTTTTTTACAGATTTTGTTGTCAGTTAGTTTTATTTGTCATTGTTCTTTTTACTTTGCTAACATTTATTTAATCCCCTAACAGTCCCATGCAAGTGAGGAAATTGCAGTTCAGAGAGCAGAGCTAGTGGCACAGTTTGGATTTGAACTCAGACAGTGGCGGTGCAAGTTCTGGTGACTTAACTTGTAGCAGAGATGTGGTTAATAAACACCAGGTTATAGAATGGGTTACTCCTTCTCACCCAGCCTTTTAGCGAGGCCTTTTCATTCTTGAGTTCTTTCTTAATTGGTTGTCTTTCATCATCAGATACTCTTGTTGTGTTCTCACTCCTCTGAGAAAGGCTCCTGGATCCTGTATTCACAGATTGTTTTGTGTTTGTGAAGCTTTTCCCATTTCCTTTTACTAGAATGATGTCTTGGCTGGGTATAGTATTCTTTGAGTATTGCCATGGAGAAGTCTGTGCCAATCTGATGCTGGCTTTTAAATCTCCTTCGGTACCTGAAGTATTCTTTCCTTATCATTGAAGGTCAGTAATATAACAATAGAGAATTGAATGTATTTTATTCTGTATCTCATCTCCCTGGAACACGGTGTTCTTGTTAAATCTGTAGATTATTTTCTCACAAAGAATTTTTTTATAATATATTTTCACTTACCTCAGTTGGATTCTTTACCTCAGGATACTAGTTACGCTTATGTTAGAAAGTCTGAAGTCAATAAACTCTTTTATTTACCTTATTCTGTTGTTAGTATCTCATCTTTGAATTCTTATCTCATTGAATATTTGTTCTTTTTTTTTTTTAGCTCTTCTGAGGTTTGTTTCTGTTTATTTGGTTGTATTATGTGCTGAGTGTTTTAGGTGCTTTTCTGGGGGGATAGGAGGGGAATGAGTGCAGCCTAAGCTAAAAATTTAAAAACATATTTATAAATCATTTGGAGGAGAAGGGTATACAGATAAAGTTTCTAACTTTAAGTATATACTAAGGCCTTTTGAGTTATAAAATGCCGAGCTGCTGCTGACACTGGAAAATCTTGAGAGGATAGGAATATACAAAAGAAGTGACAGGTAAGTTTATGTGGGTGTTTGTGCTTAACACCTTGAATTTAAGGAATCATTTCTGCTGCTCTTTGTTTTGTCATTTTTGACAGATGTTATCCAACGAATAAACAAGATTAGTAGTGAAGTGTGTATCTAAAGCACAGCTAGAACACAGGTGTATGGAAATACCAAATGAGCAGAAAAGCAAGTGTTTGCCTGTAAAAGCAGATGTTTTCTGGACATCTTACATCCTTAGTTTTATTGCGTTGGCCAAGAAGTTCATTTGGGTTTTTCTGTAAGACGTTATGGAAAAATCTCAACCAACTTTTTGGCCTACCCAGTAGGTACCCACGGTAATTTTTTCTTTATTTTCTTCCCCGTTACAGTGTTCACAATAATGGCTCAGCTCAGAGTAATGGCTCCCAACAGGTAACACAATATTAAGCTTCTAAAGCACTGAAACACTGTAGTTAATTATGATAAACAGTAGTATTATTAATTGAATTTTCATAGTGGTATAACCTTGGGAAAGTTTTGTGCATTTTTTTTTCTTATCTGTAAAATGGCTCCGTAATGTGAGACCTGTTATTTTATTCTCCAAGATGTTATAGTAGAACAGGTTATAATGTTATAATAAAACATTTTCTGTCCCTGTAAATTCTATAAAATGAATAAAATACTACTATTCAGTTAGATTATTATCTATCTCAAGGGTGGTATATAACATTCAAGCATTTGTTTATTACTGTGTTTACTGTCATATCTGTTCACTATGTAGATAGTATTCCATTTTAATGTTCTATTTATTGGTGAAGAGGTCTTTCATCTAGGCAGGATAAATGATTTTTATAATTTGTGTCCAAAGGCTTGGGGTGTGAGATCCACTGTGCCTGTGATTCCTTCCATTCCCTCTGGTCCTGTGCTAGTGGAAGTTGAGAATCGTCCAAGGAGTCCTGGAGACCAGCATGACAAGAAATGGTTTGTTAATGGAATAAAATATTGCTTGCCTAAGGGTGTTCTGAATCCCCAGCCGTAATCTTCGAGTACTTTAAATATGATTGAAAGCAAATTATTCATATTTGTAAGCTGAAAAAAAGCATGCTGTTGAGCTGTCATATTGGAATAAGTAAGGGGTATGGATGAAGCAGGCAGACAGTCATCTAAATGAGGCACATCAGACAGCTCTCCTGACCCTGGCTAGCATGAGCTGGGCGTGGTGGTGGTTCTCGGTTGAAGAAGACTTCAGTGCTAGTCGATAGGACCTTTCCCCAGATCCCTAAGGATAATGTACCTGTTACATGTTATTCCACACAACACGGTGCTACTGCTTTGGTTGTGTTTTCTTCCTTAAAGACTGAAGATAAAGCCAAAACGGAAATGTGATTATAGTCCAATGAAACAAAGCATTGAGTACTTCTTGGTGAGGGGGGTGGAGAAGTAATCTGATGACAGGGAAGATACTTCATTTGTTTAGATTCCCAGGTATTTTTTTAAACTAATAGTAAGTGCACAAATATGGATACTTTGTGGCTTATTGGGGTTAATCAGTGGGGTTCATCCTTTCCCAATTGAATGTATGTGGCTTGGGGGCTCCTGAGGAATTATTTGGTTGAACGGTCATGTCGGTTGCATCATCTGTTCAAGTTTTGTGTCTGTTTATGAAATGAACTTTGATAATTCATAGGAGTTTTCTCTTTTTCTCTTGCTCTTAGTTTGTGTAGTACCTGAAATCTAATGAGTTTCTGTGGTGATCTCAAGGTTTGGGTCAGCTTTCTGTGCAACCAGCTCTTCCTTCATGGTGGTGGGTCAACAGTGGTTGGTGATTATTTTCAGTCTTTGCTACATAATTGTTTTTCACTGTTATTTTGGCTTAACTAACTGCAAGGTGCTTTGCTTTTGATGACTGGGCATATTTTTACTTCAGTTCCAAATAACTTGATTAGTTTCTACGATTGAGGGGATTTTTCTCCCCTGTTTTTTCTGTTATCCTTTTTTTTCTCTTTCTACTTGGGGAGTGGTGGAGGGTACTTTGTGTGTGTGTGCATGTTAGCACACACTTAAAGTATAAACAGTGAGGCTTCTAAATGTCAAATTTTAGTCTTTATTTTCTTAAGCCATTAAAAAGTTGCTTCAGTTTCTTACTGAAAACACAGCTCCAGTGAGAGGCTATGTTTTGTCTCCTTGATGTTACTGCCAAGTCTTATTGGCAAGGAAATATAGTACTGAGACTTCAACTATAAAAGAACTCGTTTAATACATGCTTACCTTTCATATTAATATGGAATGAGAGTCTGGTTTGTTTGCATCTGTGTTACGATACTGAATCTTTAGTTTTCCAGTTTTAATTGGTACCTATTTAAATCTGTTTAACTTGATTTGTTTGGCAATACTCAGTTCCTTTGATACAGCCTTTAAAAAGAGAGAATGCTGAATCTAAGAGTATTGAATTTCAAAAAAGAGAGAAAAATTTGGAGCTGTATGTCCTTCTTTGTGTAATTGTGCTGAGGCCTCCTTTGCAGAAATGGAACAGAATGGTGACCCTCAGGCCCAGGGAGCCTCAGTGTGTGGCAGCGGGCTTGGAACTCAGCTGACGGGTTCCCCAGCCTTAACCTAAGATGCATTCTGCATTTCAGTCTTTGTTTCTGCATGCTTTGATTCTCATTAATACTTTTACATGAGTATAAAACAGTCCTCCTTTAGAAAGTGATACGTTAATGAAATTTGGAAATGCTCCCTAAGTTTGCACTGTTTGGCAGAATAATGCACTATTATGTTTCTGGCAGATAACTTTTAACTAGTTTAATCTAAACCTGTTCCCTGTTCAGTTCTGTAGCTTTTTCTTGCTGATATCTTCTAAATCACACCACTATTTCAGTGAATGATTTGGTATGTCAGTAACCTAGAATTATCGAATATTTAAACTATCTTTTGAGAATTTATATATTTTAAATCCATAAACTGTTTATAAACAGAACTGAATACTGTTTGGAAAATCTTGCATATGTAGGGGAGAACATAAACCTAATTTAATTTTCTAAATTTTCAGAGACCCTGTTTTGAGGGTTGTGAGTTTTATGGGTTAGATCTAATGAGCAGCTTGTATTTCAGTTGAAGGAAAGATAATTTTATTGTAAAAAGCTTCCAGGTTTGTTCTGAAAATCCTTTTAGCTAATTAATTTTGTTTCCTTAAGGAAAAGTGAAGACTCATGTTTTGGTTGACTAGAATGTCTATTCTTAGACATTTTTATAATTGGGGTGATTTTTTCCCTTTATAGTTATCTTAGCTATGTGCTGCCTTTTTTGTCATGTCTTAAAACCTTGGCAAACATTCTCTTTCTACTGGAGGACTCTGATTGTCAGAGACTGCTTGTGCATGTTTCACTCTCTTACTTACTTTAATAGGCTTGTTTATAGCACTTTTGAAAAAAAGTATCTAAGATGCTCACTATACTCTTTCCTGGAGGGGCTTAATCTCATCACATTATCTGTACCTGTTGAATTTCATTCATTTTGGAAGGAACAGTGTTTCTCCATTGTTGATTGGAAACATTGATGTCAAATTACATGGCCTCTGTGAGGGTGGATTTTTTTTTTTTAATGCTCTGTCTGAATTTTGTTTCCTGGATTTCAGTTTTATAAAGTCACTTAATTGGGGAAATAACTTTTCAGAATTGCCCTTTTCTATATGTGGCTTTGTCCTTATATAGAATTGTCCTTTCAAATACTTGAGTTAAGTAGATTATAAGTAGTTTTTCTTATTATTAGAACCTCAGACAAAATTTCTGCTTTTGATTTTGATAGCAACATCAGGGACAGATACAATCTCTTGCTTTCTGTGAAATTTCCTCTTTAATTCACCTGACTCTGACTACTTCTACATACTTCCATATTGGCATTCTCCACTACATGTAACTTTGTGGATTTCCCCCTTTGTTGTTCTTGAATGTTCTCATTGCATGGAGTAGATGCTGGTAACTACTCGTAGCAGCAGTGCATGCTGGTCACATGGCCTTCTCTCTTGTTACCTCTTACACATTCTTCTGCGTTCCTGTTGACTAACTGTGCTCCCCTCCCACCCAACCATCCAGGCTCCCGGCTGCCGGTGACCGCTGTCAACGTGGTGGAAGCCAGTGGGACACAAGGGCCTTGTCCGCACCCCAGCCTGCACACAGAAACTACCCTGACTTTGTCCATGAGCACAGTGTGAAGAGTGCAGGAGTCCAGCAGGACGGTCATTTTCCTGGCCCTGCAGCCATGACTGACATATGAGTGTTGAGCCTCTTAGGCATTGGGACTCTGTCGTGCAAGTTGATGGTGTACATTTTCTAGAGTTTATGGGTCGATCACATTAGGAAAATTTGGGGGAAGTTATTTTATACTGAATCACTTGTTAGGTAGTGTTGTTTGTAATTGAAATCTTCTGTGAAAGGGAAAAGGATATGAGGAAGCTATAATGCCAAATATTTCTGTGTTGCAAAGTGTATGTATATCATAATTTTGGAAAGGTTTTTTGTGATTTTGTTAACACATCACTCAGAAGATGTCTCAGGAGAAGGTTTATGTTTATGAACAAGCTGCCCGTTATCAGCCCCCCAGCCCCCCAACTGCGTAACACTAGATTGAGGTGGGAAGAATCGGCCACTGAAATCACACACGGAAGGGAGCATGTCCAGGCCTGATGCATCAGCCTGTGGTGATATTTTTATAAAGCTGCTCTGATACACTATTTTTAACACTTCTGAAGTAACCCAGGCCTTAATTTCAGTTAAATTCCTAAGATTTCTATAATTTTAATTAATGTAATTTTAAATTAAAAACTTACTTTTTAATAAACAAATATTTTAAGTTAGCAGAAAGTCTAGAAATCACAATAATGTGACTCACATGGAGAGAGGAGTGTGAATGGTTACTGTTGCATGATTAACAGAGTAACCAATGGTGAACTGAATGGTTATATTAGTACTGAATGGTTGTGCAAGACAGAATATGTATTTGCTTTTGTCTTTTCACTTTTTTATCTTATGCATCTGATAGATTTCACAGGTTTGCGAACAGCCTCATAATCTGGCCTTGTACAACCCCTAAAATAAAATTCTGAAGATAAAACCATATCACTTTTAACACTTCATACATATGACTTTTAATCACTCTTACTTTTTGCATATGTGACTATTTTTGGTCCTTTAAGAGCTTCAGAATGTAATTGTCCAAGCTCTTTGGTTTAATTCATAGGGCAAATTAACTAGGAGTATATTTCTGATGTAATAGGAAATGATATAAGGGAAGCAATTCTTTTGTCTTTTTAGAGTTCAAAAAATTTTAACAAAGTTTTCAAGCTTTTAAACTATATAGTCGTTTGAAGATGTTTTATAGTCTGAGAATTCATAATACTTCAAAATAATGAAGAAGCTTCATTATAAATAATGTAACCTGTTTACCATCCTGCTCACCTCAGAGGTCAGTCTTATCTGGACAAAGATAAAGGCAAAGACAGAGTTTCAGAGGGCCTTATTACTGGGCTCTTGGTTGCAAATATAATACAACTTGTCAGCAGAAGATATAAGTAAGCAGAAATAAGTAATATTCAGGGAATGAAATTTATAGGCATATTTCAGTCTGAATTTATCACAGTTGTATATAAGTATTCTTTAATGCATCTAAATATGAGCAGATACATATCTGAAACAGCCCAGCTCCCTTCCTCTGAAAGTCCATTATCACAGTGTGCTTACAAATGGCCACTAGTTTGTACCCCTCATAAGTATTTTAGACTTTACTTAGCTCAGATTCTAATTGTCAAGTGTTGCTGATGGTGATTTCTTTCTTAAAGGAATATGAATCATACATAGCATTTTAAGCACAGAAACTCTGATTTATGCCATTCAGGAAAAGATTTTGTGGGTATGAATATGATTAAGATCTTACTATTTCTATAAAAGAGGCATAATAACAACATAGCTTTCTGGTCTCTTAGAAAGTCCTAAGGTTTGACTTCTTTCACTTTAACATTAATCTTGAAGTCTGAAGGTCAGACTGCTGATACAGTGCCTCATATACATCTTACCAGAATCTTAACTTTGGGAGATACAGAAGGATTGTAAGAGTAATAAGCTCATCCATTTATATTGAAAGTGGTCATTTCTATACTTAGAATTTAAGTTAATCAATGCCATTACATTTAAATGATGGGGGAATCACCTCATGGTTTTTCTTTATTTGAAAGCCTTGTTATAAAATAGTTTAATGGTAGATTCCTGATGATAGAAACTGGGTTGGAGGGGTGATGGGGCAAGAAGGCAGCAAGGGGGGTGCAGGAAAGCGCAGGGCTAAGACTGGATAGTGTAGAATCAAACTTGTCTGCTTTATACAAGTTCCTGTGCTTCAGGATTTCATAGAAAATATTAGGAGTATTTGTTGTTGCTACTGGTATTTTCAAAATGTATATATACAGGTTGTTTCCAGAGGTATGAAAAATTTACAGGTAGCCCAACCTAAATTAAATAAATTGTCATCAACCTATTTATACTCTGCATTTTATTATGCCTGAAGGGTCAGTGATAATACATCCTTGATTAGGAATCTAATATACCCCAGAAGCACCTTACTTAGTTATTTACTGTCCTTTTGATCAGAGGAAGCCCATCAGCCCAGAGCACCAAGATCGGTGATTCAACTTCAGTGCTTTGGCTGATTTTACTTAACATAATTAATTTTAATATCTTGAATTAAGTTGATTGTGTTTCCCACTGCATTTTTATAGACAGGGAAACTTACAGAAACAGCATAGGTAGCGACCTTCACACTTTCACACGTGAAAATACATGAGCTCTTAAGATCATTATTTCTTTTGATGGTAAAAACACTTCCAAGGCATTTACCTATCTCTGAGTATGATCTAACCTTTCTGATCTTGATAGAGTTATCCTAGATACACTTTTAAATGAATTTACAGAGAGAAACAAACTTCATTTTTCCTATTATGTGTATAAAAAGCAACCAGTATACAAATACTGTAATATCAGTATAATTCAAATCATTTTTTAAGGGGGGCTTTTTTTATTTATTTGAGGGGCTGACCGACTCAGAAAATGTTGATTATTTATAACACTTGGGTCATTCTTTATTAAAATTGTTCAGGATGTAAAGGTGCCATGTAAATGTGTCAGGGTTGTAAACCTGAAAGTGTCTCCTGTATGGAGGACAGTGGGGGCAGCTATTTCACAGGATAAAACAGTTAGCTGAGTTTTAATTATGGAAGTTTCTCTTCTTTACTGGATTTTTGCATATTGATTGATATGCTAAAAGATATTTTGATTAGTAACCTTGCTTTATAACTTTCACGTGTCCTGATGCATGTGTTTAATTTTACCATCTTGCCCAACAGGAAAGTAGATGACAGGGTGAGCAGTGGGGGGCTGTGGTGGTGTTTGGGGTTTCAAGAGGAAGAAGAGTATTGTGGAAATTACTGGCTTTGCAGGCATAAGGATACTCATCCTCAGGTTTGATCCCTTTTACTTCTGTATGTATTCACAGGTGTGAACTGAGCAAAGTGGGAGGATGGTCGTCCCACGTGAATGCACACCCCCTGATGGTGGGGTGGTCATCGTTTGAACCAAGTGCCTTAACTGTCTTGGTCAGAGCAGATTCTTCATTTGTACATTATTGTTAATTGCTTTGAAAGACCATTATTTTTTGTGTGTTAGGCTTTGAATATTGAATTTGAAAATAATATCACATTGCATTATTTTATATCCTTGGTATATAGGGCTTGTATGGATTTGCAAGAATAAAGTCATCTTGGGCCAGTGACATTTAATCTCTTTACCCCCACATACTTCTTATGTTTTAATATACATTATACCACATTATCAGTTATACCTTGCTTTCAGAATTGTTGTGAATGCTTGCATGTGAGATGCTTTTATCTAAGGGATTGAATTTGAAGATGCTGCTGTGGTGGGGAAACCCCTCTCTCCACGCGCCTCTGTCTTATGCATAAAGTGTGACTTGTCACATCTTTTCTAGATGTTACGAACATGTGAATTTAGGTATGGTATTCTTCCTTGGCTCCCCTTTTTCAAGAACATAAAAATTTCTCCTTTTCATATAAATTAACTTTTGCTTTAGTCATATGAAATCATTGTGAGAATTTTGTCTTGCTTAGTTGACGTTTACCTTAGTGGTAAAGATATTAGGACACAGGCATGTGGAAGATGTGTTATGTAACTTCATTTTTCAGCCGTTTTTTTTTTTAAACCTTTTCTCTTGTTCATCTGCTTTTCATTTCTTCATTTCTTTCTTTTTTTTTTTTTGGCTACATCACACGGCTTAAAAGATCTTAGTACCCCGACCAGGGATTGAACCTGGCCCTCGGCAGTGAAATCGTGGAGTCCTCACCACTAGATTGCCAGGGAGGTCCCTCTTGACCCTTGCTAATTTGTAATACACTCGCTGCTTTGAGCTCTTTGCACTTGTGGGAAGGATCATAATATTAGCCTCAAGGAATTAGTGAATTAGTAAAGAAAACATTTCATTTCAAAAGAAATTGGGGAAAGGAAAAAATATTTCTGTGGCTTTTTTAATGATACATTTTAATATTTATGTTGAAGTGGAAAAACAAGTGTTCTTGTTTATCCTGAAGGAATTGTTCTCACAGATGTTTTGTTTTTAGATGATTACCTAAGCCTCTGTGTTCCTAACGACAAGCTGCGGCCTTAATTCTAGGGGATAGTGCTTGAGTGAACTTTTTCTGTTTGTTCCTATGGCCAGCATTTTGTTTTTGTTGGCGCGGAGAAGAGATACCTGACCTGGAGAACAGCATTCTCCAGGGAGTGGAACTGAGCCTCCCCGGTGCTGTAATAAACCTATACCTCCTCCTCTTGAAAACAGGTTCAACAGCTGCAGACCTCATTTCTTGTTTTTGAAGAAATTCTTGTTAACTAATTTTAATATAGCAAAAAGAAATGAGGTATACATCAGGGTATAGTTAGGATTTGTAAGAAGTTGCACATTTCTTAGTAAAGGTTTGGTCTACAGACATGACTGATTATTATTAATATTAAATGAAAAATGTTTTAAATTATTAGGGGTGGAGTAAAAGAAAAGAGTGAAAGATAAGAGATGGTAATAGGAAGATAATTGCTGTTTTGATTTTTCTTGTGGAACTAGTTAGGGGGTGTCCAGAGAAACTGGAAACATCCCAGCATGTCAAATACCACTAGAATATATGTTATTACACAGAAGAGTTTCTTACAACAAAGTTATGTTTGTACCCCAGCCACTAGCTTCACTGATTATTTAATTACAGACTCTTTGCTAAGAGTTTGAAGAACCACTTTTAACAACTTGTGTCAATTCTTTCCAGCTGGGGAGCAGCTTCTTTCTTCCAGCAGAACCCTTGGAAGTCTTTAGAAAGACCTGGGAAGACTTGGTACCCTAGGGAGTGCAGGTTACCCGTGTGGCTGGAACGGTACCGTTCTGTTGGAGCGGTAGCAATGACAAGTACTTGAGTAGGTTGGAATGGTATTGACTGACAGTCTGAGGAGTTTGGATTTGGTGAAGAGGCCTGGAGAAGTCATTGCAAAGTTTTAAGTGAAAGAGCTTGGGAATCTTGTATCTATAGCTCCTTTTTTGATTCAGCTTATCATTTGCTGAGGATCTAGCAGAGCACCTCCTTCGTTCTCACCTCCTTACACACAATCACTTATAATTAATTACTCCTTCGCATGGATCCTCAGATTTCTTGGCCCTTCCCCTATGGTACACATCTAGTTAAATTCTGAATTTAATCCTGGGTAAGTCCAGCTCTGTCTACTGTGTGTATAGGTGGTGAATGTGAAATATAGTATCGTTAAACGGTCTTACTTTAAGCCATTGAGGCTCAAGTTGGGCCTTCATTGGTGCCTGAAATCCCACTCTGCTGGCAGTAATTTTTCCTTTTAAAACCCCTGCCATCTCCTCACTTCTCATTCTTAACTCCTCAGTCTTAGGTAACGACCTTGCTTCCAGTTTCACCCAAAAGATAAGCGATCAGAAGCGATCCTCTGTAGCTCCCGCCATCTGATCGATTACCTGCTCTCCCTTGGGGCATCTGTGCCCTCCCTTCTCTCCTGTGCCGCAGGTGAACTGGGCTGAGGTCCCCGCAGTCTGTCTCACAGGCCCTCCTGGAGACTCTGCTCAGCATGGCCGCATGAGAGCCTCTGGCTCAGACCTCAGCACCTTGTCATCATCTTGACTCCCCTGTGCCTCTCCTCATCAATCAGTAACTTCTGTCAGTTCTGGCTTCACAGCACATCCAGAATCCGCTTGTCACCATCCCGCCCTATTCCTGTTTGCTGTTGTTCCTTAAGTCTTACAGGGCCCCAGCCACTGCCCTCGGCTCCTTCCTGTCTCTTGTTCCCCTCGGCAGCCACGGCGGTTGTAACTTAGACTGATCACGTGCCACCTCTGCTCACTCAGACTAAAACTCAAAATCTACACATTGACCAAAAAGTGGTTTTTCCCACTCCTTGACTTTGCTCACTTTCCTCCAAAGACTTGCTCAAACATAGCCAGCGTGTTCTGTCTCTGATCTTTGCACTTTACCTCTGCCTGGGTATTCCTCCCTTGAATCGCCTGTGGTTCATTCTAACAGCTTCAGGCTTCCTATCAGAGAAATTTGCTGACCTCTCTGTAAAATAATAATGTGCCCCCTGCCCCCCAATCTCCTTGTCCCCCTTACCTTGTTTCACTTTTTTCTCATCTCACTTCATTTTACGTGTGTATTTACTTGTTTGTCATCTTTATGTCCTTGAATCTCAGCTTTGTCAAGGAGAGCGTTTTATTCAGCCTTTTGTCCCTGGAGCGGTCCCGGGCTCAGCATTCTGTAAACGATAGTTGGTGGATTGAATGAATGAATGCTGAGATTATCTTGGCACATTTGATGATGCAGGGATAGTCATGATGTTGTCCCCGGCTTCGAGAAATTTAGTCTCGAGTTGTGGAGAAGAGCAGTTTTACAAACACGGATACAGGTGCTGTCGTTAGGTAAGCAAGGTTGTAGGAGGTAGATGAGGTTGAAGCTAAAGAAGGCTTCCTGACATTTGCATCAGATTTTGAGGGACACACAGAATCAGGAGCACTGCATGGATAAATGATTATGGACCAGAGGACTGTAGCAAAAGAAAATTTTAAAATTAGCTGAGGGCAAGGTATAGTTGAGGAGTGATAGATGGGGTTGCGTAATGAGTACAGAATACATGACAAGCTGACACTTGAGTGCTTCTGTGCCTGGTGTTCGGAGGTGTCGCAGTTACCATTTACTCCAGCAGATCATTTAATCCTTGTAAGAATCTATAACGTGTTTAGGCCAGTGAAGAAATTAGGCATGATAAGAGGGTGTAACTTCTCCAAAGCCACATTGCTAGTACATGGTAACTTCTCCAAAGCCACATTGCTAGTACGTGGTAAGGCTAGGCTTCAGACTCGGACAGCTCGGTCCTGGAGCCCAGACTGAGGTCTGCTCTGCTGACTCCGTAACAGTGAAAAGCTTGGTGAGGCCTACATTGCTCTAGAGAGAGAACTCTGGAGGTGATGTGAAGAATGAACATCAGTTGGTAGAAGGTAATTAAAATATGCTGCAGCCATATGGTAATTGTTAAGGAATGAGGAAAATCTACAGGAGCTGCTTATTGGAATCTGTCAGTGCTACACTGTCAAGTTACAAACTCAAGTGAAGTGTCTGTGTGAGGTATGTTCCCATTTTTGTGAAAACCACCAAGCCCTGTATCCGTTTGTAAGTGCACAGAAAATGGACCTGGATAAACTAAATTTTTGGAGAGTGGGGATGAGGGAGACATTGCTTTCCTTAGCTAGTATGTGCTACTTTAAATAAGTAAAACTGGATTAAAATGCCTTAAAATGTAGTGGGGAACAAGACAGACTGCTTCAGTTTAGGCAGGTAAGTGTCCACGGAAAGGAAGGTGATGGACAGACATGATCGTGTCCTTACGTATTCTTTTGTATGGTTTTTGAGGAGTGGGTGTGTCCTGGGACATTGCCAGGAGCCACAGAGTGAAAATGTCATGTCTGTGTTTAAAGGCTTCGGTATTCACAGCTGTCATCACTCTTCAGATTCCAGGATGTTTTCATCATTCCCCCAGGAAACCCCTCACCTGTTACTGCCCACTCTCCTCTCCCTGCAGGCCTGCAAGCACTAACCTACTTTCTGTCTTTGTGGACTTGCTCATTCTGGACATTTCCTGTAAATAGAATCGTAAAGTATGTGACCTCTTACGTCTGGCTTCTTTCACTTAGCACAGTGTTTCCAAGATTCATCCACATTGTAGCCTATATTTGATTCCTTTTAATGGCTCAGTAAATTCCCTTGTATGATATACAGCATTTTGTTTGTCCGTCATTTGGGGGACATTTGGGTTTCTATTTTTGGTTGCTGTGAACATTCATGTATAGGTTTTTCTTTTTCTTTTTCCCTATGAACATGTGTGTTCATTCCTTTTGGGCATGTACATAGGAGTGGAATTGCTGGGTCATATGGCAACTATGTTTAACTGCCAAATTGTTTTCTGAAGCAGCTGTACCAGTTTACATGTGTACCAACAGTTATATTGTGTCATTGTCATCATAGCCATCCTAGTTCTTGCTATCCATTGTGGCTTTGATTTGCATTTTCAGGAGGCTAATAATGATGTTGGATTTTTTTATAAATGTGTTGGCCATTTGCATATCTTCTTTGAAGACATGTCTATTCATATCCTTGCCTATTTTTAAAATTGGGTATAATAATCTCATTTCTTTATCTGTAGCATCTGAAATTCTGTCTCCTTTTTTTTAAATTAATTAATTTATTTCTGTCTGCGTTGGGTCTTCGTTGTGGTGCATGGGCTTCTCCTAGGCACATGGGCTTCAATAGATGTGGTGTACGGGCTTAGTTGCTCTGTGGCATTTGGGATCTTCCTGGACCAGGGATCGAACCTGTGTCCCCTGCGTTGGCAGGCACATTCTTAACCACTGCGCCACCAGGGTAGTCCCTGTCTCCTTTTTTTGCTTGTGCTTGTTTTTTTGTTTTTTGTTTTTTTTCCTGGAGGTGAGTCTGTTTATTAAGTTTTTCCAAAGAACCAACATTTTACTTAAATTTTTTGGTGCAGTGTCTGTGTTTGTCGCTACCTATGTGAGGCAGGATGTGTAGAGTGAAAGTAATAGCACAGTGACATTTACATGAGGTAAGTCTCCAATTTGTGAACAGCTCTTGTACCAGGACAATTAGTTGTTTCTCTGTTTTAGAGAGAAAAAGAAAGTTTTGTAGAAGATGGGGTATTCAGGGATGAATTACTCACTTTTATCAAATTACATTTTTAAAAATTCTCTGTTGAATATTGCTTATTTATAGATTGTAATCCCATGTCTATTTGTGAGTTACAGTGGGACAGTTAAATAAACCTTTCTGGATGAAGGGCAGTAAGAATGTTCCATTTGGATGATGTACATATTTCCCTTGGGAAGAGAGGAGAACGTGCAGTGAGTCTGTTCAAGTGGTTACTGAGCGCTGGGTGCCAGACTCAAGAGTGTCTCCTTCCTGTCACTGTGTAACAAGTTGCCTGGAAATAGAAATCCTCAGGTGTTTTTTGCAAACAGGCTTCAGTCAGGAGAGGTGTTTTATCTGAAGTTATCTATGAAAACGTCAGCACACAAGCAACCTTGAGGTAAACCACAAGCTCTCCTAAAAGGCGGGGGTGTGATGGTGAGCGAGGAAAGGTTGTTCACTCTTAGAATCTTTATGACTCAAATATATCAACCACAGTTTTCGTAAAAGATGAGAAAGGAATCCTATTATTTTTTGGCTTTGAGACAAAATGGCTGAAAGAGAAAACCTTGCTGCTATAACTCACGATACTTCTTTTAATACCTCTCCCCTTGTTTAGACATTCTGTGCTCCCCCCTACCTGCCCGCCCCCCCCCCCCCCCCCCCATTTAGCTTGAAAAGAAATAGATTGCGAGTCAGAAAGATTCAGAGGGGATGCGTGGAATACGTTGTTTTTGTCTCATGACCTGGTGATGGTGTTTTTACACTATGAAAAGGTTGCAGGCTACTAGTTTTCTTTCCTTTTTTCCTCCCCAGTCCTAACTGTTTAAAGTTGTGTTGTTTTGGATTGTTCTGAACTGTTTTGAGTAGCTTCTAAATGAACATTTGAGATTTCAATAGGATTTTCATTATTGTTAAATGATAGTCTCCATACTGGGTACAACAAATAAAAGTTAGTAGCTCAGTTATTCAGTGACTGGTTGTTGAGTACCTACTGTATACAGGCCTTGTCTTGTGTTTCTGGAAAACAGTAGTGACCAAGATGTAAGTTCCTTCTCTCATGACACCTATATTCTAGTGAAGGAGATGGAGAATAAATATACAAGCAGATGAAGATGCTGTGGTTTCAATAGTAGTAGATGCTGTGAGGAAAATAAGGAAATGTCAGTGCAAGTGACTGCAGGGTGAGCCACAGGCAGGCCTCTGAGGAGATGCTTCACTTGAGGTCTGAGTGGCATGAAGGTCAGCGGTGCAGAGGAGGAGGAATATTTCAGGAGAACTGACAGCTGGTACAGGGGCCTTTGAGTTGACTTTTGAGGGTAGAAAGAAAACCAGCATGGATGGAGCATAAGGAAGGAAGATGTGGGTATGATATGGGTTCTGAGAGCATGAGGCAGGAGCCCAGTATGTGGGGCCTTGAATTCCAGGAGCAGTGATTAGGATTTTATTCCAAGTTCATTGGGAGCCGGTGGTGGATTTTAAGTAAGGGAGGGATGTGTTCTGATACACTCTTTTAAAACATGACTTTGTTGTATGCAAGATATAAGGCAAGAGTGGATTTTTTTTCTTTTCCCTGACCAGCTGAGAGTAATTTTCAGAGATTGTGAGCCTTCACATCTAAATTCTTCAGCAGGTTTTGTTTTGTTTTTTAGCATTCTTTTACGTTGTCTTTGTACAAGGCACTTACCATATACTATCCAGGGAATCAAATATAATATGCTGCTATTACCTAATATATACTGTCCACATTCAAGTTTTCTGATTGTCCTAATACTCTTTTAGAGCAGTTTCTTTGTCTGACTCAGGATCCTCTGTTAGCATTTTGTTTCTTTTTTTTTTTTTTTTCCGGTGGAATCTTCCTGGAATCGAACCTGCGTCCCCTGCATTGGAAGGCGGATTCTTAACTACTGCGCTACCTAGGAAGCCTGCGTTTTGTTTCTTGAGTGTCTCGGTCTGTAGCAGTTCTTCGGCCTCTCTTTACCTTTCATAACATTTGCATTCCTAACTAGTACAGGTTTATTGTTTCATACAATATTGCTAATTAGGGTTTAACTGATTGTTTTCTCACTGTTCAAGTTCTGCATTTTTGGCAAGAAAAATGTGATGTATCTGTATGTATCTGTCCAGACATCACGTGTCTGTAGTGAATCATGTCAGAGGGTACTTGGTGTCATTTTGTCCATTACTGGTAGGGTTAACTTTACTTGGTTAAAGTGATGTTCATCATGTTTTTCCACTATGTAAGTTATCTTTTTTTGGTAACTGAAGAATTATCAATTACTTTGTATAAAGTTATCTTTTATAATTGAAAAAATATAAGATACTTTGTGTAGATATTCTGTCTCCCAACAAACTTTTACCTAATGGAGAAAATTAGTTATGATTGTTACAAAATGGCGATATGCTAACCATCATTCTAAACTGATTAGTTGTTATTCTACAGAGAGTACTTCTACTTATCTGTCTACTTACACGTGGAGTCATGGAGCTCTTATTCAGTTTTAATTCAATATGTTGTAGAGTTTGTGCCATTGTTATTTCTTTTGATGGTCAGAACTGTCCCAGGTTTGGCCAATGAGAACCCTGTCAGACTGACTGTATCTTGCACCTCTTAACACATGCTCCCACTTTTTAACCACTTTCTTACTTTTCAGCACAAGAGTTTCCATATTCTTCTGGTACTTTCCTTGCCTTGGCCCTGAAATCAGCCATTTCTTTAAGAGCCCTGATTTCTTTAAGTTAAAATGGTATTTAGGAACCAAGATCTGGGCACTGCTTATGGTCATGGCTGCTGTAAATGTCATTATCCAGTGGATAGAATTTAAAAATTGATATTTATGTTTAAATCATGAGTTCATACAGATACTCTAATTCTAGTCCACTACCTAGGGTTCTTCTCTCCCCCCACCCCCCACGCCCACAGTTCCTTATTTCCATCTCCCTTCTCTTCTGGGAGATAACCTGACTCCCCATAGCATTGATATCTCCATGTTTGCTCACTTGTATGATATATGCTAAATAGTTTCAGAATTGCTATATCCATACAGTCATCGACAACAGGCCTGCTGAGTTCAGTATTTCTTCAGTTCTTCCTCCTTAGGCCGAGAGTAAATGATTAAAGTACTGTGCTTAAAATTCACTTGGATGAATTCCCTGTTTTTCCCTCTGTGATTATGGCATTCTTTCTTGGTAAACCCATTTTAATTTTTCTAGGTTTGCGATATTTGGAGATGAAGTGTATTTTTTTCTTACAGCTTTATTGACATGCACTGATATACAATAAAATACATTTATTTAAAGTGTTTGATAAGTTTTGGCCTATATACACCTGTGACAGCAGCACCATGATCAAGGTTAATGATGGATATGTTCACTGTAGTGTTCATTTAGATTTCTCTTTTTATGAGCATATTCCTTTAAGATTATTTATTTATTTATTTATTTATTTTTGGCTGCATTGGGTCTTTGTTGCTGCACGTGGGCTTTCTCTAGTTGCGGTGAGCAGGGGGCTGCTCTTCGTTGTGGTGCGCAGGCTTCTCACTGCGGTGGCTTCTCTTGTTGTGGAGCATGGGCTCTAGGCACACAGGCTTCAGTAGTTGTGGTGCACGGGCTTAGTTGCTTTGCAGCATGTGGGATCTTCCTGGACCAGCGATCTAACCCGTGTCCCCTGCACTGCCAAGTGAGTGCTTAACCACTGTGCCACCAGGGAAGTCCCTATGAGCATATTTTTTTTTCTGTGAATTGACTATTCTTATCTGTAGTGTCCCCTCCCCACCTTTTAAAACAGGGCTGTTGGCCTTTTTATTCTCTGTTTTTAAGAAGTTTTCAATGTATATTAGGGATATTAACTCTATATAATGTCAGTAACTCATATAATACAAATTGCAGATGTGTTTTCAATTTGTCATTTTTCTTTTTACTTTGCCTATAGTAAGTTTTAAGTTTTTATATAAGCATATCTATCCATCATTTTCTTTAATAGTTTCTCAATTTTAATAGGAAGGTTTTTCCCACTGCCACATTCAGCCATTTTTGCTGAATTAGGGTTAAACAGGTTATGCTTGTATGGTTTCATTTTTCTTGTATTTGAATCTCATATCCACTGAGAATTACCTCATTTTAAGGTGTGAATAATGAATCTGTTTTGTTCATTTCCAGATGGCTTTTCAGTTGTGTCAACACTAGTTTTTAAAAAATTCATCATGGTGCTAAGACAACTGGATATCCACACAAAAATGAACGAAATTGGACCCCTACCTCACACCATATAAATAATGAACTCCAAATGGATCATAAACCTAAAATTAATAGCTAGAACTATGAAAAAAGTCTTAGAGGAAAACATAGGAGCAAATCTTTGTGACCATGAATCTAGCAGAGTTGTTGTTTTTTTTTTTTTTACTGTGACATCAGAAGCACATGTGACAAGAGAAAAAGTAAATTGAAATTCATCAAACATTAAAACTTTTGTGTTTCAAAGGATGTCATCAAGAAAGTGAAAAACAATCCATGGAATGGGAGAAAATATTTGCAACTTTTCTTGAGTTCTGTGGAGTGACTTGGGTTTTTTCTAGGCTTTTCCTACTGCTGGAGAGGGTTTAGCTTTCTGCAGTCTCTCTAATCAGTGACCACTTGTCCATCTGTTCCACTACCTTCAGCTTTTTTCCTCCCCTCTTTATGTACTCCTTATGAGTGAATGTGATTTTGTGTCCTTATACTGTCCCTTTAGAGTGGTTTTATGAGAAAGCAGGAGTAAATCTTGCATGTTCAGTGTGCAGTGCTTAATCCTGTGTGAATGTCTTTTGAAAAATTGATAGTCATATCTCCTCTAATATTGCCCCTCTTCTGTTATCTCTTTCCCTTCTGCAGTGTCTATTAAATGTATGTTGTAGCTTTTAGTCTGTTTTGGTCTCTGTATTTCCTATCTTTCATATTTGCCATGTCTTTATATCTAGTGCCTTCTTGGTGGTTTTCTTAATTTTTATCTTTTAATTCAACAGTTCTTTATCTCTTTCTAGTCTATTGTGTCACCTCTGCTGATGTTTAATTT
This sequence comes from Hippopotamus amphibius kiboko, assembly GCF_030028045.1. NCBI lineage: Eukaryota > Metazoa > Chordata > Mammalia > Artiodactyla > Hippopotamidae > Hippopotamus > Hippopotamus amphibius. The sequence continues at coordinate 35,481,298 of NC_080193.1, forward strand.
AATGATTAATTTCTCATTTCTCAGAATATACTGTTGTGGTTTCATAAGTTCCTTCCCTGTTTTATTGATTCTGTCCTATATATCTTTCAGCACATTTAATATACTTACTTTAAACTCCTTTTCAGATTGTGTTATCCTTTCTACTTCCTCAGTTGTAAATGCTCCTGTTTCTTGGGTTCCTTTGGTTGTCTGTCTTAGCATCAGATTTCTTTACATGCTTTGTAATTTCTTGTTTGTGAGTTCAACTTGCCTTGTTTTCTTTCAGTGGGTTTTTCTTCTTTTCTTCTTCCCGTGCTCACCCTTTCCTATAAGGCAGGAAATTGCCCCTGCATGACTTTTTGGAATCCTCAGCTCTGAAGAAGATCTTACGGTAGGATCTTTCAGAGAAACTGCCTTCAGTACTGAGCCAGCATCTGGTTGGTTATTGTTGGTTGCACAGATACTTCTAATTCTTCCCTTCATCGCAGGCAAGCACTTTCTTTTCCTTTGAAACTGGACTTGACACTTGAACTTTTTCCACCTCTGTTCTTGTCTAGAAGATACTGTCCCCTGGTCTCACAGGGTGAGTCTGACTCTGTTCACTCAGGGTCAGTCTGTTCACTGACTCTGTTCAGGGTGAGTCGGCCTCACAGGGGCTGTCTCAGGTTTCATTGCCTCCAGGGAGTTGGATTTTTGACCTGGTTACTGTATCCCCCCTCAGCTCCCTGAGTTCCTCCTGACTTGAGCCCCAGTTCACTACTGGGAGTTTATCACTGTTGTTTTTGGCAACATCTGGATCCTCTGCCTTATTTTTCAAATTTTAATTACTGTATTCATCTTTTCAAGGTCAACTCCTCCCTTTCTAGCACATCATTTGTACATATAAGGATCATCTTATTTTTAGTAACTGAAGCATACTTTAAGTTACAGAAAGTCCAGTTCCAGTCTTATATCCAATTTAAAGATTTCCCCTTCCCCCATACGTGGAGTGGGGGTGTTTCTTTTAATCTTTACTTTTCCCCACTTATTCTTTTGGTGCTTGCTTTCAGGGTTGAGGAAGAAGGAAGAGGAAAAGGGCAGAGTCTGACATGAATGACGCTGTTTTAATCCAGCTAGGTGTCATGGCATAAACATAAGAGCCAGCTCTTTTGTGCTACACACTAGAATGTTTTCTCAGAGGCCCTCATAGAACCCATCACTTTCCTGGCATAGGCAATATACTTCATATTTCACTGTTTGCAACACTCTCTCCTGGATTCCTGTCCTGTCTCAGCTCTTGCCCGTGAATACGCTTTTATTGCTTGGGTCATCTTGCCATGGGAGACTTGCCTCGTGGGTGGAGTTCCATTGAATGGGCTTCAAGCTGGACTTGAACTTGGCTCAAGGGAAGTGCATGATTTTTGTCTTTTCTCCTAACTTTTTATTTTGGAAAACTTCAAGCCCACAGAAAAATTGAAAGAATAGTGGATGAACAGCTGTATGCCTTTCCCCCTAGATTCTCTGCCTGTTACTATTTTGCCTATTTTCTGACATTGTTTTTTCTTCACTGAATAAATTGAGGTTCACAATGCAGACATGATATTACTGTATCCCTTAATACTTCTTTTTGCATGTATCTCCAAAAATCAAAGACAGTCTTGTATGTAATGTATTTACTACACTCTGAAATTTGAACATTGTTGTAACACTATTATCTTATAGTCCATACTCAGATTTTTCCAAATGTTTCAATAAGTGCCCTCTATAGCTGTTTTTTTTGGCCTGATTGAGGATGCAGTCAAGATTGCTGTTAATTTTGCCTGTTTCTTTACTCATGAAAACTTCCCCAATCTTTTTTGCCTTTTGTGACATTGACTTTTTTTAGAGTCTATGCCAATTTCTTTGCAGAATACCTCTCAACTTACATTTGTGTGATTGTCATCTTATGATTAGATCCAAGTTAAACATTTTTACTAATGTTTTGGTTAAGGCGATGTCCACCAGATTTCTCTGTAAAAGTACCTTTTCCCCTTTTAATCTGCAGAGTGTCATTTTAAGACTGAGTGGAATAAAAAAGATGTGGTACATATATACAATGGAATATTACTCAGCTGTAAAAAGCAATGAAACTGGGACATTTGTAGAGACATGGATGGACCTAGAGACTGTCATACAGAGTGAAATGAGTCAGAAAGAGAAAAACAAATACCGTATATTAACACATATATGCGGAATGTAGAAAAATGCTACAAATCAACCCATTTGCAAGGCAGAAATAGAGACCCAGATGTAGAGAACAAACATATGGACACCAAATGGGGAAAGTGGGGAGGGTTGGGGGGGGGAATGAATTGGGAGATTGGGATACCAAATAGTACACTCTAAATATATGCAGTTTATTTTATGTTAACTGTATCTCAATAAAAGTTCTTAAAAAAAAAAGGGACGAGGATAATAATGCCAACCTTATAAAGCTGGCATGTGGCTTACATGGGCTTTTCCCCAAGTAATAATACTCTTAACGCCTGGAGTGTGGTGAGTGCTCAGGAAATGTTAACTTTTATTATTATCACTAATAACATAGTAAAGGTTTCCACCACTGCAAAGAAAAAAAAAGACTGGATATCCTATTCCCTAAAGTCTTTTATCTAGTGGTTTTAGCATAAACCATTATAATTAGCATTATCCATTGATAATTTTTACCTGACTCAATTATTATTACTTTGGTATTTGCAATGTGATATTGCAGTTCTTTCTGCAAATATGCGTGGGCATTCTTCTGTAAAAGAGATCTTTCCTCTCCTCTCATTTTTCAAGGAAATAATTTGTTGCTAGTAGGCTCATGGATTTTTAAAAATATATTATCATCTACCTCCAGTTACTCATTTTGATGTGTGATTTATTCCAGATTTGTCCTCTGGGCATCTATACTTTCTTGCCCTGCCAAACACTGTAAATGTAGCTTGTCCAACTGCTGGCCTTTACCCCCAGGTAATGAAGGTAAGCTCCAGTCAGCTTGGGAATTTGGACCTCTCCATGCTAAGAGATGCACTTCCCTACATGGGAGATATGTTTACATATACTTCCAAACTTACGGATTCCTGCATCACATTTTCCTAAGAGTTCTTCCAGCGCCACACCTGACATTGGCTTAGTGGCTTCTAATGCTCAGCAATCTCCACCCCACCCCCAAAGACGCCAACCTCCTCTTTCACAGGTTCTTTGAAAGCCCCCATTTACTCAGCATGATTTTGCACTGCCCTACTGTCCTGGGGAAGGAAAGAGAAAGGTCGGTGCTCTCTTGTCCTTGGAATACTCTTGCGAGATGTCCCTTTGGATGTCGTCTTTTCCTTTATGGCCTGGATAATGCGGTGCGCTTAGATTCTTTGTAGTAAGTCCTGCTCAGATCTTTAGAATGTGAGATGTGTTAGTTTCCTAGGACTGCTGTTACAGCTGGGAGACAACAGAAATTTTGTCTCACGATTCTAGAGGCCAAAAGTCCAAGAGATCAAGGCGTAGGCAGGGTGCTTCCTTCTGAGGGCTGTGAGAAGATTCTGTTCCATGCCTCTCCCCTGGCTTCTTGTGGTTTGTTGGCAGGCTGAATTGCAGAAGCATTGCCTAGTCTCTGCTTTCATCTTCACGTCCTTCTTGGGTATATAACTGTGTCCGTATTTTCCCCCTTTGTAATAATATCAGTCACATTGGATTAAGTGCCTACCATACTCCAGTATGGTCTCATCCTGACTTAACTGATTACATCTGCAACTGTCCTGTTTCCTAGTGAGGTCCCAGTCTGAGGTAGTGGGCATGAAGACTTTAGCATGTGAATTTGGGTACTTTTTAACCATTGTTTTTCAGAAGTTCTGAGACAATTCAACATTCTTTTATATATGGACTTCTATTTCATTTCTGATTCTTTGGGTTTTTAATCTTACTCTTGAACACTATGGACTGAGTGTGTCTCCCCGAAATTCGTATGTTGAGATCTAATCCCCAACATGATGGTATTTGGAGGTAAGGGGAGGTGATTTCATGAAGGTGGCTTAAGCCCTCTTGAGTGGGCTTAGTGCCCTTATAAAAGGGGCCCCAGAGAGCTCCCTCATTCCTTCTGCCATGTGAGGACACAGCAGAAAAGCAGTTGTCTATGAACTAAAAAGAGGACCCTCACCAGACACACCATATCTGCCGGCAAGACTTGGCAGCCTCTAGAACAGGGAGAAATAAAGTTCTGTTAATAAGCCGTACAGTCTGTGGTATTTCTGTTAAAGTAGCTTGAATGGATTAAGACACATGGGGTGTAGTTAAAATTTTTTTCTGTCATGTGTCCATGCTTGGACTACAGGAAATGAATTTCCACCAGTTCTCACATTCTTTTTTCCAAAAATATTGCTATCCATATTTTTAAAACTTTTTGATGAAAATTTCTAAATGATATAAAGGTACAACATATGGTAAACCACAACATTCTCATCATCCAGCTTGAATAAGTTCCAATATTCTGCCATTCTTTCATCTCTTCTCTTGTCACCACCACCATCTCTTCTTTTGATGTTCTTACCTTTTTTTTTTTTTTAAAGGTTCACAAATTGCACTGATTCACACTTAGAAAGGATAACAATTGGACCAGTACAAGAAGGATTGAAAATGAGCTGATTAGATGGGTTTATATCAATAGATTTTTTTTTGAGGTACACCAAGTTCAATCATCTGTATTTATACACATATTCCCGTATTCCCTCCCATCAATAGATTTTTATAGTGTCTTGCACTGTTGGTGGGAATGTAAGTTGATACAGCCACTATGGAGAACGGAATGGAGGTTCCTTGAAAAACTAAGAATAGAGCTACCATATGACCCAGCAATCCCACTGCTGGGCATATACCCAGAGAACACCATCATTCAAAAAGACGCGTGCACTTCAGTGTTCATTGCAACACTATTTACAATAGCCGGGACATGGAAGCAACCTAAATGTCCATCATCAGAGGAATGGATAAAGATGATGTGGCACATATATACAATGGAACATTACTCAGCCATAAAATGGAACGAAATTGGGACATTTGTAGAGACATGAATGGACCTAGAGACTGTCATATAGAGTGAAGTGAGTCAGAAAGAGAAAAACAAATATTGTATGTTAACACATATATGCAGAATATAGAGAAATGGTACAAATCAACTGGTTTGCAAGACAGAAATAGACACAGATGTAGAGAACAAACATATGGACACCAAGTGGGGAAAGCGGGGGTGGGGGTTGGGATGGGATTAATTGGGAGATTGGGATTGCCATGTATACATTACTAATAAGAAAAAAAATATCAAATTGTACACTTTAAATATATGCGGTTTATTGTAAAAAAAAAAAAAAAAAAAAAGTTCACAAGTTGCACTGATTCACGCTTAGAAAGGACAGCAATTGGACCAGCACAAAAAGGATTGAAAATGAGCTGATGAGATGGTTTTACATCAGTAGATTTTTATAGTGTTAAAGATGAAAAGTGCCTGAAGTGCCTTTACTCCAATGATTTCCAAATGCGTTTTAGCGAAGAAGCCATCTATTTAAATTTACCTGGGAATTGCAAATTAATTAAGTCCCGTAAGAAAAGTTACCATGGGGAGACCAAAACTCCACCGCCTCTTCCACTTTTTATGTAAGTTGTATAATTCTGTGGAATCCTTTGGGCTCTGTAGAACATATTTTGAAAATCAAGGTAAAGTAACTTGCTTACAGTTGTATAGAGATAGGATTGGGACACATCTCTCCCTTTTTTTTTTTTTTTTTTTTACATTTTTTTTAAAATTTATTTTTTATTGAAGTATAGTTGTATTACAACATTAATTACTGCTGTGCAGCAAAGTGACTCAGTTATATGTGTGTGTATGTGTATATATATGCATATGTATATATATACAATATGTGTATATATGTGTGTATATATACACATATATATATATACATGCATTCTCTTTCATATTCTTTTCCATTGTGGTTTACCACAGGATATTGAATATAGTTTCCTGTGCTCTACTGTAGGACCTTGTTGTTATCCATCCTCTGTATAATAGTTTATATCTGCTAATCCCAAACTCCTACTCCAACCCTCTCCCACCCCCTGTCCCTTGGCAACTACCCATGTATTCTCTATGGGACACAGATCTCTTGACTTTCAAAGAAATTCTCTTTCTTTGCTCTTACTGTCTCTTTTAACAGTTTTCTAAATAATTTCTTTTCATATTTGGGTCCCAGACACAGAGTATATAATTAAAACGTGGCCTTCATTCCTCTAGGAAAGCATGGAACAGTGACATTTTCTTTCCTTCACCCTAACTCAGTATTAGATCAACAAAATAAAATGTTTATGACCTTTGAGTTTTGCCACAGCAGATGAATTGTGTTGAAAGTCTTTAAAAAACTGTTAAAATAGAATACATTGGGTTTCTAGATGGAATTTTTTTTTTTTTTAGATCTTTATTGGAGTAAAGTTGCTATGTCTGGTTGCTTTCACCTAGCGTAATGTTTTTTGAGGTTCATCCACGTGTCCTAGTGTGCTCCTTTCAACTGCTGAATAGTAGTCCATTTTATGGATATACCACATTTTGTTTATCTGTTCAGCAGTTGTTGGAAATTTGCATTGTTTCCATGTTCTGGCTGTGAGTAATGTTATGAACATTCCTGTTCATGTCCTGGAGTATTGATTCTCTTGGATAGACTCCTAGGAAGAAAATTGGTGGGTTCTGTGGTTAATTTATATTTTAAATTTTAAGAAATGTGCAGACTTTTCTGGAGTGGAGATACATGAGTGTTCCAGGTCTCCACATCCTCTCCAACACTTGTTATTTTCTGTCTTTTTGATTATAGCTGTTAGAGGGTGAATAGTGGTATTTCCTTGTGGTTTTGATTTGCATTTTCCTGAGGGCTAGTGATGTTGAGCATCTTTTCATGTGCTTGTCAGCTATTTATAGATTGTTTCTGAAGAAATGTCTGTTTGAACTTTTGCCCACTTTTATGTGGGTTATTTGCCCTTTTAATATTGTTTTAAGTTTTCTGTATTTGTTGGATATCAATCCCTTATCAGGTGTGTGATTTGCAGAAATGTTCTCTTAATCTGTGACTTCTCTTTTCATTTTCATAATAGTGTTTTTTTGAAGCTCAAGCATTTCATTGTGATGAAGTCCAGCTTACAAGTTTTTCTTTTTTGCATGGTACCTTTGGTGTCATATCTAAGAATATTTTGCCAACCCAAAATCACAGAAATTTTTTTCTCCTATGTTTTCTTCAAATATTTACAGTTTCAGCTCTTAATATTTCAGTCAATTACTCATTTTGATTTCACTTTTATATATGGTGTGAGGCTAGGGTCTAAATTCATATTTTTGCATGTATTTCTAGTTGTCTTGCCACTGTTTGTTGAAAGACTGTTCTTTTCCCATTGGTTTGTCTTGGCAAAAATCAGCCGTAAATGTAAGGAACTGTGGACTCTCAATTTTGTTCTGTTGATTTAAATACCTATTTTTGTGCCAATACCACACTGTCTTTAGTTACTGCAGCTTTATGGCAAGTTTTGAAATCAGGTAGCATATATCCTCCAACTTTGTTCTTTTTCAGAATGCATTTGGCTATTCTAGTTCTTTTGAATTGTCATATAAATTTTAGGATTGGCTTGTCAATTTCTACAAAAAGCCTGCTGGGTATTTGATAGTGAGTGCATTGAATTTATAGATCACGTTGTGGAGGAGTGTCATCTTGACAATATTAAGTGTTCCAATCCATGAACACTTACGTAGTGTTCAATCTTTCCACTTATTTAGATCTCCTTTATTTATTATAGTTTTAAGTGTGTAAGTCCTGCATATCCTTTATTAAATTTATTCCTGTTGTTATTGTTTTTGATGCTATTGTAAATGGTATTGTTTTAATGTCAGTTTTTTGTTGTTTGTTGCTAGTATATAGATATAATTGATTTTTGCATGTTGATCTTGTATCCTGCAATCTTGCTGAACTCATTTATTATTTTCTGGTAGCATTTTGTGGATTCCATTGGCTTTTCTACATATAGGATTCTATCATCTGCACATAAAAACCTCCTCCTTTCTAATTTGGACCCTTAATTTACTTTTCTATTCTTTGCCTTTTTCTTTCTTATTGCGCTTCTTAGAACATCCAGTATATTGTTGAATAGAAGTGGTCAGAGTGGACATCGTTGTCTTGTTTCTGACTTACAGGAGAAGGAGTTCAGTCATTCATCGTTAAATGTGATGGTCACTGTTGATTAGTTTTTGTAGATTCCCTTTATCAGATTGAAGATGTTCCTGTCTATTTAGTTTGTTGAGAGTTTTTGCTATGAGTGTTGTTGGATTTTGTCAAATGCTTTTTCTGTATCTATTGAGATGATTGTGGTTTTTTTTTCTATTAATGTGCAGTGTTACATTAATTGACTTTGAAACCTTAAACCAACTTTGCATTCCTATGATAAATCCCACTCCGTCATGGTGGACAGTCCTTTTTATTTCTTGCTTGATTTCTTGTTATGTGTTTGGTATGACTCCAGTATCAGGGTAATAATGGGCTCATTGAATGAGTTGGAGAATGTTGCGTTTCCTCTATTTGTGAAATAGTTTGTTGAAGATAGGAATTATTTCTTCTTTTAAATATTTGATAGAATTTACCAGGGAGGGCCCGAACTTCTCTTTGTAAGAAGATTTTTAAATTACTGATTCAGTTTCTATACTTCTGTGTCTGTTCAGATTTTCTGTTTTCCTGGAGTGAGCTTCAGTAGTTTGTGGCTTTCGAGGAATTTTTGCATATTATCTAAGTTGTTGAATTTATTGGCATAAAGTTCATAACATTCCCTTATACCATATTAGTATCTGTAGTGATGTTACTCTTCCGATCCCTGATGTTGTAAATATATATTCTTTCTTTTTTCTTCATCAGTCTACCTAGAAGTTATTGATCTTCTCAAAGAATTAGCTCTCAGCTTAATTCATTTTTTCTATTATTTTTCTCTTTTATCTTAATTATTTCCTACCTTCCTTTTCCTTTGCATTTAATTTGTTCTTTTTCTGGTTTATCAAGATGTAAGCTGAGGTCATTGATTTGACAACTTTCTGCTTTCCTAATATAGAAGTTTAATGTTATAAGTGTTACTCTTAAGTACTGCTTTAGTGGCATCCTACAAATTTTGGGGTGTGTTTTGCTTTCATTTTCATTAGTTCAAAATTATTTTCTAATTTTCCTTTTCATATCTTTTTTGATTCATGGATTATTTAGTAGAAGTACATTATATAGTTTCCAAATATTGGGTATTTTCCAAGGAACTTTCTGGTTTGGATTTCTAATTTAATTATATTCTGGTCAAAGAACATACATACTTTGTATGATTAGAATCCTTTTGAATTTATTGACTCTTGTTTTATGGCCTAGAATATGGTCTGTCTTAGTGATTATTCTATGTGTACTTGAAAAGAACATGTATTTTGATGTTTTTGATGGAGTTTTCTCTAAATGACAATTAGGTAAAGTTGGTGGTTAGTGCTATATCCTTACTGATTTTCTGATTTTCTCACTGATTGTAAGAAGGGTATTGAAATCCCCAGCCATAATTGATTTGTCCATTATTTTTTGCACTTCTTTCAGTTTTGGCTTCATGTATGTTGAAGTGCTGTCATTAAGTTCATAAATATTTAGGATTGTTATGTTCTCTTGATTAAATGACCTCTTTATCCTTATGAAATGATCATCTTCATTTTAAGTACTGTTCTTTGCTCTGAACTCTAGTTTGGTATCAGTGTATTCACTGCAGCTTTCTTTTGACTAATGTTAGCATGGTATATCTTGTTCTATCCTTTTAGTTTTAATCTGTATTAATTAATTTGTTTCTTCATATTTGAATTGTGTTTCATGCAGGCAGCACATAGTTGCGTTTGGTTTTTTAAATATTAACTGGCAATCTCTGCATTTGAAAACTGGTATGTTTTGGCTTTGCACAGCAGCAGTATTGTAGCCAATGAGGTTTATCCAAGGTGCAATTACTGCCAATTGAAAACTCTTTCCAGTATCCCACCATGATTACTTGAAATAGAGTTGGCATTGGCAATTTTTGACAGTCTCTGTGCAGACTGAATTTTTTAAAATAATGGTATGTTTATACCATTTCTTTTTAATGTGATTATTGATATGATTGGGTCTATCATCCTGCTGTTTATTTTCTATTTGTCCCATATGTTTCTTGTTCCCATCTTCCTCTTTTTTTTTTCATTAATCAACTGCTTTTTAAAAAATTCCGTTGTCTTTTTTTTTATTTCTTAGCTATAACTTTTTTTTTTACTTTAATGGTTACTTTAGCATGTACAATTTTATCACAGTGTACTTTCACGAGATACTGTACCATTTCATGTGTAGAATAAGAACTTTACAGTAGTGTACTTCCATTTCTCCCCTCCCAGCCTTTGTACTTCATTTGTCAAGCATTTTACTTTTGTGTGTATTTTAGACCCCATAATAACATTGTTCATTTTACTTCTGCCTGTAGGTCTTCCTTTAACATTTTTTTAGTGCTGGTCTTTTGGTCATGAATTCCTTTTATTTGTCTTTCTTCTTTATTAAGATATAATTTGCATACTATGCCATTTACCCATTTAAAGTGGACAATTCAGTGTTTTTAGCATATTCGTAGAATTGTGCAACCTTTGCTACAGTTTTACTTTAGAACATCTTTGCCCCCCTAAAAGAGACCCCATTCCCATTATCCGTTGTTCTTCTCCTCACCTTTTCAACTTGGTGAGGGAGGGATCCCCCACCCTAAATACTACAAGATGGCCAAAAACACAACACTCAGCCCTGGACAGGCGAGATAGCAGTTTATTAGACACATATACTCGTGGCTCACGGGAAGAGGAAGCCTTGTAACGATGGGGCCACATATGTGTTTCTCTCGGGAGCGAAGTGAACAAACATGGGCTTTGGGAGGCAGGCTTTATAGGGACATGAGAATGAATTGACCTCTGGTTCCCACCAGGGGATATGGTTGGCTTTTCTGAATAATTTCACAGGCTAGCAGGTAAGTGAAGCTTGTTAGGTTAAGAACCTGGTAGAATGCAGCTGGTACAGTTGATGGGGAGCCTTTTTCACTGGGAGGGCATATCTGGTGAGAGTGGGGAAACTCATGGTTCAGCCTTTGGGGGCTCCATGAGGCTCAAGGATGTCCAGGTAGCCCTTACTGTTGAATCTTAACTTCAGACCTTACACCACAGCAGTCAGTCCTCATTCCTCTCTAGCTCCTGGAGACCACAGATCTACTTTCTGTGTCTGTGGATTTGCCTCTTCTAGACATTTCATATAAGTGGACTCATACGAGTGTCTGGTTTTCCCCTTAACATTATGTTTCCTGGGGTCCTAGCCTCTGTCAGTACTTCATTCCTTTCACTGCCGGTTACTGTGCCACTCTGTGGGGATACCAGATTTTATTTATCCATTTCTCAGTTGATGGGCATTTGGGTTGTTTCCATGTTTTTGACTATTATGAATAATGGTGCCATGAGCATTTGTGCACACATTTTTGTGTTGATGTTTGTTTTTACTTTTCTTTGGGATAGACCTAGGTTTTCCTTTGTTTTTGAAAGCTTTTTGGCTGGTTATAAAATTTGGGTTGGTAGGCTTTTTTCTTTCAATGCTTTTAAGATACTCCTCCACTGTCCTCTAGTTTGCATTATTTCTGATAAGAAACCTGCTGTTATCCTTATCCTTTGAATATATAACATTTTGGCTGCTTTTAAGTTTTTCTTTTCATCATTGTTTTAAGCAGTGTGGTTATGTGCTTTGTGCTTTGGTGTAGTTTTCTTCATGTTTTTTGTGTTTAGGGTTTCCTGAAATTCTTGGATCTGTGGGTTTCTAGTTGTCATCAGATTTGTAAATACATCAGCCATATTTTTCTTCAGATACTTGTTCTGTCCCACACCACTGTGGGACTCCAATTATTCATACAACAGGTTGCTTCAAGTCCCACAAAGAATAACTGATATTCCTTTCATTTGGGGGATTCCTTTTTCCCTGTGTGTTTTATTTTGGATAGTTTCTATTGCTGTACCATTAAATTCAGTATCTTTTCTAAAATGTAATCTGCTGTCCATCTCATCCAATATATTTTTCATCTCACATACTGTAGTTTTCATCTCTGGAAGCTTGATTTGGGTCTTTCTCTGCTAATTCTAACATCTGTCAGTTTCCATTGATTGATTATGCTCTTTAGTATGGGATGTCTTTTTCTGCCTCTTTGTATTCCTGGTAATCTTTGACTTGGATGCCTGACATTGTGAAATTTACTTTGTTGGACACCACATCACTTTGTATTCCTATCAGTCTTCTTGAACTTTGTTTTGGGATGCAGTTAAGTTACTTGAAAACAGTTTGATCCTTTCAAGTCTTACTTTTATGGTATGTTAAGTGGGTTTGTTGCCGTGCTCTGTCTGGGTTTTATTCTCCACTACAGAGGCAGGACCTTCCTAATACTAAATGCCCTTGAATTATGTGTTTTTACATGCTGTCTGTGGAGAGGGGCACTGTGGCCCAATGTGAGTGCCACTAGTTCTGACCCAACCTCAGTTTCCTTACACATGTTCCCTGATCAGTGCTCTGCTGTGTACTTGAGGGCGGCCTCCACAGACCTCCAGGATTCTCTCCTTGCAGTGCTCCTCTCTCCTATCTGGTACACTGTCCTGTGAACTCTCAGCCAAGGGGGGCTCTGTGCTCTGCCTCTCTGTACTTTCTCTGCACCACGACATGGAGATTCTCTCAAATCAAGCATAGGGCTCCTCATTTGTTTTCCAAATCCCAGAATCACTGCCTTTTGTTGTCTGATGTCTTATGTCTTTAAAATTGTTTATTGTTTTCCCCTTAGGTTATTTCAGTTGGGAAGCTAAATTCAGTCCCTTTTACTCTGTCTTGGATGGAAGAGGATCTGCGGGAAGGGTTTTTGACAGATGAATAACCACTTGGGATACAAACTTTTTTAAAATAAACTTTATTTATTTATTTATTGGCCTTGTTGGGTCTTCATTGCTGCGCACGGGCTTTGTCTAGTTGCGGCGAGTGAGGGCTACTCTTCGTTGTGGTGCGTGGGTTCCTCATTGCCATGGCTTCTCTTGTTGCAGAGCATGGGCTCTAGGCGCGTGGGCTTCAGTAGTTGTGACACATGGGCTCAGTAGTTGTGGTGCATGGGCTTAGTTGCTCCACGGCATGTGGGATCTTCCTGGAGCAGGGATCGAACCTGTGTCCCCTGCATTGGCAGGGGATTCTTAACCACTGCGCCACCTAGGAAGTCCAGGATGCAAACTTATAAATAAATTTTTTTCCAACAGAGATTTTTGTTAGTATTTTAAATTCTTTTCCTGATAAATTTCTTGGTTTAAGTTAAGTTTTCTGTTACCTTTATAGCTTGCCTCTGAAGATTGATTTGCTAGATAGTCCAGACTTACTGGAAACAACCGTTGATGATGTAGTTGGGGTACCTGACACCATGGACACAGCCCAAGCTCCAGGTGAAGTGAGCACAGCCATCAGGCAGGCTGGATTAGAGGGGCCTGAAGGTGCATCCAGGAGTAAGTAAACGTTTTGTGTAACATCAGTGACCTTGCCCTAGTCTACCTCCCTTTGAAATGAGCTGTTTAAGTCAGTTCCTCCAAGAATATTTTATGCAGTAGTTGAATCTGAAATTTTAATGTAGAATAGTTATGCCTTTTTGCCTTAAGGGTCCATTGAAGTATTTAAGATCACATAATTGAGACCATTAAACATGTGTATCATTTATAAGTCCTTAAATATTTTTGAATTTTCAAATTTGCTTTTTACTTTGTTTCTTGAATGAGAATTGAGTAAAAAAGGTTCCTTAGAGGTTTTCTAGGGCACAGGATTGAATGAATGTTGGACGTTTCATTCATACACAGATAGTATTTTGTTATTAATGAGGGCTGTTGTTACCCAGACCCAGAAAAATAATCCAGAAAGAATGCTTCTTTCCTTAACTTTTAAAAAGATTAAGAGGAAACAATGAAATGCATGTTGAAATTTTCTGTATATTTGTGACTTTGGTTTGATATTAAAGCGTAAACTGGCTTTAAACAGGAGCTTTCTGTTGAAACTCAGTGTCTGTTCATTTAAAAGCAGCTTATGTTTATGTGGCTCTTGCCAATTTTGATTTCTGTTGCTAAAATTAGACACCATCTTTTAACAATTTATTGAAAATTGCCAATGAGTATGCCGTTTTCTCTGAGGAGTGTAGGATTTAGCAATAGTATTTAGTAATTTAGAAAGAAGTGTTAATGAAAAGTTGCACAGTGCTTCTGCTTCATAGAATATGCTGAAGTACTGCTGGTAACTGGCATTAGAAATTTGTTCTTTTGTTCCAGAAGTAACCACTACAAATACACAGTTATACAGATGTTCTGATATGTCATGCTTATGTTTTTATTGACATGTACCATATTTAAATTGTGCTTCTGAGTCTGAGGTCAGGGAAACAAAAATTAGCTTTGATTTATTATGTTGATAATTTCAGAATAATGTTCTAATTTTTTTTTAAAGTAATAGTCATTGAGTTAAGAAAACATCTGCATTACTCCAGGCATACTTTGTTTTATCGCACTTTGCAGGTACTGTGTTTTTTACAAAATGGTTTGTGGCAACCCTACATTATCAGATGATGGTTAGTATTTGTTAGCAATAAAGTTTTTTTTTAATAAATTTTTAAATTTATTTGTTTGTTTATTTATTGCCTGCGTTGGATCTTAGTTGCTGCGCACAGGCCCTCTCTAGTTGTGGCGAGTGGGGGCTACTCTTCGTTGTGGTGTGCAAGCTTCTCATTGTGGTGGCCTCTCTTGTTGAGGGGCATGGGCTTCTAGGCACGTGGGCTTCAGTAGTTGTGGCACACAGGCTCAGTAGTTGTGGCTCGAGGGCTTTAGAGTGCAGGCTCAGTAGTTGTGGCACACGAGCTTAGTTGCTCCGCAGCATGTGGGATCTTCCAGAACCAGGGCTCCAACCTGTGCCCCCTGCAGTAAAGTATTTTTAAAGTATGTACATTATTTTTTAGACATAATGCTATTGCATACTTAATTGACTGCAGTGTAGTGCAAACGTAACTTTTAAGAGAACTTTATTATTTTTTGACTGCATTGGGTCTTCATTGCTGCATGTGGGCTTTTCTCTAGCTGAGGCTAGTAGGGGCTACTTGTGCGAGGACTTCTCATGGCTATGGCTTCTCCTGTTGTGGAGCATGGGCTCTAGGCGTGCAGGATCAGTAGTTGTGGCACATAGACCCTAGAGTGCAGGCTCAGTAGTTGTGGCATACAGGCTTAGTTGCTCCCCAGAATATGGGATCTTCCTGGACCAGGGATCAAACCCATGTCCTTTGCATTGGCAGGCAGATTCTTAACCACTGCGCCACCAGGGAAGTCCTGCAAACATAACTTTTATATGCACTGGGAAACGTGACTCACATTATTGCTGTGATCTGGAGCTGAACCCACAGTTTCTCCAAGGAATGCCCATATTTCTCATATATGTTTTTTTTTTTTTGCTATGCCTTAGCATACATTTATTGTTTTGTATTCTAATATTTAAGCACTAATTTTTTTTTAAAGTGTACAACTTGATATTTTTTTTCTTATTAGTAATGTATATATGGCATTCCTAGTCTCCCAGTTCATCCCATCATATACTTTCTTTGCAACAATTTCTTTTGGTTATTTTCCAGTTTTCACAGCCCTTCCCTGACCCCGTCTCTTGTTAGAAATGATCGCTCTTTGTCACTATAAAGATGTGAGATATAACAAACCGAGACCATCAGGATTTACGTTCAGCCAGAAGCAAGACTAGCTTAAAATGAAATATTATCAAGGTTAAAGTAAAATAGTCGCTTTTATAGGATGGTAACATTAACTTTATTTTCATTTCATTTTATGTCCAGTATATGGATTTTAAAAGTGTTTAAAATCCCTTCAGTGCTGCAGTAATGTTATATTAACAAACAACATTTATTTAGTACATACTTTCTAGGAAATTGTATTGGTTTTGAGCAACTTGGAAGAACAAACTAGGTATGCCTAGAAAAGACAAGACCGAATGAGATGTAACAACTCAAATATTTGAAAGCCTATTATATCAAAGAATTTATTTTATGTTGCCTTATTAGTGAATCTTAAATCAGCAATTTAAAAGTATAGGGAAGCAGATTTGAAATCAGTTTGCGGAGAATTTTTTAAACTGTTTCTGCCATATATCAGAAATAGACATTTTACAGTGAGTGGGTCCCTCAGTACAGAAGATATTCAAGTAGAGCTTAGATGCTCTTGAGGTTGTGGCAGAAGAAATTCTTGCATCGTGTAGGGGTTTCATTAATAAGACTTATTCAGCTTAGATATAACATTTGCTCAGTCAGTCAATGAAAATAGAGTGTTTTGATGTTAAGAATTAAGGTCTTACAATCTTGGTATCCAATTTATTCTGTACTTTCTTTTGGTTGTAATGTCAAAATACTGATTGATTTAGGTAAGTAGTTAAATAAATAGTAACCTTAAAAAAAAAAGTTTATCCTGCAATCTCAGGATGTTTCTCAGCCAAACACAGTAGCAGAAGAAGCTTTATTTCAATCAATTCCCTGCCACCACCAAGACCCAACAGTAGTAATTTAACAACATAAGCTAAAGCATTGTGGTCCCAGCATCATCATGTTAAAATTTACTGTCAAATTGAAGCATAAGAAGAATGGAAGGTGTCAGTTAAGTAAATAAACGAGTATGGAGGACTTTGATATTTAATGCTGAATTAGTGAGTCTCAGTTTGGGTTGTACATTAAAATCACCTGGAGAGTTTTAAAAACTACCAATACCAGAAAACTACTTTCACAAATCTGATATTGTTCTGCAGTTAGCTCTGGGAATCAGTATTTCTTAAAAGTTCCGCATCTCATTCTAAGTGTAGCCAAGAGTTAACTGATGGACACTTTTAGAAGATCCCTTTGACCAAGAGGAAATGATTTTATAGTTTTTCCCTCCCTTCTTCTACCTGATAATATAAAAATTATTAGGCATTCAACAGCTTTTTTGTCAAGTGGACAGTGTGAAAATTCAAACTCCTACCAAATTGGTCCCTGCAAAATAAGATTACTACAACTAATAATTGTTAATTTAAATAGAATTCATTTAAAGCTAAATCGTATTTAATGTATCATCTTTTCAGTGGTTGGAGGATTTTATTTATAACGTGTTTTGCAGCCTGGTGGCATGTAGTGAAGATAAAATGCTTGTCCCACATCGCACCTGATGTTACCAGTATGTAGTATGTTGAGTCAGTGAGTGAATAAATGTGTGTTCTTCATCAGTTTGCTCCATGTAAGTTTAGTTTCAGGCCGTGTGTAGTCAGGGCCAAGGAAAGGACACAGCCAAGTGCTGAGGTTTGCAGGAGGAGCTTGGACTGTGCTTAGGAAGGAAGGGTCTTGTCACAGGTGCTTTGTGCCTTTTCTTTCACTCTCTTGGCTGGTGAGCTTTCTTAGCCACACATGCCATGGAGATTCCACATCCAGTGGCTTTTTAGGAGCAGAGCAGATTCAGGGCGATGTTCCTAGGTTCACTCTTAATCAAATTAATGGAGAGTTTCCTGGTTGTAGAAGGAATAGCTGTTCCGTAGTGATCTGGATTATTTCCTGTAATTGATGGTAACTGGGGTTGGGGGTGGTGTGGCAAAAGCCTAAGTCTGCACCCTCGCACGGCTGTGACAGCCCGGCAGACTAAGCATCTGTTTTGCCTTTTTTTTTTTTTCTTCCAGCATTAAAAGATGCTTCAGAGAAGCTCAAACACCTTGAAATGGAAAGCAGTCCTTTGCCAGCCCCTCATCCCAACAGGGATGTTAACATCAGCAACCAGGTATTCACATTCCTCCTTTGCTTGCCTGTCACAGAGCTCCAGACCTCCCAGAACTCTTTTCCATCCAAAGCTAGTACTTTTTCTTTTCTTTCACTGGGAAATCTGTGCTCAACGCTTATAAATCTGTTTTATCTTTTAAAAGGTGACATTTGTGGATGTTTAAGAGGAAACTTGAGCAGCAACGTTAAGAACTTATAAGGCCATCTCATTTTTTTTTTAAGCAGTCAAAAGTGATATGGTTATTAATTCTTTATTTTGCTGCAGCCCAGCCCATCCTTGTTAAACGAATTTTGTTTTGGTTGGTTTAAAGAGGAAAGGGGAACGTGTGACTTGCAGTGCTCTTTCATCCTTTGATAACTAGCTGGAGTTTCTTCAGAGACCAGTATGGAGCACAGAGTGACGTTCTTCTTTCTTAAACAGTCATTGTTAACATTGTCCTTTTGAATCCAAGGCTTTTTTTTTTTTTCCCTTCTATTATGTTTTTTCTTAGAAATGTCTTTTAGAAGCTGATTCAATTTCAGAAAGCCTTTCCTTTTTTTTGACCCCTCAATATGTTTCAATTATATTGGTCTGTTTCTTTCACGTTGTCAGTTTTTTTTACTGTTTCTGTAAGGTAGAGGAATGCGGGATTGGAGACAGAAGGGTTAATTGAAAGCTTTACATGGTTGACAATTAATTTGAGAAAAATTTAGTGGAGGCCTGGAGTGATCCTAAAGAAGAATGAATCCTGGTAAATCCTGGTGGGGTTGGAGAGGTGGGGAGAGGAAGGGTGACTGTTACACTGGGAATTCATTGAACAGCTGCTTCATTCTTCTGCAAAATTCCCTGAACATGTTGCTATAATTTAACTGAGCCTCTAAACCAGGGGGTCTGTTAAATTCATTTTGAAGCCTTGGAAAAAAGGGGTACAAGTGTGGGTTTAGGGTAGGAAAGTGAGTAAGAGAGTGGGTTAGGTAAAGGGTGGTATGCCGTCAAGGGGTATTTTGGGACTCACATAGCTAGGAACATAGCAGTTCATACTTGATGAGGGCTCATTCAGTGCCAGGCAGGGGTACCAGGGAAGAATTCAGGACTGTACTAATGAATGGGGGATATCAGACTACCTTACCTTCACTCTTCAACTAGGCTGTATACAAGTTGTCAATTGAAAAAAAGCACAACCTAAAAGTTGAGAGAGATGTGTTATTTGGTGAACTTTCTTAGGATTTCAAGCCCGGGAGACAGCATCTCAAATAACTCTGAGGGACTGCTCCGAAGAGGCTAGCGCGAGCCAGGATATATAGGGATTTTTGCAACAAAGGCCAGGTAGTTGGAACATCAAGAGATTACTGTTACTAAAAGAAAACCAGGCATCTCACATTAAGGAATTTAGCACTTTTCTACGTGTGGGAAGAGGCAAGAGTCTGGGCTCAGTGAAATCATTCCTTTGATCTGAGGCCAGGATCCTGTGCTTTCTCATCCTGAGTCTCCTCGGGGTGCACTGTTGGGGGTGACTGCAGTGGTTGAGGCTTGACAGGGACAGCCCGTTTCTCTCCATCCTGAGCCCCCCACCGCTCACCGTCTGGGGCTGTAACGTGGTGGCTGGATGGCTGCACGTCCTCTGTTTGCTGATATGGTAGCAGCATCGTAGTTCTTGAGTTGATTCATGTTTTATTTATATGACATACGTTTAATCCACTCTCATTTCTCTACCTCTGCCATCAACAGCTGATGTTTGCTTAAGGAATGCAAATTAATCTTGATGTCAGCTTTACTAACTACTTTTAGGATGAAAAGACTACAGTAAATAAAATATATTGTCCTAAAACAGAGTGTCAGTTGTCAGATGACTAGCTCTAACAATTGGGTAACTGAGAAGCTCTAAGCCAGCCACAGAATCATTAGGCTTGCAGACTAGCACTGCTGACAGCAGAATGGACTTCAGGCTCGTGTCTTGAGAACCCACTGTAGAGCGCTCTCCTGCCCCTCAAGACCTGCATCAGGGTTGATTCGGTCACTTGAGAACCCGTACACTGTTGATTCAGTTCTACAAAACTGTTTATTGTTTACTTTTTATAGGATATCAATTAATAAGTATTGTGGGGAATCCACGGAAGAATGACAAAACCTTGGCCCCCAGGAAATTTGGACCTGTCCCACTGTAGCAGTATTGTAGATCTCCTGTGTTACTGGAACTTTCAGATGGTGACAGCTGGGAAGTACAGACTGAAAGGCAGAATCAGGATCCATGAAGACTGACAGGCTGGAATGGTGGCTTGGATTTAAGAATATATATTATGACAAGTCTGACACAAATGTAGGATTAGGATCGGGAGGTAGAATGTAACAAGCACGTGTAAAAAAATGTTTGAGAATTTGTAAATGGAGTATGAGGTGTGGCTGCTGAAACAGCTCTGCTGTATTAACTGAAAGGGCTTAGAAGGAGAGATCCAAACATAGTATTAAAAAGTCAGAGAGATGAAAGTGACTTAGGAAAACGAAAGTGGTTTGAGAAGAGAATGAGTGTGGTGAGGGGTCTAGAGACAAAGTTGTAACTGAGGATCAGTAATCTCAGGATTATCTGAAGAGCTGTGATGTGACACAGGAAGTTAAGTAACTTGTTTTTTAATAGCCTCAGAGTAGAGTTAGGTCAGTGAGATTTTGAGTTATACAGATTTCACCTCGGTGTAGGAAAGCATGTCCTAACATATCTGCAAGATGCCTGAGGAAGCAGCAGATTCCCCAGTGTGGGAAGTTCTTCAGGCTAAGACTAACTTAATCAGATTTTTGGATGTTTCTGGTGGTTGGATGAAGTGAGCGTTCTTTCCACCTTGGGATACCCTGACTCTCAGTGTCATTGTTGGGATTCTTCCCTCTTTCCTGGTGCCTCCTTGTGTTTGAAGTCCTTTAGGGCTTATGCTATGTCAAAATCTATAGATTTTTCAGTTACCTTCTTCATGATTACTTGTCACAGTTCCAGGATTTTCTTTATCTTCAAATTTCATCTTAAGAATCATTTTTTTCTTGTTCCTTGATCAGAAAATTTAAGAAAATGCTGAAAGGAACAGACTCTTTCCTGCATTTGTTAGTGAGGATGAGGGCACAGTTAAGGCATGACCTTTAGCAACTTGTCTTTTTTAGGGAGAGGATTAAAAGTCAGGCACGATGGCTGTTCTCTTGGCCACAGGTTGGCAGCCTGTTTCATTAAAAGGTCGGTAAGTATTTTGGTCTTAGCAGCCGTACAGTGTCTGTCATTGTGCTCAACGCTGCCACCATGGCGTGAAGCAGCCACATGGGCCTGGGCGTGGCCATGTTCCGTGAACTAACAGGTGGTGAGCCAAGTTTGGCCTGCAGGTTGTCCTTCTCTTGCTGTTGGGAATGTAATGTAGCAGCAGGTTGCTACTACACAGGATTGGGAATACTCTGTCGCTTTTACTGTTTTGATTTTCTTTGTATCCAAACCTTATGAGGATATAACCAAAAAGTATATCAAAAACCAAAATCTGCACTCTCAATAAAACAAAGCAGAAAGATGAATTTATTGCAAGGATTTTGACATGCAAGCCTGGAAACACAAGACTATGGGAGTAGTAAATTCCGAATTGCCGACAGATTAAGGGGTTTTATGGGATAACCTCAGAAGTTTTTTGTTTTTTTCAGCTGTTTGGTTGCCTGGTGGTCTTCTTTCTTAGTTGGATCAGAGTAGCTGAGTTGGGAACAGAAAGCACAGAGCTGGCATGGACAGACTTGGTGTGTGGGGCTTGGCTGGTGTCCTCTGCTGACCTCTAAGGAGAGCTGTACATCCTTAGAGCTTAACCTAACATGAGGTTAGATTGTGTCCTTTGTGTGCCCGTGTTGACTATCTCCATTTTGTCCCTGACATAAGTGATTCCAAATGTTTTATTGATAGTTTTGTTCTACAAGTAGTTACTTTCTTTCTGTCTGCCCTCAATTTACACACAAAAGGTATGGTGATAGGTCTAACTCCCTTTGGGAAATGGACGCCTCTTCAGACATTAACTGTGCAAAGGCCACACTTCTCCAGGGATCTGTGAGCTGTTGTGTATTATGTAATTAGTAAATAGAAATTATACTTTTACAGATGCAAAGGCAAATATTTCCTATTTGACAGTAATTGCTATAGGGCAGAAAAAATAATTTTCCATTCTACCCTTCCGAGTTCTTGGCTGAGACCTCTGTAACAAAGGACAGATTAACAAGAGAAAAACAGAAGCTTATTAACATGTGTACCTCATGTATAGATGGGAGGTATGAGGCTAGAATGAGTAACTCGCAGAGGTCGCTTGGAATTCCAGCTAAATACCGTCTTCATCTAAAGTCAGAAGAAAGAAAGGTGTAGTGGAGGGTACAAGGAAAAGCAGGGTAAACAGGAGAAAGGCTTGTTGTACAGCTTTAAGTCCTTGCTTTTCAGTGATAAGGGTTTGAGTTGTTTGCCGGGATTAACGTTGTCCTTCCCAGTAGAGAGGGAAGGTGGGACTCCTTTGTAGATTTCTGTCCTGCTTTTAGGCAAATAGGGGAAGGACGGAGTGTTTCTTCTCAGTTGCCTTCAGCTCAAAATAATATGCCCCAAAGCGGCATATTTGAGGATGACGTATTCTGCTACCCCTCATTGCCTTGACTTTTTCAGCTTAAAGAATAGTTACTAATATTATACTAATATTGTTGAGGCAGGTTTTTTAAAAAATAATTTTTAAGTCTGGAAATCAGGTTGCTAAGCTGTTGATATTGCTACAGAGTCCAAGCTCACTCTGCTAGCTGCACAACAGGCCAATGAATTGGAGAGGATGTGTTGAGGCAAGGAATACGACTTTATTTGGAAAGCCAGCAGACCAAGAAGATGGCAGAGTAGTGTCTCTAAAAAAACATCTTATTGGGGTCTGCATGCCAGATTCTTTGATAGAATCAGAGAGGGAGAGGCTGTGAGGAAGTAAAGTAAAAAGGCAGAATAGAGAGGGAGAGGAGGCGAGGAAGTAAAGTAAAAGGGCCATCAGTCTTGCAAAACATCTCTGGGAATGGCCAGCTTCTGTGAGGGGATGTGTTAGTTTCTCCTTTCTTGCAGCCATTCACAGGTGGGCAGGACAGACTGTCTGCCTGTGAGCTGAACAGAGGTACTTTAGTTTAACATTCAGGCAGAGGGTAACATTCAGGCAGAGGGGCAGGGTTCCCTGAGACAGGCCATCATATATGATTATAATAACAAAAGCAGCGAAAAGCAAAGGTTAAAGTCAAAGAAACAGATCAACCATGGGGTCTGATTTAGCTCTTCCCTGTTACAGTATCTTAACACTTTTTAGTTTGTATGGTTAGTATAGCTGTAAAAGTTCATATCTCTTTTGTCATGATCTCAGGGACTCTTCTGGCTTCATTCAGATACATTCAGCAATTTGAGGGGAAGAAACAGTTTATAGAGTGGTTAAACCTTTGTATTTAGTAAAAATACAAGGTAAATTGTATTCTTCTTAAGTAGGATTCTTGCAGATCATGATCTGTAACAGGGAAGAGCTAAATCGGACTCCATGGTCGATCTGTTTCTTTGACTTTAACCTTTGCTTTTTGCTGCTTTTGTTATTATAATCATACATGCTGGCCTGCCTCAGGGAGCCCTGCCCCTCTGCCTGAATGTTAAACTAAAGGCCTCTGTTCAGCTCACAGGCAGACAGTCTGCCCTGCCCACCTGTGAATGGCTGCAAGAAAGGAGAAACTACTGATGACCCTTTCACTTTACTTCCTCATAGCCTCTCCCTCTCCAATTCTACAAAAGAAACTGGCATCCAGACCCTGATGAGATTGTTTTTTGGAGACATTAGTCGGCCATCTTCTTGGTCTGCTGGCTTTCTGAATAAAGTCATATTCCTTTCCTCAGCACCTCGTTTCTGATTCATTGGCCTGTCGTGTGGCGAGCAGAGCAAGCTTGGACTTGGTCACAGATCTACCCATGAATAATTATGAAGAGTACTTTAAACCCTATGAAATTGAATACGTATTCTTGTCTTTGATTCATTTATACATTTTTCTGGAAAGTGGGCCCAAATTTTATTAAATTCTCAAAAAGAGTGAACCATACCAACCTTAAAATAACTCTTTGCATCTCTCCAAGGTTAAAACTAAAAACAACTTCACTTTAGTTGAAAGGCTTATGTAATTTTTTAAAAATTAAACAGTTTCAGTTTTTCTGAGGCATTTAAAGAAGGAGCTCTTAGAAATAAGACTTACCTGTGTAAAAAAAAGTACCATTTTTCTCTTGGGTTTTACTCTTTACACTAATTCTTCACCTTCGGTGTTTGACTGTAAATGCCCTGCTGAAAGATGTTCATGTTCTCTAGCCAAGATTGTTTCAAGAGTGGTTTTGAGTCTGGATCTGATGGAGTTCTGGTTGAGAACTTGAAACTGAGTCCCCCCAACACTGAGTGCCCTGCTGAGTGTGTGATTAATCTCTGTATCCAGAAATTTCTTTCCCTTTCTTGTCCTGCCCCTGCTCCCCTCAGGATTGAGGAGCATCAAAGAAAAGCGGGGATTGAAAGCAAACAGGACCCTGTGGAGCCTTCCCAGGTACAAAAAGCCTCTCCACGTCCCCTGTCTCTTGTTTGCAGGAAAAAGGCTTTAGTCTCCTGAGTTCCAAAGAGCAGACTCAAGCAGTTAATGTTTAGGACAGTAGAGCCACAGGACTCCTAGCTCCTCCTGAAGGGATGAGGCTAACCATCTCATGCATATCTCTGAGTTGTTGTGTACAACTAACACCCCCACTGGCTGGGGAATGGTGCTGACCACAAGCATGTAGACTCCAGACTGGTTGGAACTAGAACGTTAAGGTTCCCAAGACAGCACCTTGTTACCTCACCACCTGTCAATCACAAGAAGGTCCACAGGTTGATCACACATCCTGGGCCCTGTCCCCTCACACCGTCTTTAAAGACCCTTGCATGAAAGCCATTGTGGAGTTCGGGTCTTTTGTACATGAACTGTCTCTTCTTGTTGTTTGATGCCCTGCTTTGCTGTAAACACCCGCTGTCACAGTTTGACTTTCTACACTCCAGGCACATGAGCCCTTGCTCAGTAACAAACTAAAGTGGACTTTGGATGACTTTAACCCGACTTAAGCTCCTAACTAAGCTGACGCTGACAGCAGGGATTGCTCTGCAGGAGAGTTTGAGTGTGCACTCATGTTAGAATGGATCTAATTTGGGGTGTTTAGGAATCCGAGTGTCTTTTTAATTCTTTTGGTCTTCTGTTTGCACATTTTAGCCATCCAAGGCAGATGTAACAGCAGCATAGTAGCTGGGTGTTATTGCATTTGCATGCTATAATAAAACAACATGAAAATATTTTAAAGGTATTACACTCAACTTGTATTTCAGTAATTTTTTTCTGTGGTATACATACAAGATAATTGTACAAAATACAGATTTTAAAAAGCAGGAAATTATAAAACCTCCTTTATCCCAGTACTGAGGGATAACTGCAGTTAACATTTTAAAAATATGTATTGATACTTCCAAACATTAAAATGTGATATATATTTTTAAAATAAAAATGGAATGATAGTGTTTTTTGTAACTAATCAATTGTAAATCTCTTTATTTCGATAACATTACCGATAATAGTTAAGTTGCATACAAGTATCATTGTGTTTACTCAGTCTTCTATTAGACATTTAGAGTGTTGCTAATATTCACTGTCATAATCCATACTGTGACAAACAGTCTTATAAATAAATATCTGCCATAATCTTTATTTTTCTGGCAAGTAGAAATGTTAGGTCAAATTTCAGTAATAATTTTAAAGCCTTTCATACTTTTGCAAAATCGCCTTCCAGAAAGTTGGTAACTATCACAGGTACTTCTACCTATGGTATGTATGTTGAATTCTTGTTTTTGTTTTTAATATCAGCAGGAAAAGAAAGATCTGCCTGTGTTAGAGGCAGGTTGCTCTGAGAATCCTGTGACATACAAATATAAATGATTAGCAGATAATCTCAAGTTTGCAGTGTAATTGTCTCTGAAAAGAAAATATCAAAGCATTTGAACAAGCCATGATATTTTCAGCCTCATTCAAGTATACCTGACAGATAAAGTTTTTGGTGTAAGTATAATTGTGAAATGATTCCTACAGTCCAATTAGTTAACACATCCATCACCTCACATAAGTTAGCGTTTTGTTTTTTGGCAAGAATGCTTGAGATCTGCTCTCTCAGCAGATTTCAAGTATAAAAAACAGTATAATTAACTGTAGTCGCCATACTGTACATTGGGTCCTCAGGATTTATTTATCTTATAACTTTTACCAACCTCCCTCTGTTTTCCCACCCCCTAGTCCCTGGCAACCATTCTACTCTCTGTTTCTGATTTGGATTTTTTTTTTTTTTTTAAGATTCCACGTTTAAGTAATACCATGCAGTATTTGTCATTCTCTATCTGACTTAGTTCACTTAGCATAATGCCTCCAGCTTCATCTGTGTTGCTGAAAATGGCACGATTTTCTTCTTTTTAAAGGCTGAATAATATTTCTTTGTGTGTGTAGGTATGTGTGTGTGTGTCTTTTTCATTTTCTTCATCCTTTCATCTGTTGATGGACACTTAGGTTCTTTCCGTGTCTTGGCTGTTGTGCACGTGGGGGTGCAGATCTATTCGGGGTAGTGATTTTGTTTCCTGTGGGTGTATGCCCACAAGTGGGATTGCTGGATCATCTGGTATGAACTAGGAATGATTGAAAAAGGATATAGGGTCTTCTTTCAAGGAAATTACAGGCATACATAGAGTCTAGTACAAAGTAGTGATTCTCACTTTTATGTGTATCAGAATCACACGGGGAAGCTCGTTAAGCATTCAGATTTGGGGATCCCACCCAGAGGCAGATGTGTGGAGACCACACTAAGAAAAGCCAGATTAGAATAAGCACGTTAGTTAAATATTTTCAAACCTGAAAGAGTGGTGCAGTATGTAATCCCATATAAGGCAGCTAGCCTTAACAGAACAAAAGCTGTATCTGAGACGAAGAAAGCATTTAGAATGAGTTTGTTATTTAGACCAGTGTTAAATGGTAGCCATAGTAATGATAATGGTAGTAGTTGTTGTTATTATTGATTGTCATTCATTTTAAGTCAGGTAAAATATCAGTTGTAGTGCAGATAATTTAAACTTATTTGCTGTCTCCTGTTTCTTTTTGTAATAGTCAATTTATAGTGTTTTAATTATGATCTTCATTGAGTGGACTTGTGCTTTATTTTATCATTTTCGTAAGTGTTTACCTGATAGTGACCTCTTTCTGGTCACATAATCTCAAAACACAGTCATCTACCCAATGACAGTTCCAGAACCACAGGGAGCCTGTGTAGGGCCTGACCTAAAATCCAGTTGAGATTAATTACAGCAAACAGCATATGTTCTTCATGTGTGGTTTACTTCAAGCATTTGCCCAGGGTGGTACTGTTAGTTATTCAGTTGCTTCAAGACAGAAGATTGGGCTAGATGATTTCCAGGGGTCCCTACCAAGTCATCGTTCTTGTTTGTGATTACCTTGGTTTGAAACCCCATGTGAGAGCTGGCTCTTCCTGGCGTGAGATGTGACTGCCGGAGACACGTGGTTCCTCAATGGCTGGATGTGGATGTTCATCAGTCCTTTCCCGTTTCCATAGTTACATCCTCTCAGAGTTACTTACGGTATGTTTTTAATATCTAGGAGGAAGTGGTGAAGTTAACTGAGAAATGCCTGAATAATGCCATTGACAGCCCAGCACTGAATGTGAGGAGAGTTCCTCCTGACTTGAAGAGTAACATTTTAAAGGCTCAAGTAGAAGCAGTGCAGAAGGTAAGCTGCCTTTACTAGGGGTCCTGATGAAGTGAAAGGAGAACCTGTAGGACAAAGAAAATGCATGAAGGGTAGATAGATATGAGTGACCTGGCTGGTGATTAGAGAGAGAGTAGTACTAGGAAACACGTTCAAGATGGCAAATGCCTTCCCACCTCCAAATGCTAGTCAGGCTAGATTATGCCAGGGGGCAGTCACCGGGTAAAAAGAGCGAAGATGCTGCTCTAGGGTATAAGAAGTTTTTTTTTTAAAAAGTCAAATTCCTGTAGAAGTGAGTCCCTAATTTTTGTCACTTTTATAGCCAGAAAATCTAGTGGTTTTTAGATTATCACAATTGAGTCTATGACTTTACGTCTTTCTTTATCAATTCACTATTCCCCACCACCCATAGTTCAGCAAAATTGTGATGTTATTAGCCAACAGAGTGATGGTTACAAGGCAAAGAGTTGGCTGTGACATCTCATGAAGGATGCAGTGAATAGGGACCAGCCACCATGAAGTTGATGGCATCCACGCTCTCAAAATCTGCTTTCCCTTGGCCTTCCCAATTTTCAGACTTATCCTCTTCTCTGAAGTAGGACAGAAGCCTGTCTCACCAAGTCCTGTTGTCAACTAGGATTTCAAAATATCGTGTTATTGAGAGGATGCTCTTTACCCATCCTGTCTCCAGGCATAAGCCTTGAAGAGAATTGAGAGGACTTGAGGAATATCGTTTGTGCAGTTTATGTACCTTCTCGCTCCAGTGTAAACATAAAGCATAATATTTACATATAAAAACAAATAGGGCGGGACTTCCTAGGTGGCGCAGTGAGTGAGAATCTGCCTGCCAATGCAGGGGACACGGGTTTGATCCCTGCCCCAGGAAAATACCACATGCCGCAGAGCAACTAAGCCCACGCGCCACAACTATTGAACCTGCGCTCTAGGGCCTGTGAGCCACAGCTATTGAGCTCATGTACTGCAACTACTGAAGCCCACGTGCCTGGAGCCTGTGCTCTGCAACAAGAGAGGCCACCGCAATGAGAAGCCCGCACACCACAAGGAAGAGTAGCCCTCACTCGCCGCAACTAGAGAAAGCCTGGGTGCAGCAATGAAGACCCAACACAGCCAATAAAATAAATAAATAAATAAATAAATAAATAAATGAATGAATAAATAAACTTATTAAAAAAAACAACAAATAGGGCAATACAGGCATCTGGATTGAAGTCAGACATCTGGAGTTTAAATCCTGTTTCTAATCTACCACCTACTAGCTTTGAGACTTGGCAAGTTAGTTAATTTCCCTGAGCCTCAGTTTAATTATGTTTAAAAGGGGATAATGTAATACCTTCCCCAAGGTGGGTTATAAGGATGAAATAAAGGTAAAGGCCACAGGAATGGCTCCTGGCCCAGAATGAACATGTAGTAAGTGTTGGTCCCGCTGTCGACACTGCCTGTTGTAGCAGCAGCGGTGGTGACAGTTGTCGTCAGCTTGTATTTCAGTTGTACTTCTGGATCTGTCTTGACTTGAACAGAGAGAAATAGCTTGAATAGCCCTAAATGAAAGAGATTTTGTTTTATAGTTAAAATCATCCTACAAAGAAAAATTTAGGACCAGATGCCTTCACTGTTAAGATCTACTGAACATTTAAGGAAAAGATAATGACAGTTCTAAACAAACTCTTTCAGGAGATAGAAGAGAAGGGAGCACTTCCCAACTCTTTTTATGAGATTAGTCTTAGCCCAGCACCAAAGCTAGGGAAAGTACAAGAAAAGCAGCTACAGACCAGAGCCGTTCTTGAACATAGACTCAAAAATCCTTAACAAAATAGAAGCAAATTATACTCAACAGTTTATAAACAGGATAGTACACCATGGCCAAGTAGGGTAAAACAGGAAAAAAGTTTATCGTTCAAAAGCCAGTATAGTTCAACATATTAAAAAAAAAGGAAAATTGTCTCAATTTATATGGAGAAGGTATCTCGCAGAATTTAACACCTGTTCCTGATAAAAGCTCGTGGCAAACTAAGAATAGAATGGAACTTCAGCCTGATAAAGGGTATCTATGAGAAAAATCCACAGCTAACATCATGCTTCATAGCTAAAGTCAACAACCGACATGCCCGTGTGGGCGGTGGTGGACTGCTTGCAGTGCACGTGGCTGCTAACAACATAGGATGTTACAAGTACTGCAGAAAAGAGTTGATAATATATAAACATACACTTACCATATGATTAGCAGCCCTACTTTTAGGTATTTACCCAAGAGAAGTGAAACACAGGTTCACACATTAGTGAATCAGTACATGAATGTTCCTGGCAGCTTTGTTTGGAATGGGTAAAAACTAGAAACAATCCAGATGTCCATTAGCAAGTAAACAGATAAATCGGGGTGTATCCATACAGTGGAACGCTGCTCGGCACATAGAAAGGAATGCGTTAGTGATACACGCAACGCCATGGGTGAACCTCAGAAATATGTTTACTCTAAAGAGGGAGGCTTGGTGCTCTTATATGAAGAGACACCAGAAAGCTCTCTCTCTCTGCTCTCTGCCATGTGAGGACACAACAAAAAGACGGCCACCTGCAAACCAGGAAGAGAGCTCTCTCACCAGCACCCACCCTGCTGGCAACCTGATCTCAGACTTCCCCGCCTCCAGAATTGTGAGAAATAAATTTCTGTTATTTAAGCTAAAAAAAAAAAAAAAAAAAAAAAAAGGGAGGCACAGACGTAGGTGCAATAATTCCATTTATGTGAAACTATAGAAAGAACAGATCATTGCTGGCCACATGTACAGGTTTTGCTGGGATTGCATCAGAGGCCTCAAGAAAACATTTGGGGTAGTGGAAGTGTTTGGTTTTTATTTTTTTGGCCATGCTGCGCAGCATGAAGAATATTAATTCCCTGACCAGGGATGGAACCCATGTCCCCCACAGTGGACGCACAGAGTCTTAACCACTGGACCACCAGCAGAGTCCCTGGAAATGTTACAGATGTTGATTGTTGTGTTGATTATGCACCAAACCATATGTTTAAAGTGTATGCATTTTGGGACTTCCCTGGTTAAGAATCCACCTGCCGGCACAGGGTACCTGGGTTCTATCCCTGGGCTGGGAAGACCCCACGTGCCGTGGAGCAACTAAGCCCGTGCACCACAACTACTGAGCCTGCGCTCTAGAGCCCGTCAGCCACAATCGCTGAGCTTGTGTGCCACAACTACTGAAGCCTGCACGCCTAGAGCACGTGTGTGCCCTTGCACCGCAACTAGAGAAAGCCCGTGTACAGCAGTGAAGACCCAACACAGCCAATAAATAAATTAATTAATTAAAAAAATAAAAAAAATAAAATCTGTGCATTTTACTCCATGTAAATGATACCTCAATAAAGTTGAGGGAAAAACTTAACTGATCTCTTCAGAAAGATTTTTTAGAATTCTCTTCTGAAATATTTCTTATACTCAGGGAAAAATAAAAAGCTAAAAACGCAACTTAACATCTGTTTCTTTTTATTGTGTAAATTTGAGAAATTTGGGTATTGACTCTTTTTGGATTCTATGTATAATACTGATTAACCTACCATGGTGTCTTTTTTTTTTTTTTCTCTAAGAACTTTTATTGAGATACATTTCACATACAATAAACTGCATATATTTAAAGTGTACAATTTGATGTTTTTTTCTTATTAGTAATGTATATAATACCATGGTGTCTTAAATAATTTAGAGCTGTCTGGTAAAGCATATGGATTTGTAGACCAACATATTGAAGTGGAAACTTTGAGTATGAATTTGGGTGTGGGATTGGATTTTGCTGGGTGCAGTACTGATATTTACATAGATAAGGTATGGTAACTGAGGCAGACCGATATTTCTATTTTTATTTGAAAGGAATATAAATTTTTTATTAACTTTAGTATCCTCAACAGAGATTTAATTTTTTAAATTAATTTTTATTTGAGTATAGTTGATTTATAGTGTGTTAGTTTCTGCTTTACATCAGAGTGAATCAGTTATACGTATATCCAGTCTTTTTTTAGATTCTGTTCCCATATAGGTTGTTACAGAGTATTGAGGAGATATAATTTTTATGATTTTTCTTTTCTTAGATTACGAGAGAAGATAGCTTATTAAGTCATAAAAATGTCAGTATTCAGGATGCCGCCACAAACAGGTACAGTTCTGGATAGACTGAATTAAATTGATATTCTTTTCTCTTAACTTTCTTTGTGGGGTGCTTTTTTTCCTCTTTCCCAGTCTGTGATCGCATGGTTTCAGGATATCTGTGTGAAAGGCAGCCTGAACTCACTCTTAGATCTTTTGAAAATACTCCTAATTAGTCTTTCTGTGTTCTCATTCTTCTTCAGCTGATTCAAGCTGTAGAGCAAAAACAGCCTTTGAAGATATTTTTAATCTTGTAAGATAGCTGGTGAGGAATGTGTACCATTTCTCTTAGGTGCGGTAGTTGCCTTAGTACCATGCTGGCAGCACGGTGGGATTGCTCTTATACTTTCTAACTGTGGGCTCTCACAGGGCATAAGAAGATTTCCTTGCCATTCCCTCTGAGTTCCTTATTTCTCCTCTTGTTGACTTTTATGCCTTTTATTTGTCTTACTAGACTTCTGTCCCCTGCTCTGTTCCAATTCATTTTGTTCATCCCTGTGCGTCCAAGTATTCTGTGCTTAGTTGGTGCTGAACATTGTTGAGTGAACGTGTTTCTTTTCCCATTATTCAGAACTTATTCAGTGAAGAGTTTTCTGATTAGTGATATTCAGTTCCAGGTGCTGTAATCAGCATAGCACTTATGCACATGCTTTGTGTAAAGGACTTTACAGTTAGTACTCAGCAAACATACTACCTGGTGATTGGGGTACAACTGGAATTACAACTTAACCTTTTAATTAATTCTAAGAAATCAACTTTCCCACATTTTTAATACTACTGTTGTTATTATTGGAGCCTTTTAAAGTAACCTCATCACAAACTTTTTTTGCTGAGAGGAGGATGTTGGAGATGTGACTACCCAGCTGTTTATCAGAAATTTCATTGAACTCTTGAAGCTAGAAAGATCCTGGAATGGACTCCAACTTTCGGATTTATTTTTCTAAATGGCTCTTGGTATTTTGACTAATCTATTTTCCTCCCAGGATTTGAAATAGATCCTTTAAAATATGCTTCTGTTCGTATATAAATCTGGGTCTATTTCTGGATCTTTCCCTTTTCTGTTACTGTTTCTTTCCTCATGCCATATCACACTTCTAAAAACATGCTGTACCCCTTTTTAAAAGGAAATATTTCAGGCATAGAGAAAGGTATGGAGACTATATAATACATATCTGTGTACCAAATGTCAAGCTTTGTCATACCATATTTTGCTATAGTAGATTTAGATCATTTTGCTTTTAGCTTTATTTTTTTTGAGTTGCAATTCCCATACATTTACCCTTTAAAAGTATGCAATTTAATGCTTTTTAGTGCACTGACAAAGTTGTGCAAGCCTAATCACTATCTAATTCCATGATAATGTCATCACCCCTAAAAGAAACGCTCTCCCCACTTGCAGTCTCTCCACATTGTTTCTCTAGCACCTGGCAGCCGCTCATCCACTTTCTACCTGTGCCGGATTTGCGTGCTTTAGACAATTCATATAACTGGAGTCATACAAATATGTGTCTGGCCTTTTTCATTTAACATACTGTTTCCAAGGTTCATCCCTATGGTAGCATGTATTGGTACTTCATGGCTGAATAATATTCCATTGTAAATCCATGTGTCAGTTGATGGACATTTTTTTCATTTCTACTTTTTGGCTATTGTGAGTAAAGCTGTTGTTGAACATTCACATACAAGAATTTTTGTAGACATGCTTTCAGTTCTCTTTAATGTATGCCCGGGAAGGGTGTTGCTGAGTCATGTGGTAACTCTCTCTGTAACTTATTGAGGACCTGCCAAGCTGTCTTCCAAAAGAGCTGCAGCATTTCCCAGTCCCACCAGCAATGTACGCTCTGCCCAACTCCTCCATACCCTTGCCAGTGTCTGTTATTCTCCATTTGAAAAACTGTACCCACCCCAGTGAGTATGAAGTGGTGTCTCTTTGTGGTTTTGATTTTCATTTACCTTTAGAATAATGATGTTGAATATCTTTTTTTTCTTTGGAGAAATAACTGTTCAGATCATTTATTTTTGTAGTAACAACTTTATTGAGATATAATTCAAATACCATACAGCGGAGTTCACCCATTTATAGTGTACGGGTCAGTCGTTTTTATTTTGATACATCTGAATTTTAAAAAATCATCCATGTGTTCTTCATTTTAACTGCCACAATATATTCTTTCTTTTACTTATGGACAGGTGTTTGTCCCAAATTAATATTGTGCATATTCTTCTGTATACAGACATGTTGTAGGGATTTTTCATCTGCTTTCTGTGTTTTGCAGCAGTGTAAACTACATAAGACTAATCTTTTCTTTCTTCCTTTTTTTTTTTTTTGGTTCGGACTCAGGATTCTGTTTTTTTTTTTTTAATTGAAGCACAATATTAATTTAATTTATAATATTATGTTTGTTTCAGGTGTGTGATATAATGATTCAATATTTTTATAGATTATACTCCATTTTTAAATTTATTAGAAATTATTGGTTATATTTATATTGTTGTAGCTTATTTATTTTATATATAGTATTTAATTTGTACTTATTGATTTCCTATCCCTATCTAGCCTCTCTGCACTTCCGTCATCCCATTGGTAACCCCTAGTTCTCTATATCTGTGTATCTTGTTATATTCGTTTGTTTATTTTTTAGATTCCACATGTAGGTGATAACATACAGTATTTGTCTTTCTCTGTCTGGCTTAATTCAGTAAACATAATATCCTCTAGGTCCATCCATGTTGTTGCAAATGGCAGAATTTCTTTTTTATGGCTGAGTAACATTCCATTGCATGTACACCCACATCTTTATCCATTGATCTTGATGGACACTTAGGTTACTTCTTTATCTTGGTTATTGTAAATAATGCTGCTGTGAACATTGAGGAGCGTGTATCTTTTTGAATGAGTGTTTTTGTTTTCTTTCAACATATATCAGAAGTACAATAGAATTGCTGGACTGTATAGTAGCTCTATTTTTAGTTTTTTAAGGAATCTCCCTACTGTTTTTCATAATGGCTTTACTAATTTATAGTCCTGTCAACAGACTACAAGGGTTCCCTTTTCTCCACATCCTCTCCAGCATTTATTGTTTCTAGATTTTTTGATGATGGCCATTCTGACAGGTGTGAGGCAATATCTCATTGTGGTTTTGATTTCCATTTCCCTGATGATTAAGGATGTTGAACATCTTTTCATGTGCCTGTTGGCCATCTGTATGTCTTCTTTGGAAAAATATCTGTTTACATCTGTCCACTTTTAATTGGTTTGTTTATTTTGTTTAATACTGAGTCGTATGAGCTCTTTATGTAATTTTTCTTTTACTTTTTCTTTTCAGATCTTTATTGGCATATAATTGCTTTACACTGTTGTCCAGTTTCTGCTGTACAACAAAGTGAATCAGCTGTATTTATACATATATCCCCATATTCCCTCCCTCTTGAGCCTCCCTCCCACTCCCTCATCCCACCCCTCTAGGTCATCACCAGTCATCGAGTTGATCTCCCTGTGTTATGCAGCAGCTGCCCACTAGCCGTCTCTTTTACATTTGGTAGTGTATATATGTCAGTGCTATTCTCTCACTTCATCCCAGTTTCCTCCCTTCCCCACCATGTCCTCAGGTCCATTGTCTACATCTGCATCTTTTTTCTTGCCCTGCCACTGGGTTCATGAGTGCCATTTTTTTTAGATTCCATGTATATGTGTTAGCATATGGTATTTGTTTTTCTCTTTCTGACTTACTTCACTCTGTATGACAGACTAGGTCCATCCACCTCACTACAAATAACTCAATTTCATTCCTTTTTATGGCTGAGTAATATTCCACTGTATATATGTGCCACATCTTCTTTATCCATTCATCTGTTGATGGGCATTTAGGTTGCTTCCATGCCCTGGCTATTGTAAATAGTGCTGCAGTGAACATTGGGGTGCATGTGTCTTTTTGAATTCTGGTTTTCTCTGGATATATGCCCAGTAGTGGGATTGCTGGGTCATATGGTAGTTCTAGTTTTAGTTTTTTAAGGAACCTCCACACTGTTCTCCATAGTGGCTGTATCAGTTTACATTCCCACCAACAGTGCAGGAGGGTCCCCTTTTCTCCACACCCTCACCAGCATTTATTGTTTCTAGATTTTTTGATGATGGCCATTTTGACCAGTGTGAGGTGATACTGATTTGCATTTCTCTAATGATTAGTGATGTTGAGCATCTTTTCATGTGTTTGTTGGCCATCTGTATGTCTTCTTTGGAGAAATGTCTATTTAGGTCTTCTGCCTACTTTTCAATTGGGTTGTTTGGGTTATTTTTTTGTTTTTCAGTTGTATGAGCTGTTTGTATATTTTAGATATTAACCCCATATTGGTCATATCATTTGCAAATATTTTCTCCCATTCTTTAAATTTGTCAGTGGTTTCCTTTGCTCTGCAAAAGCCTTCAAGTTTAATTAGGTCCCATTTGTTTATTTTTGCTTTTGTTTCCTTTGCCTTGGGATACAGATCCAAGAAAAATTATTGCTATAATTTATGTCAAAGAGTGTTCTACCTATATTTTCTATTAGTTTTATGGTTTCTGGTCTTACATTTAGGTCTTTAACCCATTTTGAGTTTATTTTTGTATATGGCGTGCGAAAATATTCTAATTTCATTCTTTCACTTGTAGCTGCCTAGTTTTCCCAGCAGCATTTATTGAAGAGACTGTCTTTTCCCCACTGTATGTTCTTGCCTCCTTTGTTGTGGATTAATTGACCATAGGTGTGTGGGTTTATTTCTGGGCCCTCTATTCTGTTCCATTGATCTGTTGTCTGTTTTTGTGTCAGTACCATACTGTTTTGATTACTGTAGCTTTGTACTATACAGTTTGAAGTCAGAGAGTGTGATACCTCCAGCTTTATTCTTTTTTTCTCAAGATTGCTTTGGCACCTCACAGTCCTTTGTGTTTCCATATAAATTTTAGGATTAGTTGTTCCAGTTCTGTGAAAAACATCTGATACAGATTTTGATAGGGATTGCATTAAATCTATAGATTGCTTTGGGTAGTATGGACATTTTAACTATAAATTCTTCTAATATGTGAACACTGGATATCTTTCTATTTCTTTGTATCATCTTCAGATTTCTTCATCAGTGTTTTTGGAGGATAGTTTTCAGAGTATAGGTCTTTCACCTCCTTGGTTAAATTTATTCCTAGGTATTTTATTCTTTTCAGTGCAATTTTAAACAGGATTGTTTTCTTGATTTCTCCTTCTGATAGTTTGTTCTTAGTGTGTAGAAAAGCAGGACTAATCTCTTGTTTCGGGGTTGGGAGAATTCATTGTGAGATATATTTCATTCCTTTCAATGCTGTTTATTATATAGACTTCTTCTGTCTCAGCTGTTTCTTCTCTTCCGAGGATAAAGTTATCTATTACCTCTGGTAGCTTTTAGGTTTTACTGCTTATTCTTGGGATTCTGCATTTTCATTACTGTGTGTCTAAGTATAGTTTTATTTTTTAGTCTTGTTAGTATTCAAGGTGGTCTTTCAGTCTGAAGACCTGTGTCTTTTTTTTTAGTTTTGGAAAATCATAAGCCCTTATCTTTGTGAATGTCCAGTATCCATTAGGCATTAGTTGAAATATGTTGATCCCTTCTCTGTCTCACATACTGTTCCTTCTTACTTTTCGTCTCTCTGCCTCTGTGTGCCTCAGTGTTGTGGCTGCAGCTGTCCTGGCTTCTGTTTCTCTCCCAAGTCTGACTTTTCCATCTAGGAGTTGCCTCTTGTTTTTTCTCAGTCTCCCTATGGGATTGGATGGGAAGTGCACCTGTCACTTGCACACTTTCCAGTGATGCTAGAGAGGACCAGGGTCCCCTGATGGGTGTGTTATCCTGGTGGATGATGGTCTCTTCAGTTTCCCTCATTTCCTCCCTGGCATTGAAGCCATCTCTAAGGCTGCTCCTGCTCTTGTGCCTCTCACCTGGGTTAGACGTCCTTGTCCTTCCTGCTGGCATCCTCTCACCTGGCCAGTCCTGCCATTGTGTCTGGAGCCCTGGAGATGGGCCCCTGCCCTGTGCAGCAGAGTGCTCGCATCTGCCTCCTTACGGGCTTCCTGCCTTGTTCTCCGCATCTCAGGTGTTGTGTGTCATTTCTGTTTTACTGAGCTGTCCTGTTCATGTATTTGATAAAAGCTTCTAAAAATCAATCTGTTGTTCTGTCTCTTTTGTGTATCTGTCTGTCTTTTCTTTTTTTGTGTATCTGCCTTGTCTTTTACATAATTTTGCTAGATTTGATGCTTTTTGGAGCAGACTATAGCATTTAATCTGTCCATAATCCTGAAATCACCCTCTTCTACTGTGTATTTCGTAGTTTTCAGCATTTCCTCAAAGCCCCTGAGCTACCACTGATATCCTTCATTGGTTTTGGAGTTATGAATTTATTCTTTTATTAAAAATAAATATTTTCTGCCCCTTCATTGAGCTTTAGGAGGGAAGCAGAGTAGTAGTGAATGAGTCTGACCTGTATGTGAACCTGTTAGGCGGTGAGTGGGGGGTTGGTTCATGGCAGGTGTGAGGCAGCGCTGACCGCTGTCCATGCCTCCCCAGTGCCCTTCTTCCTCCCCTGCGGGGGTTTGTTAGCCTTCTTTCCTGAGCTTTTTCCTTCAGCATGTCGCCTGTTTCCCCGTGTCGATTGCCCGTGACATGAACCTGCCTTTCTCTTCCTAGTGCTGAATTAAATGAGAACACTGTGCCTGTCCCTGGAGATTCTCTTGCTCTGATGCGAACCACACCTGCAGAAAATGGGTCTGCTCTAAAGGTAACAATTACTCCACTTTTAAGTTTTCTCCAGAGACTCTGCTGGCTTGAATCCTGGTTATGCAAGGACATCTGGTGATTCTGACGAACACCGGAGCTTAAGGTGTGAGAAAAGCGTGGAGGTGCCTCAGTTGTCTAGGAAGAATCCTGTTGTCAGATCCCTCACAAGAGTATCTCAGCGTTTCTTCTCCATTTTTTAGTTATTTGTTGGTAGTTTTGTCTTTAGGTGGTCTCTGTATTTTGGGGTTTTGGATGTTGGCTGTGCTTCCCTAGTGTCTCAAACAGTACATGGCATGTAATAGGCACTAAATAAATATTGATTGATTGAAATTAATTTTTTGAAATTGATTGTGTTGTGATATAACCAGCTTATCTCAAATGCTGCCTTTTCTGTATACACTTGCCACACACCCTTACCAGTTCAGAAGTCACAGAAACCCAGTTCATTGCCCAGTGAATGTTTTAATTTGCAAGTTAAACAAAAAATTATTTTTGTAAATGAACATTTACCATTTTGTTCTTTTATTGCATGAACACATTTATTGTAAAATTTACCAGATATTTCATAAAAAGAAAAAATTAGAAATCACCTGGTTCCTACTACTGAAAGACAGTGTAGAGTTAATATTCAGGTGTATAGTTTTTCAGACTTTGGGGTTAAAAAAAAACTCAACCTGAAATACCTTTAATCAGGAGATTCCTTCCTGCTAATTAAAATTCTAAAAAGATATATTGATATCTCTGATCATTGAAAATTATTAGGTAGAGCCTAGCCTGAGATGTTTTGAAACAGAGAAGGACATTTAGCCCAAAGATTTATTGCGTATTGTACCAGACAACGTGCTAGGCTTTAAAAATTCAAAAATGAGTGAAACATGGCCTCTTCTTTCAAACTGCTTACAGTACTGTTGGAGAGAGAATTTTGATATGTTGCGGTAGAGATAGGCACAGGCTGTTTGGGGGGTCACTAGGTCACAGGGTAGGAGGGGGTGGGGTAGGAGGGGGGCGATGTGGGAAGAGAGAGAGGACAGTTTTCCTATGTGTGATTACAGTTCAGCTGACATCAAACAGAAGATGCACCCGTAGCCTGAAGACAGACAGAAATGTATGAACGCAGGGCCTTTTTTGTTATGGACCACCTCCTGGATATTTACTTCTCTTATTTCCAGACTGGAATTTATCTTTTATCCTTTTAACATTCTTCCTCTGCCCACACACACACACACGCACACACACTGCAATACAGAATGCTGCTTCTCTAAGGTGCTTCAAATACTAATTAGACAGTATTAATTAACATTTATGGGGAAGTTTATATTATACTCCTTGTGAACAGCGAAGCACCCATGAGGAAGCATTGGGAGTTCAGGCATCTCCTTACTCACTGTCTCCCGGGCTGAACCTTTAACCTGTCCCGTCTGGTTTGAGAGCTGAGAGCTGGGACAAGTTTTGTCTCACCAGGAAGGATAGCTATGTGAAAATTCA
This sequence comes from Hippopotamus amphibius kiboko, assembly GCF_030028045.1. Lineage (NCBI taxonomy): Eukaryota > Metazoa > Chordata > Mammalia > Artiodactyla > Hippopotamidae > Hippopotamus > Hippopotamus amphibius. The sequence continues at coordinate 35,521,381 of NC_080193.1, forward strand.
CATAACACTTTAGCTTTTTAAAGTTCTGACTGTAGGTTAGGTTCCCCTCCAAACAGAAGTGGAATCACTAATAATCATGATTCCTGAGTGTCTCCTTTGATTAAAGGTTAACACCAGCCAGGCCTGGGTTCAAATTACATATTGAGAGGATATGGAAAAAATCTAGTCTGGTGACTAATGGGTCATTTACTGTCCGTGTGTCTTGTCTTCCATAGGATGCTACAGATGAATTGGATGCCTTGCTTTTATCTTTAACTGAAAATCTCATTGACCACACAAACACACCTCAGGTAAATAGGCTTTAAGACAGCAAGATGAAAACGTATTTCTCTTTGAAAATGTTCCTGATAGATTCCAGTTTTTGCCTTTTCTGCAATTCAGTAAAACTTTTCGTTTAATAAGAATTTATATTTCATTTAATAAGAATTTATATTACCCAACATTGCCTTTCTGTACTAAAATTTTGCCAGTCTGAATCTGTGTGTCACTGAATAGTAACCACATGCTACTGTGAGCCTCACTGTAACTCAGCACCCTGTTAAATAGCATGAGAGAAACGTGTGGGGGTAAACCAGCTTCTAAAGAGCTCAGACAATAAGACATTTAGTTTTTAAAAAATATTTACAGAAAGATGGGAGCATAAGAATGGTTGGCATTAATGTTGATCGTTATTCGTGTTTGGTAGATATTGTGTTAAGTACTGTGACCATAATACAAATAAGAAACAGTCCCTTCCCTCCAGAGACATATTGGGGTGAAAGGCACACAATTCATTTAGTGTCTATGAGTGATGTGCTCAGAGTTGCTGTAGGAGTCATTTGGAGGCTTGGAAGTGTGGGTGGTACTTCCCCGGTGCAGGATGTTTGCTTAGGTCACCAGTCCTCACACTTGGGTGTGTGTCCGCATCACTGGAGAGCATCGTAAAGCACAGGTTGCCGGGTTCTACCCTCAGAGTTTCTGATGTGGTGCGTGTGGGGTGAGGCCCGAGAAGCTGCATTTCTGACACGTTCCCAGTGGTGTGGATGTGGGCCAGGAACTGCCAGCTTAGGCCGACAAACAAAGAGACTTTCCCAGGTGAGCAAGCAGAAAATAAAAGGGTTTGTTGCCAATCTTGGGCCACAGTAATCCTTTAACCAGATGAAAGAGGTAACTTCTAAGACACGTACTGCTCATGTACACTTTCTCACAGGTGGGGGCGATACAGTGATGAAAATGAGTTTGAAATTCTTTTGTCACTAATACATTTTTCTTTTATCACTAATACATTTTCCTTCCCTGCAAATTTAGAATGTTTTCTTTGTTTTAAATAAAAATGTAGAATATAATGCATTTTAGATTCTGCATAGGAGCAATCTATTCTATTAACACTTACCGACTTTTTTCAGTTACTAGAACTGTGATACTCGTCTAATAACTTAGCTTTTTAAGTGATTTTGATATGTGGTGAGGCCAGTCTAACATCATTATGCAGGTGTTTTGCTGTTCTTGCTTGTTAATTCTTTCAGATGATTTTTAGAATAACTTTGTCACGTCTCACTCCTTCTGAGAGCCTTTGTATTTTTATTTGTAATTGCATTAAATTCATAAATTAACTTGCAGAAAGAACTGATATATTTGTGATATTTGTCTTCTTAGCCAAGAGTGCAGTGTGATTTCCTCATCCAAGATTTCCTGTTTCTCCTAAAAATTGTGTAGTTATAGTCTTCCCAGTATGTTTTATGTTTTCCAGGTCCTTCATGTTTTTTTGCTATTGAGATTTTTTTCCGCATTATGTTTAGAGTATTTAGGATTTAACCTGACAGAGAATAGAGTCTCTAAATGCTCTCTATTCTTCGTGAGGTTAACTCCTAAAATACTTTGTAGTTTTGTTGATACTGTGAATAGTATTTAGTTTTCTGCTTGAATTCATAAGTTGATTTTATGTCTAGCAAACTTGATGAATTCTTGCAGTAGTCAGTGTGCTGATTCTCTTGAATATTCTGTCAATTTCTGAGGTGTCTTTTATTATCTCTGTCTATAGTTATTGATTAATTCCTTTCTTACCTATTGCTAGATCTTTCAGTGTTTTATATATTTTGAAGATAGGCTGTGAGATGCATATATGTTGGTGGTAATTATACTTTCTTTAGCTCCTTTTAGCACTTTAAAGTGTCCTCCTTTGCCTCTTTTTTTCTGTTTCCCTTTTGATAAAAAATTGACACCCTAGCTTTAAGTTTGAATTGCCTTATGTATAATTTTCTTTTTAAAAAAATTTATTTTATTTTTATTTATTGACTGTGTTGGGTCTTCATTGCTGCACACGGGCTTTCTCTAGTTGTGGCAAGCGACAGCTACTCCTGGTTGTGGTGCGCAGGCTTCTCATTGCGGTGGCTTCTCTTGTTGTGGAACACAGGCTCTAGGCCTGTGGGCTTCAGTAGTTATGGCACGTGGGCTTAATAGTTGTGGCTTGTGGGCTCTAGAGCACAGGCTCAGTAGTTGTGGCACACGGGCTTAGTTGCTCCATGGCATGTGGGATCTTCCCGGACCAGGAATCAAACCATGTTCCCTGCATTGGCAGGCGGATTCTTAACCACTATGCCACCAGGGAAGTCCCTATCTGTTGGTTTTAAGTGAACCTTTTGTGACAAGCATTTTGCTGGATATTGTTTTAAAAATCTTATTCAAAAGTCTCCAGCTTCTGATTGAGTTTAAGTCCATTTTTATTTACTATAATTATAGTTATTATAGGACTTGTTTCTGCCAAACCATTTTTGTTTACTTTTACCATATTTCTTTTTTCTCTCTCTTTTATTTCCTATGGTTACAAGTACATTTTCTTAATATTGGTGGGAAAGTCGTGTTTTGTATTTTTATTCTTTTGGTAGTTAACCTAATTTACTAAGACGGGGACTTATATTCATTTTTTCTTATCAGAATCTATCACCGGTGCAAGGACTAGTCTAAGTTTCCGTAAAATAGGGGGAGTTGGGAGTTCATTAGATTATAGTTCTACACACAGAAGTAAGATAAAGAAAATTAAACATTAAAAAGACTATAACAATAAATGAGAAAAAGAAAGAAAAAGAAAAGAAAAAGATTATAACAAAGGCCCTGTGAGTCAGGAGTGATATGGTTGTTTTTATTGCTATTTTCTACATGCATCATTAGAAAATGGACTATATATAGACATCTTTTATTATTTAGTTTTTTTTAAAATTTTATTTATTTATTTATTATTTTTTGGGGGGTACACCAAGTTCAATCATCTGTTTTTATACACATATCCCTGTATTCCCTCCCTCCCTCGCCTCCCCCCCACCCTCCCTCGAGTCCCCCCCATCGTCCCCATCCCAGTCCTCTAAGGCATCTTCCATCCTCGAGTTGAACTCCCTTTGCTATATAACAACTTCCCACTGGCTATCTATTTTACAGTTGGTAGTGTATATATGTCTGTGCTACTCTCTCGCTTCGTCTCATCTTCCCCTTCACCCCCCGCCCCCTCCCAGACCTCGAGTTCTCCAGTCCATTCTCTGCTAGACATCTTTTTTCTGTGTAGTTTCTTTTTGCTCTTCATTTGAATTAGTTATGGTCCACTGTTCAGGATGCTACCAAGAAGGCTATATGATTATTTGTAATGAACTGAAATGAAATTTCAGAAAATAAATGTTAAATTGGATACTAGGGGTGGGGGAAAGTCCTAGTGAATGACCTGAAAGTAGTAGTAGCATTCTGGGAGTATTAAGTTTTTAGATTAAAGAGATTCTCAAAATTATGGCAGTTTCTTAAGTGGTGATATATGGCATCTGTGTCGTAGTAAAGGACCTTGGGTTCAGAAGTCCATGTCAGCTCAAGGGCACCATTAAGAACTCACCGTCCCTCCAGTGCATTTCATAGTAGAAGAAAGCATTATGAGTATAATTATAAAAATAAGTCAGTCTTCCCTAAAAACATATACAATTTTTTTTCAGATATCTTCAACATCCACGATCACACCCCGTTGGATTGTGCCAGTAAGTTAATGATATTTGCAGTTTTTCTTTCCGTTACCCTTTCAGGATGAGGCCTGAAGGAGTACCAGGTTCTTATTTTTCCTTGAAAACATGGGGTCATCATCAAAGCTCTTTTAATTGAACCTACTGTCTTCAAATCAGTGATTTAACTTTCCTGTTTGTAAATGCTTAAGGGTGCTGACAAAACAAAAATAAAAATCTGATGTGAAAGACGGTAAAAAAGTAAAGCAACTGTGATCATGAACGTCACGCTTCTTGTTGCCGTCATCACTGGGGAAGATGACAGGGAGCTGACGTGCTGGGTGTGGGGCAGCGTGGTCACCTCCGCTCAGATGGGTTGTGTGTTTCCCTCAGCAGAGCGTTGTCCTTCCTAACGGATTCTCCCCGGTGGGGAAGGAGGGGCCTGGGAACAGAGAGGTGGGCTCCTTCATCTCTCCCCCAGCGCCGTTCTTGGTGGATGCTGTGACCAGGTGAGGAATTATTTCTCAGTTGCCTTTCTTAGGCATCTGTTAAGAGGAAAAAATAATGAAATTAATTGTACTTAAAGTAATAATGTCAGTTTTTCTTTAATTGAACTGACTTGAAACTGAATAAGTATTTTCTGTGATTATTATTTAGAGTAGTGTTTTTTTCTTTTTTCTTGTCAGTGGCAATTTTCTACAAAATTATGAAGTAGATCTTATGTTTTTTTTAATAGTCTTTGTTAGATAAAGATATTAACAGGTTTGTCTTTAAAACTTTATATTTGTGTTAAAATTGATTTATGTATTTTCCTATCATGCTTTACAGTTATGTTGTTTATGAATACAGGGAAGAGACTCAGGTAAGGGTGAGGAGGGGGATTCCCAAGGTGAGGGCTCTGACGTAGCTTTTACTGAAACCTGTTGCAAGCTCATTTTAGCATACTGCTTGCCACAGGCAGAAACTGGACTCAAAAGAGCTTTTGTTCAGTATGTAGTTTTTCAGCTTTTAATTGTTGGGACCAAGACTGTGCCTGTTTTGCAAAAGATTTATAATTGCCTCATTTCTCACCTCAGACTTCTTTCCTGGGTATGTCTGCTATTTCTCATGTCCTCCTGGTATTGAGAATGCAGGTTGGTTGAAGTAGATGCTTTAGAGAAAAAAAAAATTCTAATTATAAAGGAAAAGTTATTAGAGATGATTAATTTGAGAGAAATTCATAGTTTCATTTTAAAATTATTGTCGTATCTCCATAGTCTTTAAAAAATTGTTCACTCAGCAAACACTTATTGAATGCCTGCTAGGTACAGGCATTGCTTGTGTCTGGCACTGAGGATAGCAGTGAACATGACAGTCGTGCGGCCTATTTTCCTAAACATCTGTATAAATAGTAGTTCCCACTATACAAATAGAGATTGTGTGCAGAAGGACAGGTAATAATTCTTTGTAATTGAATTTGTGCAGTAAAATGTGAGTTCTTAAGGGCTTCCAAGTTAGAAATTACAGATGACATCAGAGCTTGTCTGCATTCCTTCCCAAAGCAAAGTAGTCGTAAAGGAATTAGATAAAAAATAACAGGTAGTACACCTGAAACTAATACAATATTATATGTCAGTATCTCAGTAAGGAAAACATGACCAGTAAATCAGTGAAACGAGTCCGGAAGCAAATGACACAAATACAGTTACCTGATTTATGAAAAATGACGAAATGGTGCTGAAGGAAAAGAGTGGTCTTTCAGTACATCAGCCTGACAAGTTAAATATTCTTGTAGAAAAAATTAATCTTGACCCAACCTCATACTAACACCAGAATCTGCTTTAGGTGAATTGCAAATCTAAATGTGAAATGTCCAAAAATAAAGCTTTCAGAAGAAAATATAAGTGAATATCCTGTGACCTTGAAATAGGCAAAGATTTTTTAAACCAATCACAAAAAGCTTTAATCATATAGGAAAAAAACTTGAATTGTATCAAAAACTTCTATTCATCAAAAGATATAATTTCAGGCACTCAAAAAGAAGCCACACAGTGGAGAAAACAACTGCACTTCCCCCCTCTCTCTGACTCTGTCTGTGTCTCTCACAAAGAACTCATATCCAGAATTTATAAAGAGCTCTTAGGAGTTTCCAGGTGGCACAGTAGTTAAGAATCCGCCTGCCAATGCAGGGGACATGGGTTTGATCCCTGGTCTGGGAAGATTCCACGTGCCGCGAAGCAACTAAGCCCGTGTCCCACAACTACTGATGCCTGCACGCTTTAGGGCCCATGCTCTGCAACAAGAGAAGCCACTGCAATGAGAAGCCTGCGCACCGCAATGAAGAGTAGCTCCTGCTTGCTGCAACTAGAAAAAGCCAGCGCAGCAACGAAGACCCAATGCAGCCAAAAATAAATATTAAAAAAAAAAAAAAAAGATCTCTTGTGAATTGGTAAGAAAAAGACAGTTCAATAGAAAAATTGGCGAGAGTTAACTAGGCAGCTCACAAGAGGATATTCAGTGGCTGGTAAGACTAATGAACTGTAACTGCCGTAGAGAAATACAGACAAGTCATGTACACAGTTGAGTTATATTAGGTATTTATTGCTGTGTAACAGGTTACCACACATTTAGCGGCTTAAACTGGCACACGTTTCTGTAACCTTATTCCCTGCAGGTCAGGGGTCTGGTACAGCCTAGCTGTGCCCTCTGCTGCAGGGTCTGTCCCAGGCTCCAGTCAGGAAGTGGGCCAGAGCAGGGGTCTCATGTGAAGGGTCAGCTGCAGGAAAGTCTGCAGTCGTGGCTGTTGACAGAATTCAGATCCTGAGAGGCTGTAGGCCGAGGTCCTCCGTTTTTAGCTGGCTTCAGGCCATGGGCTTCCCTTGGTACTTGCCGTGGGGCCTTTACTTCAGCAGGGCCAGCAAACCAGGAAAGGCGTGGATGCCTGCCATCCGGCCAGAAGTCTCCCTCTGTGTACTGTAATCGCAGGAGCGGTTGGTTAAAGCAAATCACAGGGCCTGCCGTGCTCAAGGAGAGAAGGTCACATAAGAGCATGAGTGCCAGGAGGTGGGGGTTGTCATAGAGTGTCCTTGCCATAATAATGGTGAGCAAAGTAAAGGTCAGAAAGAGGCACAGCGCTCCAGGACCAAAGTGATGGTTACATTCGAGGTGGCTGGTTTCCGCGTGCTAGTGTGGTGGCACGGGTGTGGGCAGTGTGTGCGGGACACTTAACTTATGAACTCCCGATTTGTGTACTTCGACATATGTGTTATAATCAATAACGTTTTTAAAAGAATGGTGATGGGGTTGCATCTCTACAGATTCAGATTTACTTGGGATATGCGCTGTGTAAATTTAAAGGTGAAAAACAGGAGAGGACACAATAGCAGTTGAGAGAACCAAGCAAGTTTTGGGAGCAGCTAAATGACAGCTAAGTGGTAACTAGCTTGGCAGAGAGGAGAGAACTGAAATCTGAGCCTGAAAAGGAGAGGGGTGGAAACTGGGAAAATAAGAAGCCAGTTCACACTGCAGCACCCAGAAAGGCTCAGGAGCTGAGTTACCAGGTGTTGTGAAGATGGGCCCAAGATGGGGCTGAGAAGTGCCCCTCCCCATCCCGCCAATGCCGGCCTGATTCTGGAGGCTTCCCTCTGGAGGAGCTGGGTGGGTGAGGCCCTGGATTTGGCGGCCCTGTTGGGAGAAGGCCCTGAGCTGGACAGGGGGAGGTTAACTCAGTGTCCACACGCCAAGGGTGAGACCCCCAACCTTCCTTCTGTTTCCCACTTCCAGAGTGCTATGGGCCACATGTAAATGTCTCAGGAAGAAATTTAGAGGATTGTACTCTAGAGAACCTGACCGACTGGAGAGAGAGGCCCAGAGAGACTGACGTTGTGGATCCCAGGAAGTCTGCCTAATAACTCGACCTGGAGCCCGTAGTTAGTGGGTTTGCCCGCATGGACACAGCTTCCAAACAGCATTCCAGGGCTTCATGCTTAGGTATGAACAGGCTGCTTCCCTCTTAAATGTGAAGAGAGCCAAAGATTGTCAGATGTTTGAGGAAAGACCAGAGCAGGTCAACTTGAAAGAGAAACAAGGAGGAAATAAAGGAATATGAGCATCAAAAACTGCAAAATGATAGTGTGAGAAAGGAGGTACTGTATCCATGCAACAGTAACAGGAAGTTAGAAAAGGAACAGAAAACAGGGAAGTATTCTTAGTAATTATTAACCATGTTAAAAATAAAATCCAAAGAATGCATGGAAGATAAGATTGGGGAGATCTCCGAAAGTGTAGAACAAAAAGTTGAAAATAGGGAGAGAAAAAACTGGAGGATTAGCCTAGAAACTCCAATATATGAATCATTGGAGATCCAGAAAAAAAGAACAGAGTAAGGAAAAGTGAGGAAAATGTCAGGGAGAGGAATCACAATTCCCTAGAACAGAAGTGCTTGAGTTTTTAGATTAAAGGAGCCCAATGTGTACCCTGTAACAGGATGAAGACAGACGACGATACCAAGGAACGTCATGAAATTGCAGAACATCAGACGTAAGAGGAGATGTAGGTTTTCAGAGAAGGGAAAAAAGAGTATGTGCGAAGGACTGGTAATCAGAATGACAGCAGACTACTGAAAACTAGAAGATAATGGAGCAGTGCCTTCAGAATTCTGGAGGAAAATCATTTTCCACCTCGTGTTTTATACCTGAATTATCAATGAAGTGTGAGATTAGGATGAAGACATTTTAGGGAATTCGCTGGTGGTCCAGTGGTTAGGACTCAGTGCTTTCACTGCCGGGGCCCGGGTTCAATCCCTGATCCGGGAACTAAGATCCTGCAAGCCGAGAGAAGAGGCACAGCCAAAAAGAAAAGAAAGAAAAAGAAAAAAAAGACATTTCAAAACAGAGAGTTTCTCTAAAATATATGCTTCTAAGGCAGCCTTCCTCAGGAAGCTGCTTAACTGGAGGATGTTTTCCATCAAAACAACGTGATTATCCAAGAAAGAAAACATGAGACCCAGGGAACAGGGGACTGAATTTACAGGAGGAAAGTGAAGTTCCAAGCAGACCTAGAAAGAACCCTGTACAGATTTGAAGAGGAGGGTGTGGAGTTCTAGGAAGGATGTTGCTGATGGAAAATGACAAACACATGGCCCACCCCTAATTTAAAAATTACCTGAGATGGTGGTACAGTGATTAAGAATCTACCTGCCATGTTCTTGGATTGGAAGAATCAACATTGTGAAAATGACTATATTACCGAAAGCAATTTACAGATTCAATGCAATCCCAGTCAAATTGCCAATGGCATTTTCACAGAACTAGAACAGGAAATTTTACGATTTGTATGGAAACGCAAAAGACCCCGAATAGCCAAAGCAATCTTGAGGAGGAAAGACGGAGTTGGTGGAATCAGGCTTCCTGACTTCAGGCTATACTCCAAGGCCACAGTGATCAAGACAGTATGGTACTGGCACAAACACAGAAATATAGATCAATGGAACAGGATAGAAAGCCCAGAGGTAAACTATGGTCAACTAATCTATGACAAAGGAGGCAAGGATATACAATGGAGAAAAGGCAGCCTCTTCAATAAGTGGTGCTGGGAAAACTGGACAGCTACATGTAAAAGAATGAAATTAGAACACTTCCAAACACCATACACAAAAGTAAACTCAAAATGGATTAAAGACCTAAATTTAAGGCCAGACACTATAAAACTCCTAGAGGAAAACATAGGAAGAACACTCTTTGATGTAAATCACAAGATCTTTTTTGATCCACCCCCTAGAGTAATGGAAATAAAAACAAAAATAAATAATTGGGACCTAATGAAACTTCAAAGCTTCTGCACAGCAAAGGAAACTATAAGCAAGACGAAAAGACAACCCTCAGAATGGGAGAAAATATTTGCAAACGAATCAACAGACAAAGGATTAATCTCCAAAATATATAAACAGTTTATCCAGCTCAATATCAAAAAAACAAATAACAATCCAAAAATGGGCAGAAGACCTAAATAGGCATTTCTCCAAGGAAGACATACGGATGGCCAAGAGGCACATGAAAAGCTGCTCAGCATCACTAATTATTAGAGAAATGCAAATCAAAACGACAATGAGGTATCACCTCACACCAGTTAGAATGGGCATCATCAGAAAATCTACAAACAGTAAATGCTGGAGAGGGTGTGGAGAAAAGGGAATGCTCTTGCATTGTTGGTGGGAATATAAATTGATACAGCCACTATGGAAAACAGTATGGAGGTTCCTTGCAAAACTAAAAACAGAGTTACCATATGACCCAGCAATCCCACTACTGGGCATATACCCAGAGAACACCATAATTCAAAAAGACACATGCACTCCAATGTTCATTGCAGCACTGTTTACAATAGCCAGGTCATGGAAGCAACCTAAATGTCCCTCAACAGATGAATGGATAAAGAAGATGTGGTACATACATACAATGGAATATTACTCAGCTGTGAAAAGCAGTGAAACTGGGACATTTTTAGAGACATGGATGGACCTAGAGACTGTCATACAAAGTGAAGTGAGTCAGAAAGAGAAAAACAAGTATTGTATATTAACACATATATGTGGACTCTAGAAAAATGGTACAAAGCAACTAGTTTGCAAGGCAGAAATAGAGACAGATGTAGAGAACAAACATATGGACACCAAGTAGGGAAAGCGGGGAGGGTTGGGGGGGGAACGAATTGGGAGACTGGGACACCAAATTGTACACTCTAAATATGTGCAGTTTATTGTAGAAAATAAAAAATTAAAAAAAAAAAAAGAAAGAAAAAAAGAATCTGCCTGCCAGTGCAGGAGACACAGGTTCAAGCTCTAGTCTGGGAAGATCCCACATGCCTCGGAGCAGCTAATTCCGTGTGCCACAACTACTGATCCTGCACTCTAGAGCCCAAGAGCCACAGCTGCTGAGCCTGCATGTCACAACTACTGTAGAAAGTAAGTATTGGACACTGAGCAAGCAGTTACAGTGAAAAAAGAGGCAAGTTACTCAGTCCAGGGAAAACAAATTGTACAAGGAAAGGAATATAGTACACTTTGTACTGAGTTGTGAAAATATTTATGTAATTATAGCAAATAGTGAATATTAACATGATCAAAATTGTTCGTAAAACTGTGTTGAAAAGGTAGGAAGGGAGGATTGTGGATCATTTTGGAAACATACCCCTCAGAACAGTTAGAATGACAGCTGGTTAGCAGAACCTGGAGGGCGTGTTAGAGCACAGCAGCCGGCCCACCCTGAGGCTTTGGGTCTGTGTGCCTGGGGCAGGGCCTAACAACTTGCATTTATGACAAGTTCCAGGGACCAGACTTTGAGAACCAGAGATCCAGAGTGTGAAGGAAAATGCCAGGAAAACCCAGTTGGCAGTGTTGTTTCTGTGGAGTGGAGGTGGAGAAGGGGGTTCAAGTGCCTGCTGTTTATACATCTTGATAGCAGCTCTGACCTTAATCTCTGTCCTCAGTACTTAGATACTGGTTTCAGTTTCTCTGAAACCTGCACCTCCATCCTCGCCTCCACCTCAGCAGAGCCTGCACACTCTAATCCTTCCTTTAGCACTGACACAGCAGAGGAGGTGGTGCAGGAGCTCAGACCCGCCACGGGGACAGTGTGAGGACACCCAGGACCCCATGGCCTTGGTGCCCTCTTCTCCATGTTCAAGTAATAAAAATCGATGTCTTTAGAGCCCATTTCAAGATGAAATAAGCATCAGTTATGGAGGAAATGACCTGTGGAATTGCTAAGTGTTATCACTCTCCACGTGCTCCATAGGGCGCTTGTGGAGAAATGCGTGCTGCTCCCATCCCAGTGGTCTTCTTCACAGAATGAGTAATGCATTCTTTCTTCCTGTCAGCTCGGCTCCAGCCTCAGCTGGAGAAGTCGCCTTGAAGCAGAAGTGTTTGCTGACAACTGAGCTCTGAGGGGCTGCGCTTCTTGCCTGTGGCCCGAGGCCAGGCCCTGCAGCCGTCCTTCCTGGAGTCCATGTCCGCTGGAGCTGCTTCTGCACTTGTGGGTAAAAAAGCTCACCTGGGTTAGACTTCAACTCCATGAAAAAAACAGCTACATTTCCGTCCAGCTGGAAGGGCATAATTACATTACACATTTGCCCAAGTCAGGGTGTATGATCTTTTACTTTCTCTAATTTTATTGAGATTGTGACTTCTTGAAATGGGGGTGGGAGTGGGGGGAATTCCTCTCCCTGTGGTTTCCTCTGAGCCCATGGCTCCACCTGGTGGTTGTGAGTGTTCATTACGCCCCCATGGGGGCCGTCCTTGGTGGTCAGTGGACTAGCTATGGTGACTTCTTTCTCTGGTGAGTGTCCTTGATCTGAATGCCTGCTACAGAAATTGTACCTTTCTGTGCATTGCCTGGAAATCAGGAACTTAGATAGATTAATTATTACTAAAGAGAACTTTTTAGAATGCAGAGGCTTTTCAAATACTTTTGACTGTTTCCTGGACTGACCATCTTAATACTCCAAGTTTACATCAGGATAAGATAGACCTTGAGAAGATCTACAGAGAAGTCAGTTGCCCAGCATATTTTTTCAGTCCAGCCTTCCCTCGGGAAGCATACCTGCATGGACCACACACGTTCTGTAACTTTTCAGTCTGGAAGGGGCGGGGGTGGTTGAAGAGACCTCCAGGCATTCACACGTCTTCCTGGACCACGTGGGGCTGAAGGCCCTGGTAGACTCAGGGAGTGAAGGAGAGCACAGCAGTTTTTAGGTACCCATTTGAACGTAGGCTCCATTTCCTTTTAATGTAAGCTGAATAAATTTAGAGTCAATATACTGAAGGAAAAAAAATACCAGGATAGAAATAGAGAATTGGGTTCAGGGGATTCACGACTGAAACTAAATGCAAGGTACTGAAAGAACCTTAGGGATTTTGTGTTAGTTAAAAAGGGTTCTTTAGAATTTCCTCATTGTTTTTGGTCTGTACAAAAAATTGTGGATGTTAACATAGTATATGCTCATCATAGAAAATAGAAGTATTTCAATACCCAGAAAAGCAACAATTTAGCTTTAAAACTTTGGAATGTGTAAAGTAAACCTCAGTCGCTGTGGGGAATGAGGGTGATCTGGAAACCCTATTGGTAAAGTTGTTAATTCCTGTTATCAAGGGCTGACGTTAAGCTAGACCTCCTGGAATCTGGTTTTGGTTTTCTGCCCTGTGGTGTGTATATAATTGAGTGTTGATGTCTGCTGTTCACCAGAAATGAACATCCAGTTTTCAGATCTCTAAAACTCTGTGGTTTGGACTGTCCTGGGTTCCCTGTAACATAATTGCACTCAGGCGAACACACTTGTGTCTGACTGGAGAGCCCAGGGGTTTTAATCTTGTGCTGCTTCCCAGGGAGCCGTAGATATTGGAAACCACTTTTGCACAAAACAGTTTTGGCAAAGCAAGGAGAGTTGGCACTTCTTGTTGGCTGTCTCCCCTTAGCCGTTATCCTAAGCTCGTGGATTTAGTTGAGGGAGCTTGTGCTACTTCTTAATTGTCAACAGATTTTCTCACAGCTGTAATGACACCTAAAACCAGGGACTTGACCCAGGACGTGCTGGACTGGGCAACTTGTTTTCAGCACACTGATGGCCCTGCAGGTAGAAGGTTCAGCTTGTGCTTCTGGTCACAGAGCAGCTTTCTAAATTTGGAAATAGGTTGTTGAAAATATTCCATAACCTTTGTGTCTTCTGGTACCAGTATTCTTGTCAGTCAGAATATTGATAGGGACTTTTCTTAAAATGCATTTTGTATGTCAAGCTAAAAGGAAATTCTGTCTCACGTCCTGACAGGAGTGGTAAATGTGGAAATGAATACTTTAGTGAACTGGCCCTGGCAGAGCAGGTAGCTGCCAGGTATACCTTTCCTTTCCTATCTGCTGCAGGTGTTGTCCACAGGCGCCTGTCATGCTCACCCTGTTCTGCTCAGCTGAGAATGGGGCAGTGGGAGGGGGAGGAGGGAACAGCAGGTGTCGTCAGAGAAGGGTGCTGGCAGGGAGCTGGGTGTGCGGTGGCTCTGGACCAGGGAGCAGGTGGTTACCTTGGTGGGGAGGGGGGTCCCATAGTGGCGGCCCTGCAGGCTGCTGGCCCTCGGGCACAGTCCCTGATGACAGAAGATCTTAGCATCTTCCTGTCCATCGGAACCATCCAGTCAACTATGTGCAGCTCTGGTCCTCGGATGAGCTGAAACAGCCCAGTGGCTGTTCAAATCAGCAGCTGGTGGGGTGGAAAGTTTTTCTGTGTCTAGAGAGGCTCCCGTGCAGCAGTACAGTATACTAAGGAGAGTATTGGCCGTGCTTAATCCAGTCGGGAGGAACGAGCACGTGTTTGGAAAGAGCAGGAACAGCAGTGTGTTGGAGCCCTGTAGCAGCTCTGCATCGGGAGGTGCTTAGAGGGGGTTTATAGCTGAGCTCACAGACCCGTTTGGCAGAAATGACAGAAGCCTGCCTGAGCCACAGGCTCGGCTCTGTGTCATTTTCTTTCCAGGCTTTCCAGAACCAGCTTTCACTCTGGTAACTCGCTAGGAGCCAGGATGATGGAGTTGTGGCTGTGAGCAGGTTTAGGGGGGCTCAGAGGCAGGGTGCTGCTTTTGTCCTCTTGATGTTGCCTCGTTGGTCTGTGAGGATCTGTGCTTTCTGATGGTTTGCCGAGGCACTTAGCGCTGAGCCCTGTGTCTGCCCTGGCTTTGGGGTGCTGGCCGGGGAAGGTCAGGGAGCGAGAGCTGGCAGGGATTGGGGTGGGGTTTGGAATCAGGTTGGTAGGTTTCAGTTTTGTCCCCTAGACTCCTGTTGAGAACTTGTGAAATAATGCATGAAATCCTGTTTCTTTGGGACCACACAAAGGTCACAGTGTTCCTTTTGTGGACACAGGAAGGGCTCATTGTTCTTTCACTCCTGCCCTTCAGGAAACCCTGCTGAACAAAGGAATGATTAGATGCCTTTGATCTTGATAAATTCACCCTTAGCTGCTTTTCTACAATGTTGATGTTGTTTTAAGAAAAAATCTTATTAAAAAACATGTCTATAGTCTACTAAGCTTTTGTCTTTACCTGTACAGTCACACGTGTCCTGTGGACAGTTGAGGGTGGAGCCCAGGGTGGCCCCTGCATCTTGACTGCTTGTTTTTCCCACGTCTCAGCTCTGGCCGCCCTGCCTCTGTCTCCTCTCAGACCAGCCCCAGGGGTACCACAGAAACCTCCTCGGGTAGAATTATCTGGCAGTCACTGACTTAGAGGAAAGGCTATTTTGTTTTTCTCTAAGTCAGGCTCTCGAGAAGCCAAGTTCTCAGCTTCTCTTTGAGGGCAGGGTCAGCAGGCAGTTCTGTAAGGAGCAGAGGTGGTGAGGACCCCACTGCTGCCTGCGTGCCTGAGGTATGGATGGAGGTGAGTAGCCCAGCTCGGCTATGGGCAGGGAGTCTTCCTGGAGGTTTCAGGTGTTCAGATAGGTTTTGCAGGTGGTCTTTCCCCGGAAGCCCCAGTGTTTCTCAGTTGGCATCCTCACTAACATGTGGACCAGGCTCAGACCTGGGCCTCCATCCCTGAGAGGCCGTGAGGTCTTCCTAGTTCTGACTCATCTTGCCCTCAGCCTTTTGGTTGCTTGAAACCTGGAATCTTCTAATGCATAACACATATTTCAGTATTATTCTTTTTTCCACTCACAAATTTAAACACTATGGTTCCTGAGTGATCAGAAGACAGTTGGAAGCTTTTCCTACCTGTTAGCCTCCAGGGTGAGGAAGTTTGTTTGGATTATAGAAATTTGCCCTGAGCCAAACTCTGCTGAGTTCACAGGTTGGCAGAGATGTGGTTGTTTCTAGCTCTGAAAGGTGGGATCCGCAAGTCACTTTATCACATTGGTGGAGAAGACAGTTCAATCACCTTCTGGAGTTTCTCTTTGTTAGAGAAGCGTTTGGGCGCAGACCCCTGCTCTTTTTGTCTTCATATCTGGATACGATAGACAATTACAAGGACCTCACTAACTATTTTGAGTTTACTTTTTTGATGTGTAAAGCTTTGCAGTAGCTTTTAAAGTGTAATTTATTTTTTTATCAAGTGCACTATTCTGCAACGTGTCCACAGTTTTATATGACTTGTACTAGAAGCACTGCATTCCACTGTGAGTTGTTTGTACACTGAGATGACAGCTGTAGATGTGACCACAAATAAAGCTTTTGTGAAACACTTTCGTTTATGAGCTGTTCTGGTTTCTTGGACGTGTAGTACCCACATGCTGGGCTTTTCTCTCCTCAGCAGAGCTGGGAGTAAGCGTTGTTGCTGCATGAACATGAGGGGTGAGCAGGGGTAGCACCGCAGTTTGCAGGGTTCGTTATAGTGTGAATGGTGTGAATTTGGGTGTAGAGGCATTTGGAACGTTTGGAAACCCGCTTGGTCATCCCCCGCGTATCCTGGGAGGAGCAGTGTCGTGCGCGAGAAACCCCACTCTGCTTACCATCCACAAGACCTGGTGGCCAGCCACCCCGGTGCCGCTGCCCCCTTGCCTCCTGTACTCCCTCCCTTGCCTTGTGGTCAGCACAGGCCCAGGGAGGACACCTTTGAACAGGGCTTGTCCTGGAGCAAAGCAAGCCGGGTCTGACCTTGCCCTGTGCCCCTCCGAGCTGCAGGCCTCCCCTAGGGCTCCAGGGTGTGAGTAAAGCCAGGTCCCCAAGACCTGGATGGTCTGCTGTCTCAGCCGCCCTGGTTTTCTTGCTGGGGTCCCAGGTTTCCACCCTCCCAGAGGGAAGTCTCTGACCCAAAAGGCAGGCGGGCAGGGGTTTGCTTTTCTGAGCCCCACATACTTGTGTGCGGACAGCACCCAGTGACCAAGCACCTCCGAGGTGCCCGGCTATTTTCTTGCAGGGGCATCATGTCCCCACCAGTGACCCCAAACCTCCCACCACCCACCGACGTGGGGGAGCTGTTTCAACCCTAGGAAGGTGACCAGCAGACACCACGCTGCAGAACACACAGCAAACAAGGGGCCTCGGGCATCAGACCCCGAGCCCCAGGTCTGGGACATCCTGTGCCCCGGGGAGTGGGAAGACCCTTGGTCCTTCTCGAGCTGTGTGGAAAAGTCAGGTTTGGTGACCCCTGTGCAGAAAACACAGGGGGCTCCTCCCTCATGTGGCTGGTGGGTTGTTCCGGCAGCGTCCCTCTCCGTCACTGAGTCACAGGAGCAGGGGTCTCAGAGGGCTGCTCCCCTCTCCACCTCGGACCCCAGGGTGCAGAGTGGGATGCTGAGCCGCCCCTCTGTCCTGCCTCACTGAGGGTGGGGACTAGGGCAGGCTTCTGAGACATATATGAGTTCTCTCCTCCCATCTGGCCACAGATCCAGGGGGGAACTGCAGGCTGGCCACTGCCCCAGGCTTGGGGTGCATTTAAGGGCACGGAGCAGAGGGGGCTTGGATGCACCTGGAGGCAGGCGCCTTCTAACCTGAGGTGGCCGCGGGCCCGGGGCAGGGAGTGGCCTGTCTGGTGGTGCTGCAGAGAGTAACAGCTCTGTGGTCACCTTCTGAGGGACAACCAAGCCTGGCCCAGCCTGTGGGTCAGCAGTGTCCACGGGCAGCCTGGCCAGATGCTCAGCTGGACCAGGTTTGGAGAGAAGCTACAGGAGGCCCCCAGCCCACCTCCCACCCCAGGGAACATGTGTGGAGTGTGGTTTTGGACAGATTGCTCTTTCTGCGAGGACTGGACATGCCCACAGATGTTCTTGCACCAGAGAGAGATTCACAGCAGCCTGGGCCAGGCATGGCCAGTAAAGGCCTGGTGGCCGTGAACTGGAGCAGGAGGAGGTGGCTGCGTGGACTAGTGCTTTCAGAGCCTCAGGAGACCTGGAGCTTGTGTCTCATCAGTCCTGAGGAGCCACGCTATGCCCCCTTGAAAGGCACACCAGAGGTCTCTGCCCTCACCAGACCTCCCTCCTTCATCTGTTTTCAGTGCCTTCTGCTCAGAGAACCCACTTCAGGCTGTTTGATGGCAGAACTGGTGGTAAAATGCTCCCCACGAGGTCCTGACAGTTCTTCAGGAAAACCATGGCAGAGAGCTGCCACTCAGCTTCCAGAACCCACAGCCCTGCCTCCACTCCTGGGCTCCCCAAGCAGCACGGCCTCCTCCTGGTCAGGCTTGTGGGCTGGGAGCCTGGGGTTGAGCCCAGCTCTGAGACTGGGGGTGAGGAGGCCTCGGGAGGACATGTCTAGGAGCTCTGGGGTGGGCGGTGGGTGCGTCTCGGGGATGGAGAGGGCTCAAGGCCTAAGGGCAGAACCCCCACTCTGTTTCAGTCTCAGCTGCTGGGCTGGCGCGGTGGGTGGGGGGGGAGGGCATGGGCGGGGCACGCCCTGCATTCTGCAGACTCTGTGGGGTCTTTCCTAATCTCGGATAGACGGCTGCCATCTGCCCCACTCCTGCCCTTGGTCCCGGTTTCACCTAGAGGACTGACATGGAGTCACTGCTGCTCCCCTGAGTCGGGCAGAGACACAGGGTGGTGTGAGAGATTCTGGGTCTGCGCCATTGCCCGAGCACCCCCTGCCCAGACCCAGGCCCCACAGCCACCCAGGAGCCTCTGCAGCGTGGTTCTGTGGCTTTGGAGAGGTGGGGATCCTGGTGGGACTTTACATTTCTGAATTTGTGCTAGTCTTTTTCCCTCCAAGGAGCTTTTGAAAAGTTTTTTATTAAAAAGATTTTTTTTTATTGTGGTGAAATCTACATGATGTAAAATTTATTACCATTTTAACCATTAAAAATTTTTTAATTAAAAAAATTAAAAACCTGTGATAAAATATACATGATTTGCCATTTTAACCATTTAAAAAATTTAAGTTAAAAAAAATTTAAACTGTGATAAAATATGCATAAGATTTACCATTTAACCATTGTTCAGTGTATAGTTCTGTGGCATTAAGTACATTCACGTTGTACGACCATCACCAGCATCATCTCCAGAAGCTTCCCAAACTGAAACTCTGTCTCTGTTAAACACCATCTCCCCCTCCCCCTCCGCCAGCCCTGGCACCCACCCTTCTGCTTTCTGTCTCTATGAAGGTGACTGTTCTAGATACCTGTTGTAAGTGGAATCCTACAGTGTTTGTCTTTTTCTGACTGGCTTACTTCACTGAGCCTAATGTCCTCAGAGTCCATCTCTGTTATAGCAGGTGTCAGAATTTTCTTCCTTTTTAAGGCTGAGTAATATTCTGTTGTATATACGGGCCACATTTTGCTTACCCCTTCATCTGTCAAGAGGCATTTGAGTTGCTTCACCTGTCGGGGAGGAAGAAGTTCCCTCTGCCCTTCTGGGTTCTTCTGGCTGGTCTAAGAATTAAACTGATGTGAGACAGGTTAACATTTGATAAAATGTAGACCTGGGAGAGACCCAGACAAACTGAGTAACTTGCCAAAATGACCAAAGCCCTCACCTTAAATACCATCCTCACCTAAAGGCAAAAGAGGATGTTGAGAATGCGGAAAGTCAGTTACGAGAGGTGATCAGGGAAAACCCGGGAAACAAGGGTAAGCTTAAGGCATTGCCTTCTCCACTGATAGGAGTTTCTAGAGATTCGGCCATCCTCTTCCTGGTACAGTGAGGGAGACATGCTTACAAACGGAGACTTCCCTTATAAATGTCAGTGTTTCTTACAAAAGGGTGACTACTACTTGGTTTTCAGAGTTTCCCCATGTCTACTGTTTCTTATAAAATAACCAAATAATTAATACGCCCAAAAGACGTACTTGGAGGTGGAAAATCCTGCTCCCATCACACCTCTTAGCTGTTGTGAATAACACTGCTGTGAACATGGGTGTATGAATATCTGCTAAAGTCTATGCTTTCAAGTCTCTGGGCTGTAAACGCAGAAGTGGAATTGCAGAACTATTATGTCATTCTTTTTGAGGAACCACCAAACTGTTTTCCACAGCAGTTGTATCATTTTACATTCTCATCAACAATGCACAAGTGTTCCAGTTTCTCCACATCCTCACCAGTAGTTACTGTTTTCTGTTTTTGTTTTTTATAATAGCCATCCTAATGGGTGTAAGATGGTATCTGATTGTAGTTTTAATTTTTATTTCCCTGTTGGTTAGTGGTTGAGTATCTTTTCATGTGCTTTTTGGGCATTTGTGTATATTGTTTGGAGAAATGTCTATTCAAATCCTTTGTCCATTATTAAATTGAATTGTTTTTTTGTTGAGTTTTAGGAGTTCCTTATATATTCTTAATTTTAATCTCTTGTCAGAGATATGATTTACAAATATTTTCTCTCATTCTATGGAATGCCTTTTCGCTCTATTGATAATGTCTTACAGTGTACAAATTTTTTAATTTTGATGGTCTGATTTATCTAATTTTTTCTTGTGTTGCTTGTGTTTTTGGTGTTATATCCAAGAAATCATCATCAAATCCAATGCCATGAAGATTCCCCCTATATGTTCTCCTAAGAGTTTCACATTTTTTAGCTCTTACATTTATGTCTTTGATCCATTTTGAGTTAGTTGTTATGCATTGTGTGAGGTGAGGGTCCAGCTTCATTCTTTTGCGTGTGAACATCCAGAGATAATTTTACTTCTTCCCTTTGATTTTGGATGTCTTTTATTTCTTTTTCTTGGCTAGAACTTCCAATATTAAGTAGAAGTGGCAAAAAAAAAAAAAAAAAGCCATCTTGTTTTCTCCTAATCTTAGAGGAAAAGTACTATGGACTGAGTGTGTCACCCCCAAATTCATATGTGGAAGGCGTAATCCTCAGTGTGACGGTGTGAGGAGGTGAGGCCCTTGGAGTGTGATTAGGCTTAGATGAGATCATGAGAGCGGGACCCCCATAATGGAATAGGTGCCCTTATACAGAGAAGAATAGACAAGATACCTCTCTCTGGACACATGCTCCAAGGAAAGGCCATGTGAGGACAGAGCAGGAAGAGGGTCATTGCCTAGTACGCAACCAGGCTGGAACCCTGCTCCCAGCCTCCAGAACTGTGGGAAAGAAATGTTTGTTGTTTAAGCTGTGCATCGTTTGTTACAGCAGCCTGAACTGACAAGACAAAAAGCCTGCGGTCTTTCACTGTTGAGCATGATGTCAGCAGTGGGTTTGACGTTTATGACCTTTATCGTGTTGAAGCAATTTCCTTCTATTTCTACTTTGTTGAGTGTTTTTACCACGAAAGGGGATTGAGTTTTGTCAGATGCCTTTTCGTTCGTTTGAGACGACCATGTGTTTTTACCTTCTTTCATTTTGTTAATATGGTGTCTTACATTCATTGACTTTTGTATGTTGAACCTTGCATCCAGGCCTAAATCCCACTGGGCCATGGTGCATGATCCTTTCAATATGCTGCTGAATTCAGTTTGCTCGTGTTCTGTTGGGGATTTTTGTACCAATATTCATAAAAGGTATTTGTCTGTAGTTTACTTGCAGTGTCTTTGTCTGGCCTTGGGGTTCTGAGCTCTTGACATTAATTTCCAAATCCCAGAGCCTTCATTCATGTGCTGTTCCTAACACTTGCGTCACAAGGATGCTGACCCTTTAGCCAGTGCTCACTCAACTGCACTTTTCAGGGGGCTCTGTGGGCCTATAAAACATTAGGAAGACATTGAGAGAATGATTCAGTCCCTGACTTTGAGATGCGTCAGTCTAGAGGTTTTCAAAGTTTAGTTCAGGGAACCTGGGGGTATGGGAGGTCAAAGCTGTCTGTATAATAATATTGGAATGTATTTTCCCTTTGCTTTAGTTGACATTTGTGCTGATGGTGGATAAACAGTGGTGGTAAAACTGGGTACCTTAGGAAGATCAAGGTCAGTGATCCCACACTGTATGAGGATTCTGCTGCCACTTGGTGGGGACTTGGGGGAGCCCAAAGTGAGGGTTTGGGAGTAGAAATGGCTCTGAAAAACAGTTCATGGAATTTGGGTCCAGAGGGGTCAAAATGGCTGCTTACAGAAATGTGCGTAATTTTGAACCTGTTCTCATGTTGCTTAAAAGGCAAACAAAAGCTAGAGGTTTCCTTGGCTTAACAAGCATTCTTGTTCATCAATTATTTCCTGGGGATGTGGGCTTGGTGTGACACGTGCCATCCACTCCCCTGGAGGAGATAGCCTTTCCCTGGCCTGCACATGTATGCGTGTGTGCGTGCGTGTGTGCACTTGCGTGTGTGCATGGGGGATGGGTAGGGAGAGTCAGACCTCTAGGAAGCTTGGTGCCCTGTGAAGCGAGGGCAGACATGGTCAAGGCGACAGAGGGAAGTCTTTGAAGCAGCTGAGGATCCTGGAGCCAGAAAGTAAGAACAGTCTGGGGTGCGGAGGCACCAGAGATACATTTGGCTTCATAGCAGCAGTCAAGTCACTGCCAGGTGTCCATCGGTGGATGAATGGATAAACAAAGTGTGGTCTGTTTGCGCAGCAGAATGGTATTCACCCATGATGGGAATAAAGTACATGCTACAACATGGGTACACCTTGGAAGCATCATGCTGCGTGAAAGAAACCAGACACAAGTCACACATTGTATGATTCCATTACTATGAAAGATTCAGTGCAGGTAAATCCATAGAGAGAGAAAGCACATCAGTGGTTGCCAAGAGCTGGAGGTGGGGGGAATGTGCCTTAATGGGTGTAAAAGCCTCCTTTTCATGCCGAAAACTTGGCTTCTGTGCACCAGTGCCAAGACAGGGTTTTGGATGAAATAGAAGAGAACAGCTTTATTGCTTTGCCAGGTAAAGGGGGACACAGTGGGCTTGTGCCTCTCAGAACTGTGTCCCAACTTGGGGGGGATTAGATGAGTTTTATAGCAGTGGTTCAAGGGCAGGGTTGCTGATAAGGATCAGGGTGTGTGTGGGGCCTGCACTCCTCTAATCTGGCCTCAGGTGGTCTCCTGATGAGCTTGTGGGATTCTCAAGGTTATCAAACTGTGACATCCTCTCTGGAATGAAGAATGCTAAGTAGTTAACATCTTCCATTTGTTGGGGGTTTTAGTTCTGCAGAAGAGCTCAGATATATTGTTGTGTGTGTCCCTTGAGGGGGCACCAGGACCCTGTGCCAAGGCTGCACTATCGTTCCTTGGCTACTCCTCCCTTGTCTCTGCATCCCCTCCCTTCCGTGATTAGCAACTGTTTGAATCTGCCCTTTGAAACTCAGGGAAAGTCAGGGAGGCTGGAGTCTATTTTCTACAAACAAGAAACAGGGACACAGAAAGGCTTCTGTGCCCAGGAGCCCCACAGAGTCCTGCTCGGTTTCTCTTTGGGGATGTGAGAATGCTGGCACTAGACAGAGGTGCTGGCTGCACAGCACTGTGAATGTACCAAATTCCAATGACTTGTACACTTTAAAATGACTTATTTTATACTATGTGAATTTCACCTCAATAAAACACAAAACACTGAAGTCAGAGCAAGGAAAACTGCCAGGAATAAAGACAGACAATAGGTCATAATAAAAGAATAACTTCAGCAAGAAGACACAATAATCTCAAATGACTTCTCAGTAAACAACAGAATATGTGAAGCAAAAACTAATAGAAGCGCAAAGAGAAATGTACAAATCCTCAGTTAGAGATTTCAGTACCCCTCGTATAAGTTCCTTATAATTCCCTTTTTTTAATTTAAGTGCCTGACGTTAAACTTTTCACTGCTAAGGCATCCATTTCAAAGACACATTGCCAGCTACACAGTTAAAGAACCAGGCCGCCCCACCCATGAAGTTGCCCCTTTAGAAAGCCCTGGGTGATTCAGATAACCGGCCCGTGAGTGACATTGCTTTTCCCTTCTCACACTTTGATTCCTACTCTTATGTTTGAAGTTCACCAGTAAGGAGTGAACGCATGCAACCCTAAGCCCCCCCACTCTCAACCCCAAGTCTTAATGAATTTTAAAAGATTCAGATCATCCAGAGTATATTGTCTGACTATAATGCAATTAAACTAGAAACCAATGACATATCTAGAACATCCTGAAGTATTTAGGAACTAAAGTAACCCCCTTCTAAATGACTTACTGGTGAAAGAAGAAATTAAACAGGAAATTAAAAAGTACTAATATTTTTAATTGAATGAAAATTAAAAACAAAATCCCAGAACTTCCTGGCTGCAGCTAACTTAGGAAACAAAGGAAAGTTTATAGCACTTAATGCTTATATTAGAAAAAGTATCAAATCAATGACACCAGATTACACCTTACAGAAAGAGTGAAAGGAGAAGGTAATTGAAACCAAAATAAGCAGGAGAGAGACTTTCCTGGTGGTCCAATGGCTAAGGCTCTGTGCTCCTGATGCAGGGGGCCTGGGTTCCATCCCTGGTCGAGGAACTAGATCCCACGTGCATGCCCCAGTAGGAGTTCACATGCCACAACTAAAGATACCACGTGCCTCAACTAAGCCCTGGCACAGCCAAAATAAATAATAAATTAATAAATATTAAAAGAAAAAACAAAAAAAAGTATAAAGAACATAGTAAAAAAGCAGTAATCAATGAAAAAGAAAACCAAAAAATAATAGAGGAAATAAAAGTAACCAAAAGATGGTTCCTTGAGAAGACCAATAAAATTAATAAATTTCTAATGAGTAAAAGTAGAGAAAAAAGGGAAAAGTCAAAAATTACAAATAATTTGAAACTGAGCAGGACCTTGTGGGGCTCCCAGGTACAAAGCCTGTCTGTGTCCCTGTTTCTTGTTTGCAGGAAATAAGCTTCATTCAGCCTCCATGATCTTCCCTGGGTTCCAAAGGGCAAGTTCAAGCAGTTGCTAGTCAGGGAAGGGAGGGGATGTGGAGACAAGGGAGGAACAGCCAAGAAACAATAGTGCAGCCTTGGGGCAGGTCCTGGTGCCTCCTCAAGGGGGACACAAAACAATATGTCTCTGAGTTCTTCTGTAGGAACTGAGGCCCCCTGCTTTAGGAGCACAGAGCCTTAGCCACCCACGAGGAAGATGGCAGGGTGATGTTGACCCTCTGGTTTCAGTCAACTAAAGCTTGGACTCTGTTGACCTTTGCCCCACTTCTGTGCTGAATTCTCTGCTCAAGCCACCTCATGAATATGCATGTACTCTTACCTTAACATTTCCCCAATTTTGCAGTTCCGGGAGACACTGCTTTGGGAAAGATCCCTGGTGTTTTCCTTACTTGCTGCAAGTGATAAATCTTTCCTTCTGATCTTGGCTTGGTTGTGTCTGTTGGCTCGACACCCACCAAGAGGCAAAACGTGTTACCAGTTTTCAAGTAACAAGGTGACATCATAACAGAATCAGTAGACCCTGAAGAATAATAAGGGGGACTGTATGAAATCAGTGAAACTTTTGAAAATTGTAAAGCCCTGTAGAATTTAAAGAATCTTTCATTCAATAGAAAAAAATAAATTTAAAAAAGGGAATGTTATATGCAACTTTATGCCAATATAGTAGATAATTTAGAAGAAATAGAAAAATTCCTTGAATGACACAAACTACCAAAGCTCATTCAAGAAGAAATAGATAACCTGAGTAGTCATATAACTATAAAAGAAATTTTGGAAGGAAAAAAAAGAAAACAGAAAATAAGAGTCTACGGTAATACTCTTAGGCTTGAGATGAAATAAACCTTATAGAAGGAATTGACTGTTGGTATTTCTAATGCACAGATAAGGAAACAGCCTCATTAGTACTAAATAACTTTCTTCAAAATTTTGCTTAGTTAGGAAAACATCTAAGATTCATATGTAGCTTAATCCATCAACTCTTAAACTCAGGCTTCATCCACTAAGCCAGGAGTCTGCAGATGTTTTTCTCAAAAGGACCAGATATAAATATTTTAGGTTTTGTAGCCCATATTGTCTCTGTTGCCACTACTGTCAGTGTAGGACAAAGGAGCTGAAGACAACATGTAAACAAACAAACAAAAACACCTTCGTTTGTGCTTAACTCTCTTCCCACAAAGAAAACATCAGGCCCAGATGGTCTCACTGGAGAATTTTAACTAACATTTAAGGAGGACATAATACTCATTCTACACGGTTTTGCCACAAATGGAAGAGGGAATACGCGTAACTTATTCTGCCAGGCCAGCATTTCCCTGTTATTAAAACTAGACAAAGACTTAACAACAAGAAAACTCCAGACCAAAGTCTTTTACAAGCACAGGTACAAAAATTCTTAAAATTTGAGCAAGTTGAATCCAATAATACATTTAAAGGGATATGACAATGACTAAGTAGGATTCATCCTGCAATGAAAACCCATCAATGTAGTTCACCATTCACCCAGTTCAGACCAGTGAGATGGGAGGAGAAATCTGCTGGGAAGGGTTTCCTCTTTCTCAGCTGAGAGCTGGTGGTGAGATGCTCCCTTGTGTTTCCAACCTGGCGTCTGGAGTGGCTGCGGCATCTTGGGTCTAGGCTGAGGATGAAGCCACCACGAAGGCAGCAGCAGATGGAAGGATCCTTGAAGATGTCATCAAGCTAACTGAATCAGTGGGCTGAGAAGTCAGTCTTGTCCTGGGATTTACAGTCAAGTAAGATAGGACATTTTGTATTTTTTTTTTTTTTTTTAATGATTCTTTTCCCATGTAAGCTATTACAGAGTGTTAAAACTATGGAATGCTTCATGAATTTGTATGTCACCCTTGTGCAGAGGCCATGGTAGTCGTCTCTGTATCGTTCCAGTTTTAGTATATGTACTGCTGAAGCGAGCACGACGTGTTGTTCTTTTTTGAAGGCAACACAGACACTGGAGACAAGTAATAAAGAGCTTGAAAATTCAATCTTTACTTGAGCATAGAGAATTTTCAAAAAGACCTGAAAGATGAGAAATCTAGGTATTCAGACACGTTGGGCTGTGACCAGCCTCACCAGAAAGATGGAGAAAACACATCCCATTTCGAGTTACTGTGACTGAAACAGCCTTCAAAAATCCATCAAAATAAAGAACAACTGCAGACACCGCTAGAAGATGCTCTGGAGGACAGTCCCGTCTTCAGGGAAGCAGAAGAAGCCAGAGGATGGAGGGGAAGAGAGAGCAAACTTGGACCCGGAAAGAAAGGCGAGGAGGGGGCAACTCGGGGTGGGATGTTATGACCGAGACCTCCTAGGAGATGAACCCTTGTTCCAGTTCAACCCTTATTTGAAAACTGTTGCAAAAAAGCAGGAAACAGAAGGCACACCAAATTACCTGAAGAAGATAGAATAACAAATTACTTCAAGATAATACTAAAAACCTCCAAACTGAGAAATCCATACTGCAGCCAGAAAAATCAGAGGTAGAAACTGCTCTGACAGAAACTTCAAGTCCTTCCTGAGCTCATGGAGAAAAAGAAGGAGATGGATTTTCATCGAGTAGCCAATCTTTCCAAAGCAGCTCCATCTCTGCCCTCCCAGGGTGCCTTCGGGGGAGCCAGGAGTTGCACAGGTCATGATGGTAAGTGTGGGGAGTCTTTCAGAAAGGGAGCTGCCCTGTGGGGGCTGGGTTACGGGGGAGAGGCCTGCACGTTCAGGACTGAGGGATGAGACAGGGTTCGTGCAATCCTGTGCCTCCCGCCTGGCCCTTCAGGGGACATTGCAGGGACCCAAACGTGGCTTGAGAGGCCCTGTGAGAGGTCTCCTTTCTCAAGTCAGTAGGAGGCCTTGGGGTGGGGGCAGTGGGCGCTGACCTGCTCCAGGGCTGGAGGGAGGGCGGGCCCAGCAGTGCCTGGGTGATAGGAGGCCTGTCCAGCCCCTGAGCCACAGGGGCAGCAGGGGCAGGCTCGCTGACTTGTGGGACTTCCTGCCTGGGCTGGTCTGTCCATCCCTCTCAAGGTCCCCGGCCATCCCTTTCCCACACGCTGTGGACCTTTAACCGGAGCCTGTCCGGTGCATCAAAACTCAGCAGGATGGTCCCTGAGCTGGAAGAGGTGCTGGGGTCCCCGTGGGGAGTGTGGGGGTGGGTGAGATGCCGGGGCTGCTCTGGGTCCCCATGCCCCTGCACTGAGGCCTGGAACTGGTGCCCACTCTGCTGTCCTGGCCTCTCTGCCTGTGCTGCTGCTGCTGGGGCGGGAGACTCGGGAAACACTGCAGGGCCTGCGGGGGTGCCGCTGGGGCTGCTGTGGGCGGGGGGTGAGAGGATTGGGGGAGGGAGGAGAAGGGGGGCGGGGTTTGGCCATGGCCAGCAGGGGGACGGGCCCCTGGGGGAGTGGCTGCCGTGTCCGGCCAGGCTCACCGTTGTCCCACAGGCTGACACTGCAGTCAGACCCCAGCCCAGGCTGCAGCTTCCTCTGGCTGTGAGACCCTGTGTGCCCCTGTCAGAGTCTGCTCTGTCCAGGGAGATGGAAGGTCCAGGCCACGCCAAGAGGACCCTGGGCTTGGCCCCACCACTGGGGCCTGGAACAGACTTTTGGACTCTGGTTGCCCTCTTGGGAGTTGAGGCAGTGAAGTCTGCGGGTCTAGAACCACGTCTGCACCAGGTCAGTGCTGCCCTGTGACCCTGCGGTTAAACGCACTGTGAGGTCCCCTGGCTGTGCCTGGCACGGGTGTGTCATGACTCTGGCTGGCCTTTGCCCGTCTCTTCCTGTGGCTTCAGGACCTTTGCCCTCCCCACCCCGGTTACCAAGCTGACTTCTCTGCGAGGGGTTCTGGGTGCTTCTCACCCGCCTTGCTCCCCTCACGGCCACATACAACTTAGATTCACTCATTCCTGGAGGTGGGGCCGCTCACCCTGACCTTCGTGTTGGGGTGGAATTGCAGCCTCCAGAAAGATCTGGTCAAGTCCTAACCCCTGTACCTGCGGTTGGGCGCTTATCTGGAAGTGGGGTCTGAGTCTGGGAGGGTCCTGAGCACAGGAGCTTTTGTCCCCATGGAGTCTGGGACTATCGCCCTCCTGGTTCCTCCAGCTGGGAGTCCTCCGACCACATACCAGTGGATTTGATGCAGGCTTCCTCACGTGGGCATGATTGACCTTTGACTCTGTTTCCAGCCCTTCTCCTCTCCCTGGAGGACGGGGGTGGGGCTGAAAATTCCAAGCGTCTAGTCTAATCATGGTTTTGTCTTTCTGGTGACCAGCCCCACCCAGGGGCTACCCAGAGTCACCTCATTAGAACAAAAGATGCTGCCAGTACTTTTATCACTTAAGAATTTACAAGGGTTTCAGGAGCCCTGTGTCAGGGACCTGAGGCAGAGACCAGTATATATGTTTTCTGTGATCTCACATCACTGCACTTGGTACACGGAAGGTGCTCAGGAAATGTGAGCTGAGTGAGTGTTAGTCTTGGCCCCCTGCCTTTGGGCCTTTCATGTTTCGTGGGCGCCTGGGACTGCATTGTGTGTCCAGAGCCCTGCCCCCCTACCCCAAATTCATAAATCGAAGCCCTACTTCCCAATGTGATGGTATTCGGAGGTGGGGCCCTTGGGATATAATTAGGTTTAGATGATGTCATGAGGGTGGGGCCCTGTGATGGGATTAGTGCCATTTATAAGAAGGGCACCAGAGATCTTGCTTCCTCTCTCTTGGCCCCGTGAGGTCACAGGGAGAAGGGGGCCATCTGCCAGCCAGGAAGAGAGCCCTCACCAGAATCTGAAAGAGCAGGACCGATCTCAGATGTCCAGCCTCCAGAACTGTGAGAAATAAATGTGTGTTGTTAAGTCACCTGGTTTATAGTATTCTTTCATGGCAGCCTGAGCTCAGACTGTATTTTGGGCACATGGCTGCCACTTGACCTTGTGTGGGGGGGCTGCTGTCCTCCTGAGGGAGGGGTCTGCACCTTCTTCCTTTCTGGGTCTTTCCCTCTCATGGACCCCTGGGGCCAGCCCAGGCATCAGTGTAGGGCTGGGTGAACTACTGGCCTGCTCTCACCTGACAAGGGTCCTCAAGCAGAGTCTGTAGGGCAGCAGAGTCTCGGGGACATCCCATGACTTCTGCCCGAAGCCTCTGAGGAGGATGGTGGCCCCTGCCTGGGTGTTCAGGCCCTGTTGGGGCCAAGCCTGGGACTTAGGTCTAGGTGGCCAATGCCCTGGTCTCTCAGCTCTTAGGGGTATTCCTGATGCTTCAGAGCCTTGTGGTTACAGCGTGCACCCCTGGCCTGGGGCAGAGTCCAGCCTGGTCCTCAGGATCATCTGGGAGACCAGGCTCAGGTGTCCTGTCCAAGAGGACAAGAGCTGGTCAAGGACCAAGGAGAGGGGCAGGTCAGGCCTTGAGTGGAGAAGGGGCCTTAAGTAGATGCTCAGAGCATTTAACCATTAGGACAGTAGGCCTTGCACCCCCCAAGACAGAATCCTGTCGTCAGACAAGCTTGCTGTTGGGAGGTGGGGTGTGGGGGGGTGTGGCAGGGCAGCCCAGGGTGGGGGTCACAAGGGGTGGCACTTCAGCCACATCCGACCAGTCCTATCTCCACTCCAGAGAGTTGCTCAGGTCAGGAGGATGGGGAGGGTCATGGTGTGGAGCAGAGAATGGCGGGGTGGTGGCACTTTTGAGGCTGGAAGGTACTTGCCCAGGAGGGGTTGGCCCCTGCGACGTGGCTGTTGGGGGACCAGCAGGGGTTGGGGAGGGATGAGAGATGTGATGGACCACGTGGCCCCAGATTCTGCACAAGGTGTCCGGACACAGGGCGAAGGCAGGTGACATGCACAGGGGAGGGGCAGTGGCGGGAGTAGGGGAAGCTGGGGAGCCCTGAGCCGCCAGGTGGAGGGAGGTGTTGCAACCCACTTCCCCTTCCTAGCCCTTCAGGGAGAATTTAACCACAGGACATCCTGAGAACACAGAGAAGGTGGCCCTGAGCTCTGGGGGGGCGACTGTCTGTCCCTACTTCCCCTTGGCGGTGAGGTTTCCCCCGCACCCCTCTCCCTGGCCAACACAGCCACCCTTGGCGGGGCGGGGTGGGGGGGGGGGGGGCGGCGACTCTTGGGACAATGGTGTTACTGCCACAAAAGGGAGAGAGGCTTTCAGGCAGACCGCCCCCCCCAGCTCCCCCAGGCCCCTCTTAGTTTTATGTGAAATTAAATGAAAAACCAGCAGGACCAGCAACGGGCTCAGGCCACCCCCCTCCCAGAATGAAGGTGTGAGTTATGCCAGCAGGTCACATAACCCGACCACCCAAGGTGCGGGTGGAGCACAGCGGGGTTGTGGAGGCTCGCAGAGGAGGGTGCATCCTATGAACTGTACGGGGAGACCCGTGCCTCTTACTACCCCTTCCCTGCCATGGCACACAGGTTTTAATGTATTTCACCCGATTTTTATTTTCCTTCCTCTGTCTTCCCCCTACTACAATACAGGGCAACAGTTCTCAAAGTTTTTGGTCACGGGACCCCTTCAACATTGCTGAGGACCCCAAGGTGCTTTTATGTGAGTTGTAGCAATGTTTACCATGGTAGACAGGAAAGCCGATGACTTTAAAAAATATTTATTCTTTTAAAAACAATAAATCCATTGCATGCTAACTTTTTTAAAATAAAAAATAACAAATCTGTTGCGTAGAGGAGTGGCGTTGTTTTTTGCAAACCTTTAGCGTCTGGTTTGGTGGAAGGCAGCTGTGTCTCAGACCTGTGCCTGCATCTCACCTGATGTGAGGCATGTCTTGGCTGAAGAATGAGGAGGATCTACTTCCCCAGAGGTGTCGTGGGGAAGGAGGTGCTTGTGGACCACTGGGGACCGCACTTGGAGGCCTGCTGTGGTGGTAACTTTAATCCCCACGGTCTAGAATAGAGACACCATGACAGAAGGAGAGGAAGCGATGCCTCCAAACTGCCTGGAGGAAGGAGTGGAGGACGCAGCCCTGCTCGGTTGTGAGGCCAGCTGTGTCCTGCCAGACGGGAGGGGATCCGTGGTTGAGCATAAGCTTGAGGGGAGGATGCGCATCCACTTTTGTCACGGGCTTTGGTCACGCATCTCAACACCCTTCCCTTCTGGGCAGATCCTTGAGTCCGGTCTCCTCCTCACAGCACTAAAGGGACCGGATCACCTCCCATCAGTTCTGGGGTCTGCAGGGCAAATGCGCACCTGAGGTTTGCTCATCACATCTCCCTCCTGGTACTTGAATCTTGAGCTTGTGACACAGACGGCTCAGGAATCCCTCGTGGCAGCAGGGGCCACACTGGTGGCATCTGTCACTCTGGTGGCAGTGGCTGGTGGTGGGGGAGCAGCTGCAGTGTCCTCACCAGGTGGCCCCTGAGGTGCGACCTTGCTGGGTTTTCTGGCAGCACAACTCCCCTCGATCCCCACGTGCCCGCTGAGCTTGGTGCCGGCTTCCCTGCCAGCATGTGGGCTCCCCGGATGCCCCCGACGGCTTCCTCTCCAGGTCTGAGGCCTGGCGGGAGGGTCTGCTTCATCCCTCACCTGCTCTGCTGCCCAGGCTCATCTAGACTCCGCTTCATCCTTGTTTCCCAACACTTCCTACCCAGCTGGTGCCCCTGTGCCCACACTGGGCCTTCCCAGAGCATCCTGCAGGGCTCCCAGAGGAACCCTCAGAGTCCAGCACTGTCATAAACCCATCCTGAGTGGAGCCCCAGGACATGCCACGCTTTCCCAGGATGCTCCACGCTTTACAGAGGGGTCTGAATGCAGGATCTTCCTCATCTCACCTCAGATCCCCACCCCCTGGGATTCTCTTCTAATTATTATTACAGTACTGAACAATGAACTTTTTAAAAAATTACAGAAAGTTTATAAAACATAGGGGGAAAATCATTCATGTTCTACCACAAATTTTGTGATTCCTTTTTAGCCTCTAGAACTGTCTTGCAGCATCTGTGCAGACTGTGTCATTGTTCCTTGGGCTTGAATTGGCCACCCCGAGGTCGGGCTTGGCCTTGTGCTTGGACCAACAGGACAGTACACCTGTCATACACTGCATGCTAGCAGGGGCTATAGGTGCGCTTGTGCAGGTGGCTTGGCCTCTTGTGCTTCTCCCATGAGAAAGGACATGCCCCAGGGACGGCTACTCCTGTCCCAGGACCTGGAATAGAATCAGGGATGCGGGATGCTTCATAGGAGAGACCTGGTCAACACCCACAGCCTGGAGTGTGAATGCCAAAGGCCCCAGAGCGCAAATTTGTAATTGGTAGGCCACTGAGATTTTTGAGGTTGTTTTGCAGTAAAAGCTGACTAAGCATCTTACAGGAGACACTGGTTAGAGAATTTGATACGTGCTAAATGCTGTAAGTAGTCAAGAGTTGCACCAGCAAGTAAGTAAATCCCCAGGCACAGCTGAGACTGTGTTAACTTCACAGATGAAACAGCCTTCTACAACCTGTCACTCCTGCTGTTTTCACTTAATGGTCTTGAGGCAGGAAAGAGGCCTGATAGGATGAGCAAGCCTGTCACCACATCCAGGTACTGGCTTTCCAACACCAGGCCACCTGGGGTAAGGAGAGGAGCTGGGCTAGGTGAGTGTGGGAGGGGCCCCCTAGGTTAGGAGGGATTGTTTTAGGTGTCAGCAAGCCCCTGGCCTCAAACTGTGGTGCTGGTGATTGCACTGCTGCCCCCAAACCTGCCCTTCAGTTCCTCCTGCAACCTCCTCCTCTGCTCCCAAATCCTACCGAAGTGTAAGCCAAGGCCTTTGAGCTATCATTTGGGGGTGGAGGGGCAATCGGGGCAGGGCTCCTGAAACAAAGGCGGGCCTGAAGTTCCAGGTGAAGTTCCCCCGGGGCCAGTAGCATCCTCTCACGCATTCCACATACCCTGCTCTTGGCCTGGCCCCTCCAGCAGGAGGGCTGCTGCGACAAGCACTACCTTCCCGTCAGTTTTGTGTGCTTCGTGTGTGCAGGCGGGGCCACGTCTGAATTGCTTTCCAATGGATCTGCACATCCATGTCTGGCTCAGAGTCGGTCCTCAATAAGTATTTGTTGAGAAAGCGAATGAGTGAATCCTCGCTCTTGAAATGTCACACCCACTGCTGCTCAGGGCTGCCGCCCACATCCTGACCGCTGGCAGAAGCCAACTGTGTGCATGTCTTGACCTCAGTTCAGTTCTAGGTGACTAAACTGAGCTGTGGCCCTCTCAAGCTTCCAGGGACCTGGGTTCCCAAGGCTGGCTTTGCTGCTAGCGTGTCTTCTCACCAGGTAAATTGTTTACTTAATTCACATGAAGCCCAGGTAAGATCATTTTTACTAGGTTGCTAGTAACAGAAATGGGTTCCCTCCAGCCTTCTCCCCAGTAATAATATCAATACTCCTTTTAATTTTAACCTCCTGTTGAAAGCATTTATTTGTTCTCAGAACGTTACTCTCGCAGGATCTGGTATTTGCCCTTCTGATTCCCCGGTACCACCAGTACCTAAAGCAAACATTGTACTTGTTTAAAAGATAACCTAAACTATTATTTCCCTGTTGCTGCCAGATCAAAAACTTTGGAACTTAAAATAGTACTCGATCCTGCTGACAATTTCCGGTTAAGGCCACTCTCCAGCTTTCCAATGGCAAGTACAAACACCACTGTATGTCATGGCCAACTAATATTCTAAAATTCTTAGAAATGTACAAACCACGTGCTTCCGTTGGTTGTTCCTGAAGAAATGTTCTTGCCTGTGTGGAAGAATTCAAGGTGCTGAGTAAGTGTCACTTTAGGGTCTGGTACCACACTGCAGCATGTCACCTGTTCCCAAAGGACGGTGGCTCCTTCCAAGAGAGACCTCCAAACTGCAGACGGAATCATCTAACACCTGAATATGAAGATTTTGGGGATTTTCAATCCCTATACTCATGCCTAGAGCTCTGATAAGACCCCAGGCCAGGTACATATTCATGTTTTAAGCAGTCTTTAACAACATCTGCAATAGACATATATCTTCACATATAAACTTAAAAAAATACTTTAACATAATACACTGTACTGCACAAAACTAGAATTCAACATATTACAGTGCTACAATAGTCATAAATATCACATATGGATGGATTCACTGCACTAGAAAAATTCACCTATTAGGCTATTAAAGACCAGTATCAGCAAAGCCCAAAGAAAAACCACTTTAACAGTAGGAAAACTAAATAACTATGAGGTTTATATGCAAGTGGTGGGAAAGAGAACAGGCACAATCTGAAATACAGGTTTACGTTTGCAGTGTATAAAAATACTTTTCAAAACAATACTTTTGATAGGTATAGTACCACTTTAAAAAAACCCAGCTGTGTAGTTATTCCATTTGAGGACCTACCAAAACAATTCAATTTACTGCTCTCAGCAAGCTCTGCGAGCACCAGCCTACAAAACAAGTTCCTCACACATGGAGGGAGGCACACCACACACACACAGGCGCACACACACACACACAGCCTCCTACATCTCTGGTGAATACTGATGAGTCTCTGATAAGCGTCGATCTCACACAAGGCATGAAATGATATCTGGAGCTTGTTTCAGTTCCAGATTTGGCATGGATGAGCAAGGAGGCCAAAGTAAGGTGGATTCTGTGTGTATCTGGTTTCTCTTCCACTTGTGGGCACACCCCAGAAGCCGAGTTTAATCTGGCATGTCAATATTTAACTTGGGAGGTGGGGGAACATATTTCCCAGGGCTCTGGGTTATCACCACCCTGGCCTTCTTTCCAAACATCGGAGCGATTTTAGGAGCTTCTGGAGCCGATGTTTCTTCAACATCTTCACTATCTTCATGATGTAGATCATAGGAAATGTTCCCATATTCTCTTAAAAATGGGAAAATTTCGAGCAGAAACTGACAGAAATCTCTGCGAATACCAAACCACCAATGGTTGCCCCCTTTCCGCCTAAAGGTTGTGGCCATCAATGTGATTAACGAGAGCCAAAGGGGGACGAATATGGAGATGTAGGAGAAGGCGTTATGGCCATCCAGCCTGTGCACCAGCAGAACCTCGAAGGTGAGTAGGGGCACCACGATGGTAATCCAGCTGATGGCCATGGTCACGTGCGTTCTTCGTTGTTCAGCAACCACATCCAGGGAGCGCAGGAACAGAAGGGACCAGACGATGTAATAGAGGACCACCAGGCAGAGGAACGACATGAGGATCCAGAGCGGCACAAACACCACCAGCCACGGCCAGTGGATGATCCGGTCCAGCCTCAGGGCGATGAAGATGAATTGCAGGATGTTGACGGAGCACAGGATCTCCAGCTCCAGGGACCGGTCGTGTCGGAAGCCCCACACACAGGCAGCCACGGACACGGGGGACACGAAGAAGAGCGGCATGAAGACCAGCAGCCAGAAGTGGGTCCCCCGCTCCACTCTGTCGCAGACCAGGACCTCGAACATGAGCAGCAGCAGGTGGATGCCCACAGCGATCAGCATGGCCTTGAACTCCACGCAGGCCTCCCCCTCGGTGCGGTAGCGCGGGTTCCGCGCCCAAACGCCCGCGCCCACCGAGGCGCCCGCGAGGACCAGGAGCTTCCACAGCCAGATGGGGGCGAACACGGCCCAGTAGCTCCAATGGATGACGCCGTCCAGGCGGAGGGGCAGCAGCACGGAGAAGAGCAGCAGGCAGGCGTAGATGAGAAACTTACTCGGGTTGAAGTCCTGGAACAGGCCCCTGGGGTTCATGGCGAGGCCGCTGTCCGCCCCCCGGCGCGCGCCGCTTCCGCGCCCTCCCCGGGCCCGCCGCCTCCCAGGCCAGCCCGCTGCGGCTCTCAGTGAGCAGCAGCCGGGCGCCGGTCGGAGTAACTTCCGGCCAGCGGCGCCGAGGCCGGAACACGTGCGCGCGCGGTCACGTGGTCCGCCGGAAGCGCGGTGGGCCGAGATGCGGGGAGTCTGCGAGTGGGGGCGCTGGGTCCGCCCTGTCGCCCGCCTTCACTCCGTACCCATTTGGAAAGGAGCTACTCCGTGTGGCGCCGGGAAGGTCGGGGCGGGCGACTCGGGCTGGGTGCCTGGCGAGCTGCCGTCTCCCCGGCCGGCCAGTTGTCAGCGAGCGGGCCGCGACCTCAGGCGGACACTTCCTGGCGGCGTCGGGAGCAGGGAGGTGAGAGTGAGCTCACATCCTCCGGGCCGGCCGGGGGCGGGGCCCAGGCAGGAGGCGGGGCCGAGGGGCGGGGGCGCGGCCTGCCGCGGGTGCCCCGCCTTGCCCGCTGCCGACCCGGGGGCTCAGGCCGCCGCGGTGGTGCTCCGGCTTCCGCTGCGGCAGCGCGCAGCAGGGAACGGCGTGGGTGCGAGCGGGGCGGGTGGCCGGACAAACGTGGGGTTTGTGAGCGACGGAGTAGGTGCTCTTACTGTGAATGCACAGGACGGGTGTGCGCGCGCGTGAGGCGGCGGGTGTGTGCCTGCGCCGAGGGGGCCCTTGCGTGCGGTCAACGCCCGGGCCGGGGTGCAGGGCTGTGCCTGGCACGGACGGCTTCCGGGGCGCCGGCAGTTGTCGGGCGCCCGTGAGGTGGCCGAGGCAGAGCGCCGAGGGCGGCTCATCCCGGAGGGTAGGGTGGGTGCCGGGAAGGCGTTAGCCTCCGTAGAGTCCCTTGGCTAAGTTCCGGGGAACCGGTGCTTCCAGCCCTGCGTCACCCGGCAGCTTAGGAGCAGAGTGGAGATTGCAATTCAGGCTCTCAACGTTAAGTCCCTAATCCTCATTTTGACTTATCTGGCCCTGTGTCAGTGTCATTCTCACAGAACTTTGTTGGGACAAGGGCCCCGGGGCTGGAGATCAAGAAATCTGGCTTCCAGTTCAGGCCCTGCCACCCAGCCGCAGAGAAACCTGGGCGCGTTCGTCCCATGCTGTCTTGGCCTCAGGGTCCTGGGCTGGTAAGTTGGGTGCTGGCCAGGTGGTCTCCAGGGGCCAGCAGCGCAGCCGCATCCCCTCTCCAGAGCTGAGCAGACCCGGGAGGCCCTCTGCCCCGCTCCTCCAGGCTCCCCTGCAGAGCCTTGGCTGCTCACCCTTCCTACCTCCAGCCCTCCTGCAGTCTGCCAACGCAGTGCTGGGTTCTGAGGGGGAGGCCATCAGAGCGACTGGGCTGGTGTTGGGGTCCCCAGAGGGTAACAAGGGAGGGGTTCCAGGGAGGAAACTGGGGGCCAAGGTCCAGACTACCCCGGGCGGCATCCACATGGTGTTTGTGAGGCCTGGTGCGGGCGGACAGTCCCAGCCCTCAGAGCTGCCCCACAGCATCACCACCTCACCTCAGCCAGGGCAGTACGGGCGTCCTCCGGGGAAGGGGCTCCCAGCAGAGTGAGCCCTGTCCGTTCTCAAGGTTCAGCCCTGAGCTCAGGCGTGTGTCTTCAGGGCCCCTAACTTGTTAGGAACCCCTTGGGAGTCATTGTGGGGAGACTTCGCTGAGTGGGGTGCCAGCCTTTCACCCTCAACCCCTTCCTCCCATCCTGAGTTCCTCTAACCTGTCTATTTTGCATCTTGGGTTTTCTTTTACTATGCCCTTTCAAGAAGAGATTTGTCAGCTAAAAAAATTTTAAATTCAGAATCCCTCTACCAGTCCAACTATGAAATGGGCTAATAAAAGCACTTAGGACCATTTTGAGGATTAGATGACACAATACATGGAAAACACTTTGCATTTAAAGAAACATGAGTTATTAATGTTACTACACTGGGGAAAGGCAAGCCTCTGGAGGGGAGGGGCCGGCTGGCAGCTTCACGGGAGGCGGTGGCTGAGCCAGGTCCTCTGGACCCTGTTGGGACAGGCAGAAACCTGTAGCCAGATGACCTCAGGACCTTTGCTGCCAGCTTTGTGGCACAGTGGGAGTTTGGAGGGTGTTTTCCCATGTCTGCAGCTCTTCAGGACAAGGTGCCTGGTTCTCCTCATCCAGAAAGGGGATCTTGTGATGGCCCCTCACTGTCTCATGTGTCCCTGCTGCCCCCTCCTGAGCGAGGTCAGAGCCCACGTACGGGTTTGTGATGGAGCCACAGGGAGAGGGCTGCTGTCTGCCACCCTCACAGCTGGCTTTCCTCGGCCCCCAGGCTTGGACCCTCAGTTCTGTACATGGGACACCCCTCTTTTGCTGTTTTCCCTAATGTGGTCAGTCTCTCAGGGACCTGCCTTTGTCTTTATGTTGACCTTTAAAGCTAACGGGGATTGTTTGCTGTGTGCCAGGTTTTGATAACCCGGATGCCGTGAGACTGGCACACACCCTAGAGCGTAAATGCACTCATTTACAGAGGGTGTGTGTGGGGGGAGTGAGGTGTGCCCTGGTCCCCCGGCGCAGGCCTGCCATGCTGAGTCAGAGTGGGGGACTGAGGTGCGTCCCCATTCCACGGTCTTGCCCCTGTTCAGCATCCTCAGCGGGCCTGGGAGGCCCCCTGAGCTTGTCCTGGACCACCCGTGGTCCCCTGCCAGCCTCCTGCCCTTCCCTGGAACATGCCATGCTGTTCTCTGCATTCTCTCCTCAGGGCAGGTCCGCTGCCCCAGCATCCCTCCCTCCTGGACCACCAAGACCTGAGATGAGGCTTCAGGCCCAGGACAACCTTCTCAGCCCCTAGTGGACTGGTGACCCTTTTCTGACCTCCCTTCACATCAGAGGCTTTGTTGCTGGGGGACTCCTTTCACTGGGTTGAGTCTGTTTGGCCATATTTCTGCCCATGAGATTGGAGTTTGGACCCCTGGCTGTCACTTATGTCATAGCAAGTGCTTGAGGAGCGTTGGTTGAGTGAATAAGTGAGTTCATCTGTTCCTGCTCACGATGGTGATGCTCCAGCCCTGGATCAGTGCTCCCTGCCCCCCTTGCTCTGAGCACATAGGGCCAGGAGCCAGGCCCAGTCCTTGGGCCAGCAGTGTGGGCCCTGTGCTGCGCCCTCCTGGGCCAGGGCCGTCTGACTTTAGAGAGCTCAAGTATTCATCCTTAGTTTCCAGCTGCAGCTGTCACAACTTGCCACAAATGTAGCAGCTTACAACAGTGCCCCCTGGGACTTCCCTGGTGGCACAGTGGTTGAGAATCTGCCTGCCAATGCTGGGGACACGGGTTCAAGCCCTGGTCTGGGAAGATCCCACATGCTGCGGAGCAACTAAGCCTGTGCGCCACAACTACTGAGCCTATGTGCTGCAACTGCTGAAGCCCGCATGCCTAGAGCCTGTGCTCCACAACAAGAGAAGCCACCACAACGAGAAACATACACTGCAGCGCCACAGCTAGAGGAAGACTGTGTGCAGCAACAAAGACCCAAAGCAGCCAAAAAAAGAAAAACAAAAAACAAAATAA
Source organism: Hippopotamus amphibius kiboko (assembly GCF_030028045.1). Classification (NCBI taxonomy): domain Eukaryota; kingdom Metazoa; phylum Chordata; class Mammalia; order Artiodactyla; family Hippopotamidae; genus Hippopotamus; species Hippopotamus amphibius. The sequence continues at coordinate 35,561,320 of NC_080193.1, forward strand.
AAATCAGTGCCGGCGAGTTGGGAGCCTGGGAATAGGGTGCCCAGCAGGTTCTGTGCTTGAGTCTCACAGGCTGGAATCGAGGGCCAAATTCCTTTCTGGAGGCTCTGGTGGGACTCAGCTTCCACGTTTGTTCAGCTTCTCTGAGTTCAGTTCCCTGGAGTTGTGGGACTGAGGGTCCCATTTCCTTGCCAGCCGTCAGCTGGGGATGGTGCTCAGCCACCCGCATTCCTGGTTGGTGACCCCTTCACAGCTGCCAACGTTAGGTTGAGTCGTCCTGCCGCTTTGGAATCTCTCCGGCTCACGCTCCTGCATCTCTCTGCTGCCTGCCTTCTCAGTTTTTAAGGACTTGTGTGATTACATTGGGCACAGCTGGATGGTCATTCCCCGCTACCCCCCGCCCCACCACCACCAGCTGGGACCAGGGCGAGAGTCTGGATGGGGCCCCGGTCCCCTGGCCCCAGGAGACAGGATCCCCCGGCTGAGTGTCCTCCAAGTAGGTCGCTGGGGCAGGGGGATGACCTGAACAGAAAGCCCAGGGACATCTTCCCTTTCAGGCCCATTTGGATTTGCTTACATCAGCTTCATGAGGAGGCTGCAGCCCACCTGGTCTGTTGTGTCACCCTCGACGCCCCCGTGCCCCTTGTCCGCCATCCCCCAGGCCAGCATGCGAATCCTGTGGCTGCTGTCCCCAAGCTCCGAGACCTGGCAAGGAACCCAGCCTGTGGCCCCCATCTGTGAGATGGAGATAACCTCACAGTTTTGTGAGCATAAAATGAAACAATGTATGAAAAACCCAGAATGTGCTCACTGATCCTGTCCTATGGGCGGCTGTTGTCCGTGTCTTGGCCGCAGAGGAGGTGTCCGTTCTTCGGGACGCCTGTCCTCTGTGCCTCTCGGTCAGTCCCCGGGCTCACAGCACGGGGCATCACGGTCCTCTCGTCGCTCTCCCGGCTGTCCCTGGTGCCCTGTGCCTTTCCCGAGGGCAGGGCCCCGTCTTTCATCTCTGTATCTGCAGCTCCTAGCGCAGGCTGTATGCAGTAAACTGCTGTAAACTTCCCGGCTTTATCTAGGGAACCCTCGGTGGTGAATTACTGATCACGTGATGAATTCCTACTGCAAATTCAGCATTAGCAGATTTCCCCAACGAAGACATAATTTCTTGAACTCCAAGTGCTTTTACAGAGCTGGGGGTTGGAGAAAGGAGGTCTTGCTTTAAAAAACTCAGTAAACTGGTTTTACTGACCATCAGGACCACCACGACAGATGTGTCAGCAAAAGGAAACTTCATCTGTGACATGGTTGGGATGCTGGGGTGTGTGGGGAGCAGAGGTACGAAGAACACCTAGGATTTTTTTTTTTAAATTGACAAAAATCAGGAACATTTGGAAGTAAATAGAAGGCCCAGTTTTCCCCTTTCGGGCTGAGGGGGTCTTCGGAAGCAAGCGGCGAGAAGATGGTATTCCCTGTTAAATATCAGTATAATAACAGTGGCCATGGCGGCGATAGAGTAAGAAGGGCTGTAGTTTACTTGCATGGGGGGCGGGTTGCCCACATTCCGGGGCGGACACTGACGCTCACAGGGGCCAAGAGCCGGACTGAAGCCACAGCCAGGAGGTGAACCCGCGGTCCCTGCGCTGTGCTGGCCGCCTTGTCTGCACAATAGTCCAGGGAGGAGACGGAGTATCGTCCCCGCTCGTGTTACGTCAGACATACACCCAGGAGAAAACCTGGAGGGTTTCTGCCAAACAGCTGGTGAGACGTTGGTTTACAGGAATCATTTCCTAAATGACCAGTTTCTCAGCATTAAAAAAAAAAGTGTGTGTTGACCTTGGGCGAACAGAGAAGGAGGAGGATAAGAACCCCTTCTCTGAAATAATACAGGCAGTGCCCGGGGGGTGGGATTTTGAAAAGACGCTGGGAGGGTCCTTGCCCCTCCCCCGGACCCCAGGTGCTGGGAGGCCTGCTCGCCCATCTTGGTCTTGGCGGCCAGGAGCAGCGAGTTGGGTGAGGCCAGCGGTCCAGCCAGCAGGGAGAGCTGGTTTTTCTTGCGAGCTTGGTCGGAACATGAAATTCCTGTTTCTGTCCGGCGTAGCACAGATCCAAGCAGCAGGCTCTGCCTGCTTCCCATGAGCAAGGCTCTGCAGCGGCTGCTGCTTGGTCCTCATCTCTCAGTGGACAAGTCTGGGTGGAATCATCCCTTTGTTTCTCTGAACATGGGGCTCAGGGGAGAACAGGGCTTCAGATCCAGGCTGGGTCTGGCTTCTTAGCACACAAGCAGCCGTTGGCATCGGGCTGTGTTTCCTTCTCCTGAAAAGCAAATACCCTCAGCAGATCTGGTGAAGGGCACGGTTTGGGCCCTGCTTCTTCCAGCTCCTTGGTCCACTGTTGTGTGGCCCGTGTGCTCGTCCTGCCCCTTGTCTACTGGCACAGCTGCTTCCTGGCCTAGTGCCCTTAGGGTACCTTCTCCCTCTGTTTGAGGGTATCATTGTGAGCCTAAGGCTGGGTTTTCTGTGGGGCAGCCCTGGTCTGGAGCCCACCCTTGCTGCTTACTGGCTGCAAGATCTCCTGTACATGGTTCAGTCATCGCACCTCTGTTCTCTTTACTGTAAGATGGGGCGATGCTAGGACCCAGGGCGGGCAGCTGTGGGACTGGCTGAGGGCAGGCCATCACGGGAGGAGGGCAGAGGCCCAGGCAGCCTTGGCTGTCCTGGCCCTGTGGGCAGACAAGCTGGAACGCAGCTGCTCACCATGGCCCCTGGGGGTGGGGGGCTGGCTGCAGGCTTGCCCCATCCAGCGGGGCCTCCCTGAGCATTGTAGCCATCGACCCAGTGCTCAGGGCTGCTCGTCCAGACTCATCACACAGGCGGGCACAGCCCAGGTGTCTGACAGTTCTGACGTCAGGGTCACAATCTCCCCATCTAAGCCCTCGTGGGACACCCAGGAGCTCTGACTTTGCAGTTTGGCTTATAGAATCCAAAAACCAATTAATGTGGGCTCGAGAGGCATCTGTCTGCTGGTGGTTTGGCCAAACCTTTGATCTCTCATGAGACAGAAGGTGCGGGGGTGTGCTATGGCTACAGCTTGGGGCTGGCTGCTGTCAAGTGGGACAGGCACGCGCCCCCACCTCCGCGAGGTACCTGTCCCCACCTCAGCCGTGCCTGCCCTCCCTCCCTCCCAAGTGCAGTGGGTGAATCTGGGCCAGGGGCTCTCAGGGCAGCTCTGCCTCCTCCATACATTCCCCCAGACTTGCTTTTCTTGCACCCCAAGTGACAGCCCCCCTCAACCCACAGGCAGCTCCAGGGCTGCTGTATCACGTGGTGAAGGTGGGGGCTGAGGCATCAACCGAGGTCAGAGCCAGGAGCCTGGGAGGGCCCCGCGGGGCAGGCAGTGGAGCCCTTGCGGCCCGGCCTCCTTGCAGACTCAGAGTCTAGGTGCACAGGAGCGCCGGGACAAGCGCAGGGAGCCTGACTTGGGGGGGCGGGGCAGCCTCTATTAAGGTCATTTCCTTTGGGTGGGTTTGGCGGCCAGTGTGAAACAGGTGCCCTTCCTCGGCCACTGCGCTGACGGTCCTTGTTTCCCTGACTTCCCTAGCGCCCTCCACGTGCAGCAGGGGCGTGTGCTCCCCGGCTGAGGGGCGGGGCTGTGGGAGCTTCTGGTGTAGCCAGTCAGGGACCCAAGCTTGTTGGAGTCAGAGCTGGGAGCAAATCGTGGGTGGGTCTCAGAGAAGGCCACTGCGCCTCACCTTTGCTCTGGCACGTGCCTGTGCGCAGGTGGAGGCACGCGCACACACACCCCCACACCCACCCACACAGCCACCCACCCACACCCACTCACCCACCCACACCCACATACACCCACACAAACCCAAACCCACCCACATCCACCCACCCCACCCACCCCCAAACCCACACACACCCACATACCCCACCCACACACCCGCACACACCCGCACACATGCACTCACACCTACTCACACCTGCACACACCCCCACACACCTGCACACACCCACTCACACCCACACACCCACTCACATGGGCACACACCCGCACTCACACCCACTCACACCTGCACACACCCACCACACCCACACACACCCGCAGACACCTGCACACATGCACAAACCCTCTCACACACCTGCACACCCACACACCTGCACACACCCACTCACACCCACACACACCCACTCACACACACCCACATACACCTGCACACACCCAGTCACACCTGCACACATCCACACACAAGCGCACACACCCGCACACATGCACTCACACCCACTCACACCTGCACACACCCACTCACACCCACACACCCGCCCACACCCACTCACACCGTACACACCCGCACACCCCCACTGACACCCGCACACACCTGCACACACCTACATACACCTGCACACACCTACATACACCTGCACACACCCGCACACCCCCCACGCCCCCCACACACCTGCACACACCCACTCACACCCGCACACACCCACAACCCCCACCCCCCCCAAACCCACCCCCCCACACACCCCACACACACACCCACATACACCTGTACACACCCCCACACTCCCCCCACACACACCCGCACACCCCCACACCCCCCCACACACAGACGCACGCACACACACACACAGGCAGCCACACACCCACACACACAAGCACACACACACTCACACCTGCCCACACCCGTGCACACCCACCCACCCACACACACACCTGCACACACCCACACACACCCGCACACCCACAGCCCCCACATACACCCCCCACACCTCCAAACCCACACACACCCCCACACAGACACCCACACACACCCGCACCCCTCCCCCACCACACACACCTAGAAGGAGCCCTGACTGCAGTCACAGACTAGTGCAGAGGCTGAGAAAAGCCGCGTCAAGGGGTATTGAGCGTGGGGGGCTCCTGGAGGAGCCGAGGTAGGTCGTGGAAGGGCAGTGCCGGTGGCTTTGCCTCCCAGAGCCATCTCTGGAGGCTGAGACTCCAGGGCCTCTCCTGCTGGCCCTGCAGCCTCGCGGGCAGGGCTTTCCACGCGGGGTGGCCAGCAGGGGCTCGCAGCCCTGAACCACCGCCTCCCCGTGTCCACGGCACGCACGGCTTCTGCCATCATCCCAGGCTTCCTGCCCTGCTGGACTTTGCTACATCCATCCCAATTCCTCCATCCAACAGCCCCATTCAGCCTTGCCTGTCCCTCCCTGGGCTCCTCTGCCTCCGGGCCTTGGTTTCTGTCACCACCGAGGCCTCCAGTGTCCTCCTCCTCTCTCACCCTCCTAGTGTTTGCCAGAATCCTCTCATTTTTTCTAGCCCAGTTCTCCAAAGCTCCACCTGTCCTGGGACGCACCTGGTCGCCTGCCTCACTCTGCTGTGATGAAGTCCTCTTTGAAGTCTTTGCCCTGAAGTCCTCTCTTCACCTGAGGCTTCGGTTCCTTGTGTGTAAGATGGGACAGCGCCATGTCGGTGATTCGTTGTGAAGGTTGCTTGCCATGTCCTTGGTGAAGGTGGCCCGCACACAGTAGGTATTCAGTAAAGCCTTCAGTCCTTTCCTGGAAAGAAGGGGGGGGCACCTTCACCTCTTGAGGGAAGTGGGGGGTGGAGTCTGTCCAAGGAGTAGACAGCTGGAGCTCCAGGGGCAGGAGTGGGAGGGGAGGGGCGTGGAGACTGGGGGAGCCCCTCAGGGTGCTGGGTGCCCTCGGGAGAGCTGCCGGGGAGAAGGCTGCTGGCCTGGGCCTGGCTGAGAGCCTGGACTTTACTGGGAGGCAGGGAGGTCACGGAAGGGGTCAAGGGGTCAAGGCCAGGCCTTGAATTGTGTGTGGAGCAGGTGGGGGGGGGGGCGGGAGGGGAGAGAGGGGAAGCGGAGGCTTCGGCAGAGAGCCTGGTCCTGCCCCCGTCACCCGTCCAGGAATAAGAGGTGGAACGTCAGGATTCGGTCTTCTCAGTTGTCTTGCACGTGGCCTGGGTACGGAAGATGGAGGGTCCTTCCTCAGGACCCCAGCCTTCCTTCCCCTGCACCCTCCCACTTCCTCGGGCTGCACTCCGGTTCTGCACAGACTCCCTGTCTGCTGGGCGCCGGCTGCTTCCCGGGCTTCGCTCTTCTGCTCAGTTTCCCTCTGCTCTCGCTGCTCCCTCAGCTTCCAGCGAGCAGAGCTTTGAGCACCAGCCACGTGGGAGTGAGGGGAGGGGGCACGGCCGGCCTCGCCCTCCCTGGGGGCCCCCACCCTGTGCCCCACGAGGGTGCCTGAGTCCCCAGCACGACGCCTGGCCGCTAACATGTGGTCAGCGCATCGTCGTGAAATGAGTACTTACGAGAGCCGGCGTCTCCGAGCGTTCAGTGGGTGCGGATAAGGCCACCCCCCCCTCAGAGTTTAGATGCCCAGGATGTGAGGGCGGGGGCAGGAGCGACAGGCCGTGGAGGAGGTGACTGTCTCCACCCCTGTCAGGTTATCTGTCCCAGAGGACCTGTTCCAGGAGGTCGTGTGCTGATGGGGTGTGGCCCAGGTGACCTCTGACTGTAAAAGTGGAGGGACCACAGGAGAGGCGAGCCATTGGGGAATTTCTGGAGGGAGGAGGGGATCCTGGAAGGAAACCGCCTTTGGACTCATTGTTTCCCTAGAAGCCCAAACACAAAGAAAGGATGGAATGCAGGTGGAGCTGCAGTGGGGCTTGTTTTTTCCCTTCAGAACCAGCCAGCCCATCAGAAAAGGAAAGCTGTTATCCTGTTAACCTAGTGCTTTGTTCTTGCTCCTGAGGGTCTGCATGTAGGTGGGATTTTGGCAGCCGGGGGTTGGGGTGGGGGAAGGGGAGTTTCTGCATGAAATCAAGGCCTGCATGTGGGTGCAGAAAGTGGGACCCAGATGGCCCTGCTGGGCTGCACGGTTCCCCTGGGATTCACGTGATAGGAGATGCTCAGAGAGGTGAGGGGGCTTGCCCGGGGTCACACAGCAGGTGGTGATGGGGCGTCCCCCTTGCTGGGAGGAGCAGCAGGATACACACAGACCTGTCCTCCCCAGATCATTCCAGGCCTTCCCTCTGTTAGCACTTCCCATGTCCACATCCCAGCCTTTAGTGGTGCCTTCTGCTGCGTGTGCTGCTGGGTCAGTGAGCGGGCGGCTTCTAGCCATCAAGTGGGAGTGCTGGGGACTTTGGGAGACAGCACCCTCCTGTGGGATTTCTGGCCGTCCCCGAGGCTGCCTTTGGGTGAGGCAGTGGGGGCCCAGCACCAGGGGGTGAGGGACGGGCCTCTCCTGGGGACCAGGAACAAGAGCAGAGTCAGTGCTGGAAGCTGGCAGGACGGCCGCCCCGGGGCCCTGACCGTGGCAGTCACAGGGCAGTGTTTGTCCTTGGTCCTGTGGGGCTGGGGTGGGGTGGGGGAGGTGGTTAGCCCTGGAGCCAGCAGGAAAAGGAAAGCCGGGGCAGGGGTGGGGTGGAGGGGGTGGGGTTAGGGTTAGGCGCCTGCCCTCTCCCCCCACTCCCGGAAGGGCCCATCCTGAGCCTGCTCAAGAGGGTGGACCGAGGCGGGAGGTGATCCCAGCTGTGAATGATCCCTGGGGTCCACAGGCTCAAGGTACCCCCAGGGAGAGAAACAAGACCTGCCTCCCTGGGAGCCAGAGGACCAGGGGACAAAGCTCAGGACGGAATCGCAGATCTAACATCCATGATTGCCTGCGGGGAGCAGGGTCCAGAAGCGGGGGGAGTGGCCACCTCACATCACTTAGGATGGCTGCTGTTGCTGCCAAGAAAAACCTGGCCTCTGTTCACCGATGCCAAATAGACATACGGAGACAGAGCTTTGGAGGCATAGAAAGGAATCGCTTTATTGCTTTGCCAGGCAAAGGGGGAACACAGTGGCTAGCGCCTCAAGAACGGTGCCCCCCTCCTTAGGGACTCGGGAGAGGTCTTGTCGTTGGGGCTCGTGCTCAGGGGTAGGCGATAAGGATCAAGGCAGGAACAGACCTGCATTCTTCGCATGGGTCGCTGGTGAGGTAAGCAGGAGTCCGCATCATCGACCTTCAGGTCCGACTGGTCTGGGGTCTGCATGCTTGTGGGCAGCAGACATCGTTCATCACTGACTTCTCCCACCTGGAGGGGGTTTCAACGTCTGCAAAATAGCTCAAAGATACTGCTGTGTGTATTGTTGCTGGGGAAACAGGACCTGCCCCAAGGCTGCTCTTCACTGTTTCTCCCTGGTCTTGGGCATCCCCTCCACTAGTTAACAACTGCTTGAATCTGCCCCTTGGAACTCAGGGAAGGTCATGCAGGCTGAATGAAGGCTGTTTCCCATCATCAAAGAAATAGGGGACACAGGAAGGCTTTGTGCCCAGGAGCCCCACAGGGCCCTGCTCGGTATCAGTTGTACAAGCGTGTAAATGTACTTAATGCCACTGAACTGTGCACTTAGAAATGGTTGAGGCGGTGACTTTTATGTTGTGTATTTTACCACAGTTAAAAAATAATAATAAATTAATTCAAAGCAAAACAAAGTTAAGGAAATAGATGTGAACCAAAGGGCCCCTACAGGCCAGATTGGCAGCAAGCTCTTTGCATCGCATTGTTTAATCACCCCAGCGTCCTGTGTGAGCTGACTCCCTCATGCAGACAAGAAAACCAAGGCTCATGGACTTCCCTGGTTGTCCCGTGGTTAAGACTCCACGCTTCCACTGCAGGGGGCGTGGATTCCAACCCTGGTTGGGGGACTAAGATCCTGCGTGCCGCACAGGGTGGTCAAATAAATACATTAATAAAAATACTGGAAGGAAGGAAGGGAGGGAGGGAGGGAGGGAGGAAGGAAGGAAGAGAAAGAAAGGAAACTGAGGCTCAGAGCCCTGACACATCAGGGCCAGGATGTGGCAGGCCAGGGTTTAAGTCATCTTTCTGTTCCAGGTGAGAGCTGTTCTAGTGTGTCGTGTTGGGTTGTAGCATCAGGCACTCAGTCTGCTGGGGTCTTATGATGTCAGCTGGGGGTCCTCATACCCACAGGAGATCGGGAGAGTACCAGGACCCATGTACTAGGTGGTGAAAATGTGGGGACAGATCAGAGAGGCCTGAGTCATGGGCAGGCTTCCCAGAGGAGGGGGTGGGATTGGATATCGCCTGGAGGGGCGCCTCCTCCATCCACCTCCCCTGCCCCAGGGGTAGGGCTGCCATACACCATCTTGTTTGAGCCCCACTGCTGTTGCTGGGGGATGCTCGCATGCCTTCAGGGGATCCCTCTGTCAGGGCCGACCCCTCTGGCCTCCTTCTCAGCAAGCCCTGCGCTGGGGCTTTGCCAGCATTGGTGGGTGTGGACCACTATTTGCCCACCCAGAGATCCCTGGGCTTGGGTAGGGTTGTCAGATTTTGCAAATAAAAATAAAAGGTGCCCCACTGAATTTGAATTTCAGGTCATCAATGAATAATTTGTAGTATAAATATGTCCGCGGTGTTGCATCTATAGTTGATGTGGCCACCTTAGTAGTCTTGGGCTTTGTCCGCTGAGGGAGGGGCAGGTGAACAGGTGCTCTGGGTGCTCCAGCTCAGGGGCCTGCTGGCATTGGTCATCATGGCCTGGGCCCAGCCTGTCACAGCTCTGTTAAGACACACGTGGTGGCCTTGGGTCAAGTCGCTCCCAATGTGACTTGACCAGGCTGACAGCAGGGGCCCTAATGACCAGGTGTGAGAAGACGGGCTGTGTGCCTGACCTGCTCTGTTGCCATGAGGAGCCTGCAGTGGGAGACGCACTGTCAACACACTGGGGTCTGTGTTCCCGATCTGGCACGGTGGTCCCTGCATGTGCCTTGCCTGTCTCCTGCTGTATGCCCAGTGCCTCCAGACACAGCCTTCTGGCCACCTAGTACCTTCTCCTGTGTGTCCACCACCTCACACCTACGTCACCAAGGTGCCTCCAGTTCAGTGAGTGGTACTGCCTTGTCCTGGAGTGTCCTAATCCTATTCTTCCAACCATTCCCTCATCTATCCTTCCACCCACCCATCCATCCATCCACCCAGCCATCCACCTGCCCATCCATCCATCATCCACCCTCCCATCTGCCCATCCATCTGCCCGTCCGTCCGTCTGTCCATCCATCCATCCATCCATCCACCCACCCACCCACCCAAACATCCATCCATCCGTCCATCCATCCATCCATCCACCCTCCCATCTGACCATCCACCTGCCCATCCATTCTTTCATCCACCCATCCATTAATTAACAAGTATTGAAGCTTACTATGGGTCACTGTGGCAGGCACTTTGATGAATAACATCTCAGCTGTAGGAGGGATTAAAGGAATTAATAGTTAAACGTGAGTGGTTGATGACAGCCATCAGATGCGACCTCTGGTGAACCAAGGGACCCAATCTCCCGTGTTTCAGCAACGGGTCATCTCATCTGGGGATAAGTTGGCTGTGCTGGGTCCTAGTTGTGGTGTGAGGGATCTCAGTTGTGTCATGCAGGATCTAGTTCCCTGACCAGGGATTGAACACAGGCACCCTGCATTGGGAGCGCTAAGTCTTAACTGCTGGACCAGCGGGGAAGTCCCTATCCTCTCCCTTTAGACGGCAACCACTCCTCCAAGGAAGCTCCTGGGAAGGGCTTCAGGCTGTGATGAGATGGAAGCAGCAACACTGCAGGCCAGGAGTCTCGAGGGGCCTCCAGAGCAGCGAATGGAGCTGGCTCTGCCAATGGTGTGGCCTCTGCCTTGTCCGGGTGCCCATCGGGAGGGGTTAAACCACAGGACCTGAGAGGCACGCTTCCCAGACAGCTGGTGCCTGTCAGGGACTTGAGACTGTCACCAGACAGAGAAAACCGAGGTCCAGAGCGGGGAGGTGACTTGTCCAAGGTTATACAGCCTTGCAGCCCTGGGACTGGGATAAAGGGTGTGGACTTGTCCTCAGGCACAGCTGATTTGAGGCCTGGTCTGCCTTTCAACCTGACGGACCTAGCTGTGACTAGGAAGTCACACCTCCCTCTGGGGCTGTGCGGCATGAAAGATGCTGAGAGGCCACCGTCATCTGCTCGGCCCGTGACCTGGCGAGGTGCCCACTGGAAGGGCTGAGAGGCTCCCATCGTCTCAGACCCAGTACAGCGGCCTCCTGAGCTCTGCGCCTCACCTCCTACCTGTCTGAGCTGAGGGCAGGCAGGAGTGGCCGAGGGGCAGAGAGCAGGAAGCTGGCTTCTGGCCGGTTGGCCCTTCCCGTTGCGCTGTCAGGCTGCACAGCCACCCGGGAAGCCCGTTGCTGCCTGCAGTTTCCGGCCCTGAGTATCACGCTGGGTTTGCCATCCGCGAGGGCTATGGAATGAGCCCACAGGAGTGTGACCCTAGCCGTCCCATCGTTCTGGAGCTTTTCCAGTGGGGGCCTGGCCTCCGTGGGAACCTGCAGCTTTCCCGGCCCTGGGGGCCACGCTCGCCTCATTGCTGCTTTAATTTTGTTCCTGTCTACCCAGCTTCTTCTTGGCCATCGTAAAGAATTAAAACTGCAGGAAAGTGGATTCCAGGAAAGGGAATCATTCCCTAGCTCCCATCCCAGAGACGTGCATTTTAATGTTTTGGTGGCCTTGCTTCTGGAGGAGGGACTGGGGGCTGGTGAGGTGGGGGTGGGGGGTGACTCTGCTGATAACAGCTTTGCTTTCTTTCCAAAGCAGGGGTCTTCTGGCTCAGGGGTCCCTTATCCCCCACCTGCCACCCCACTTTCCTCTGACCTGTTAGCCTCGCCCTGCTCTCTGGAGTAGATGCAAGGGAAGAGATGGGACTGGCCATAAAAAAAAAAAGAAAAGCACATTAAAAAAAATGGTAAAAATCAACCGATTTGCAAGGCAGAAATGGAGACACAGATGTAGAGAATAAACATATGGACACCAAGGGGGAAAGTGGGGGGGTTGGGGTGGGATGAATTGGGAGATTGGGATTGCCATATATACATTCCTAATAAGAAAAAAAAATCAGGGCTTCCTAGGTGGCGCAGTGGTTAAGAATCCGCCTGCCAATGCAGGGGACACAGGTTCGATCCCTGCTCCAGGAAGATCCCACATGCCCCGGAGCAACTTAAGCCCGTGTGCCAAAAAAAGAAAAAAAAAAAAAAGAAAGAAAAAAAAATCAGATGGTACATTTTAAATATATGCAGTTTATTGTATGTCAACTGTATCTCAATAAAAATTCTTTAAAAAAGTTCTTGGAAAAATTGTGGAGGGGGAGGGGCAGAGTGACAGCAGCCACGTGATGGTTGGCTGTTGGGGTCTCCCCAGCTGCTGGGGCAGGGGTGGGGTAGGTGGGGCGGGCGCTGAAATGCAGCCCCACACGTCTTCCCAGAGCTAGGAACAGCCTGGAGCAGTGGGCAGGTGGTGAAGAAAAGGCCTGGGGCGCCCTGGGCCACGCTGAGGGGCCACCGGGAATGCGTGGGCTGCGCTAGGCCAAGAGCAGAGCCAGTCAAGGCCAAGCTCCCGGCCGGACTTGACCTCGGGCTCTCCCCTGTCCTCTGTGCCCTGTGGGCCCCGGAGGCCCAGGGGCCCCATGAGCTGCAGCGGGGGTCAGGAGAGAGTGAAGGGCGGTTTCCGCAGTGCAGGCCCACAGAGGTACTCAGCGGAGGGGGAGGAAGAGCTTTCCTTGGTCCTAGGTTCATCTGGCTGGTCTAAGAATTAGCTACACCTGGGACCGCTTAACAGGAGCCATCAGGTTGAATTAGGTACATGCAGGGGCTCCCTAAGACTGTGGGGCCCCAGCACGTTAGGCAGTTGAGGCTCACATGCCACCCGGGAGGAGGAGGGGTGGGGCTGGGACTTCAAAGAGGGGCAAGGCAGTTTACAGGAAGATGAAACGAGCAAATGTTGGAAAAACAAATGTTTGCTGGGCTGTGCAGTGACACTGGGCCACAGAGGCCCTCTGTGATCACATAGGACGTATTTCCTTCGTCAACCAGCCGCCGCTCATGTGCTTGTATTATGGTTTTCTGTAGTGATAGTTCTTCCTGGAACAGGCCCTCCATCGAAATTCTTTTAGGCAGTTAGGGGGAAGGTCAAAGATTCATCCTGAGGTTTTTGGGCCTCAATTGTTTTTAGCTCTAAATAATCTGCACGTCAAAGAGACACGTTTTGGGGCGGCCAAATTCGCTCCCCTACACAGCCAGCATCACTTTTCCTCCTCCCTCTTCCTAGCTCAAGTTTTTGTGTCCTTGTGTCCTTTTTATCTGTCTGTGTGTCTGCCTAGCCGCCCAGATCTGGCTGTCTCCATCGGTCTCATGCATCTGTAGATCAGGAGAACGTCTGGGCTGGGAGAGAGGCTGGGTGTTTTCATGCTGTTAGGTGGGGCTGGCTTCCTGGGAGACCATGGCTGATAGTGCATGTTGGAGAGAGCTCAGTGCAGAATCCAAACACTTGGATCTTGTTTTATGTACACCCTTCAAGGGCTTTGCAGCTGTCACCCTGCAGGAGTTTTTCTCTGGTGACCTGGAAGTCAGTACCGGATCTTGGGGGTGGTTTGCCATGCAGATTTTCGGAAGCACAGAGTGTGTGTCCACGAAGTTGGAAGGGGAGAGCGTGAGCTGGCCTGTGGTGAGTTTAGCCATAGTGATGAGGACTAATTACAGAGTCTCATTTCTGGGGGACAGCTCTTGGTAAGCTATGATGGCAGAAAGATGAGCGCCGCTGATTCCACAATACAAAATAGCAAGGAATCATTGTTTCCTAATGTGTTTCCCAAGTGGATTCACCTCTTTCGGAAGATGAAAGCTCCTTCTCTAGCTACTTATGGGCCCTTCACCTCCGCAGCAGAGCAGTTCCCAGGACGTCTGGTTAGTTCCTGCTGCCTGCCTGGGGCTGTAGAGGCCACACAGGAAGGGGGTAATGGGGATAGGGAAGCTCTCGGTAAAAACACTTGGACCTGGAATTTTCCTAATACCTGCAGGAGTTTATAGCACAACTAGGAGAATTCCTTATTCATTCAGCCGTGCATTCAAACACCTTTATCGAGTGTACCAACTGGGACCATCATGTATTCCTCACATGTGCAGCAAACCTACTTACTTGGCAGTCACATTTCATATACTATGTGCCTAATATCCTACTGTTCAGTGTGCACGATTTGAGATGACATATATTCCAAATTTGAGTAATTGTAATCAGCATAGATGGTGTTCACTGCCAGAGCTGGGTCATCTATGTAAGTACATTCATGATGCCTCTCGTTTGCCAAGCTTTGTGGTAGACCCTGGGTTGGCAAAAGTGACTAAATATATTCCCCCTTGAGGACCTCACTATCTAATTTGCCCTGTTAAATGGCCACATATTCTGCCAAATCAAGTCGTAGAACGTCTGCTGATTCTCGTCCATTTGCATCCATGCCCAGATCCCTTCTTTGCCCCTTTCCATCTTGCTCTGAGCGTCAGAGGCAGGCTGCTATGTTATCTCCCTGAGAGTTCCTCCAGAAACACACGTTCTCCCTGTGTCTTCAGTCCTGGGCGGGGGGACAGTTTCCCTGTTGCTCGTGCATCACGACCCTGGTTGATACTCATAGTCTTAACTGTTTTCAGTTAAACTTTGAGCGTGCCATTCATTTTTGCTGAGACCTTCTGACAAGCCAGAAGTCTAGTGCCAAAAGAGGCCTTTCAAAAAGTCTAGTTTGTATATGTCAATGCTATGCTCTCACTTCGTCCTAGCTTCCCCTCCCCTCCTCCAGTACCAAATGTAAAATAGATTGGCTAGTGGGAAGCTGCTACATAGCACAGGGAGATCAACTCCATGCTCAGCTCTCAGTGACGACCTAGAGGGGTGGGATAGGGAGGGTGGGAGGGAGGCTCAAGAGGGAGGGGATATGGGGGTGTATGTATTAATACAGCTGATTCACTCTGTTGTACAGAGGAAACTGGCAAAACATTGTAAAGCAATTTTGTTCCAATAAAGCTGTAAAGAAAAAAGAAAAAAAAAAAAAAAGTGGTGGAGATAATGCTGGGGAAGTCTTTTTCAGTGGCAATCACCAAACTGAACACCGAAATCAAGATTTTGAACATGCTTGGGACTCTGTAATCGCCAGGGGCTTTTGTTGGTAGCTGCCAGCCAAAGGCTTGCAGCTATTTTCCAGGCTTTGGAGGAGGATTCCAAGAATGCATGACCCTTACCCAGTGGCTTGGGTGAGAACTCAGGAGTTGGAGCCTTTTCCGGGGGAGGGATAAGTCACTTCATCCTACTTGTGTGAACTAAAGATCTCTGGTCCTCCCTAAATACTTCCCCTGGCCTAAGACTTCAGGTTTTTTTGGTGTTTTTTGTTTTAAATTTATTTCAGAAGTCTTAGTTGCGGCATGCAGGATCTTTAGTTGCGGCATGTGGACTCCTAGTTGCGGCATGCATGCAGGATCTTGTTCCTCCACCAGGGATCGAACCCAGGCCCCCTGCATTAGGAGCGTAGAGTCTTAACCACTGGACCACCAGGAAAGTCCCACACTGAGCTGCCTTTAGTCATTTATTCCTGTGTGTGAATGAGCCCTTGAGACCTGTTCCTGAGAACAGGAATCGCAGGGCACTGAGAACTGGGGAAACACAGAGTAGAAAAGTGACTGGAGCACTGGAGATGAACCCCATCTAGTATTGCTGTTTACAGTAGATTCTTCCCGCCTTCGGTAGGTAAGAATGGCTTTTTTCTGTCTATAGATCGGTGGCTTCCCTCTGTTCTCTAATCGAGGTTGTCACCAAGTACCAAATGCCCACAGGGATGTTGGAGCTTGTCAGACTTTCTAATAATACCATCTATTTATATAACACTGCCAGCTCATGGGAGCAAGTCTCTTCTGCTGGCTGACGTTCTAGGAAAGTGGCCAGCTCTCCACTCCAGACCCTGCCCCCGTCCTGCCTGGCTTTTGAGCACCCGTCTCCCTGAAGTCAAGGCACTTCTGGGGGTCCCGACGTCCAGCCTTGCCTCTGCTTCTTCTGGGATTTGGCTGGAGGACCTTCTTTTCAGTCTTCAGTGCTTTTGCTCTCCTTCTCCTACAGTCTCCCCAAATCTCCGGTTGCCTGAGGGCAGATTTCCCTTTCAGCCTCTGGCCCTGTGGACCCCGCTTTGCTTGGACCCCCAGAGCAGCCGTCTAACCTCCACGACCACACCTGCCCCTCACAGCTTATCCTCCACACAGCAGCAAGAGTGGTCAGAGTCTCTAAAACCTAAATCAAAGCATGTCACCCTCCTGGCTTGAACCTCCTTCGTGGCTTCCTGTTACCCTTGGAATAAATTCCAGTCTCCTTATCATAACCTGGAAGCCCCCGCACAACCCGGCTCCTGCTCCCGCTCCCTCTGCACCCTCGTGTGTCCCACGACCCCCGCCGCTTGTCGGTCCACCACTCTCCATCCACGCCTCCTGTCTGTTGTCAAGAGGACCAGACTTTTTTTCTGCCTTCAGAGTTCCTCCACTCGAAATATTTTCTCCTTTCCCTCACTCCCAACCTTTCCTGAGATGGATTCCTTTGTATCCTTCAGGTCCTAGCTTAAACATCACCTCCTAAGAGAGACCCTTTTTAAAAAAAATTGGGGTATTGTTGCTTTACAATGTTGTGTTAGTTTCTGTTGTACAAGGAAGTGAATCAGCTCTATGTATACATATAGCCCCTCCTTCTTGGACCTCCCTCTCCACCCTCCCCCCCATCCCACCCCTCTAGGTCATCACAGAGCACCGAGATGAGCTCCCTGTGCTATACAGCAGCTTCCACTAGCTATCTATTGTACACACTGTAGTGTATACATGAAGAGAGACCTTTTTTTGACCACCCAGTCTAAAGTCATCTGGAATTCTCAAGTTGCTTGTCTGTTTACTGGTTCTGTCGTCTGAGTCATCCACCACTGCATCCCCAGCTTGGTACATGTCAGAGCCTGGTGTTAGTCAGATGAGGCAAAGCTTTGCAGCCAGAACAAACAACTCCCACATCTTAGTGCCTTCAAAACGCAAAGGTTTATTTCTCAGCCACACTAAACATCCATCGCCAACTGCAGGGTGGGGAGGTGCTGTGCTCATGGCAGTTCCCAGGCTGATGGAACAGCCACCCTCCCAAACGTTTCCAGTGGTCATGCCACAGAGATGGGTCTCGCACTGACAGATGAATTCTCTGGCCCAAAAATGACCTATGTGTCACTTCTACTTGCAAGTCATTAGGTAGACCTAGTCACAGAGTCTCACTCAAGCACAGGGAGCTCGGAAGTACAGGCCCCACCCAGTGCCCAGGAAAGAGCAGTGGAAATATTTGTCAGACACCACTCAAGACTCAGTCGATCGTTTTGAAGGAAGGAGAATCTAGAATGTTCTTTCTACAGCTGCAGTGGGTGAGAGTGACCTTACAGGGTCCTGCAGGAGACGTCGTATCCCTGCTGTTCAGGCCCCTGGCTCTCAGGCCTCAGAGAAGCTCAGCAGACAGGGGTGTCCCCTGAGACCTGACAGTAGTGTCCCAGAGCCTCTGTGGCTGGTCACCTCCCAGGGATTGTCCCCCCGTGGGATGTGTTCCTGGGCTGTGTCTTCTGTGAGCCAGCTCTTCCAAAGGGGTCCTGCCAATATGCTCCGAATCTGCCATGCTTAGCTGGGGCCTGGCCTGTCCAGGAGCTGAAGAGCTGTTCCTATCGGCCAAGTCCCAGGAGAATCCAGTAGTGTCCTGGGGGCTGAGGGAGGTAGGGAGGCAGTTGGGTGGGGGATGGGAGGCAGAGAATAAGGGCAGCCTTTCTCAGAAAGCCCAGTGCATCCCAACCCATGTAACATTCTGTTACTTGTCACAGGAATGGCAGTTCTGCATCCCCGTTGCTGTTCCCTAACTGCCCATCTCACCTGGGCGGGCTGCGGGGAGCCGCTCCCCTGTCTAAACTTGCATTTGATCAAATGGCATCATCACAGCAGGTTGTTTCCACCAGGCTGCACACAGCGTTGGCTGCACGACGGCGGTGTCAAACACGCCTAGACACAATGGGCCTTGGGAAGAAATGCTCTCCCTGGGTGGTTATAACAAGCTTGAGCGTACATTGTGTACATCTCGGCCTCTGGTGACGATCATAGTTGAAGCCAACATCTGTTAAGGGCTCATCAAGTTCCTAGCACTGTACTGAGAGCTTTACAGTAATCATACTTAAATCGTCACACCTGCAGGGCGCAGGTGTGGCTCCTATGGGGCAGCTGGGGAAACTGAGGCCCGCAGAGGTTAACTTCCTAATTAAGTCACTGCTAACTTTTTTTTTTAAAGATTTTTTTTGATATGGACCATTTTTAAAGTCTTTATTATTTTTTAAGCTCTTTATTGGAATATAATTGCTTTACACTCTTGTACCAGCTTTTGAGGGACACGAAAGTAAATCAGCTGTAAAAGTCTTTATTGAATTTGTTACAATGTTGCTTGTTTTATGTTTTGAGTTTTTGGCCCTGAGGCATGTGGGATCTTAGCTCCCCAACAGGGATTGAACCTGCACCACCTGCATTGGAAGGCGAGGTCTTAACCACTGGACCTCCAGGGAAGTCCCTCAAGTCACTGCTAGTTCTATGGTAGAGCCCTCCTTTAATCTATGCTCCCTGATTCTAAACCTGTGCACTTAATTGTTACTCCATAGGAAAAGATTTGCATCTGATTCCCCTTCTAGGTTGTAAATACTAGAGAGCTTCCTTTTTAAAAAAAATTATTTTAAAATTGATTTTATAAGCATAGTCAACTTATTTTATTTTAAATTTTTATGTGTTTATGTATTTATGTATGTATATATGTATGTATGTATTTGCTGCATTGGGTCTTTGTTGCTGTGCGTGGGCTTTCTCTAGTTGTGGCAAAAGGGCTACTCTTCATTTTGGTGTACAGGCTTCTTGTTGTGGTAGCTTCTCTTGTTGCAGAGCACAGAACCTAGAGTGCTTGGGCTTCAGTAGTTGTGGTGCGTGGGCTTAGTAGTTGTGGCACATGGGCTTAGTTGCTCCGTGGCATGTGGGATCTTCTTGGACCAGGGATCGAACTCGTGTCCCCTGCATTGGCAGGCAGATTCTTAGCCACTGTTGCACCAGGGAAGTCCAGTTGGTTTAAAATGTATAATTTCTGCTGTACAGCAAAGTGACAGTTATACACATATACATTCTTTTTCGTATCCTTTTCCATATGGTTTATCACAGGATATTGAATATAGTTCCCTGTGCTATACAGTAGGACCTTGTTGTTTACCCATCCCCAATTTATATAATAGTTTGCATCTGCTAACCCCAAACTCCCAATCAATCCCTCCCCCAAATCCCCCTGCCCCTTGGCAACCACAAGTGTGTTGTCTATGACTGTGTCTGTTTCTATTTTGTAGATAAGTTCATTTGTATCATATTTCAGATTCCACATATAAGTGGTATCATATGATATTTGTCTTTCTTTGATGTACTTCATTTAGTATGATAGAGAGCTTCCTTTTTGAGAAGCCTCCTACCTTCTCCCCTATAGCACCTAGCAGAGTTTCTGTCATATAATTAGCAGGCAATATAAGCCTTTAATACGTATGAGAATGGTAAAACAATACTTAGGATAGTAGGGTAACATTAGGATATTCTGGTGACATGTTGTTTTTGTTAAGCCCCTTACTTAAGACTAAGTTAAAGCTTCTGTGCTTTTTGATACAGCTCTTGACAGAGGGCCTGAATCTTAGTTACTTATACATAGCAACATAATCAAAGCACAAAGCCCCTCAGATACTACACGCAGCACCCTGATGTATGTTATCAACAAGGAAAGAATTAATTACACGGTGCCAGCCGCTGTGGATACCAACTTAAACAAGAGGGAGTTTCCGTCCCTAGAAATTATACAGGCGGGCATTTAAACAATTGCTATACAGTGTGTGATGGACGTGCCATGAGGTTTGTGTAGGGAGGTGAAGTGGAGTCGGGGGTAGGACTCGGCTCTAGGAAGGGGCGGTTAGTAAAATCAGCCCAAACCCTGTTTGGATCGAAATTACAAGTTCCCAGACTTTGGAAGACCTTGACAGGACATACTGCAGGTGAAAAACTACGAGCTTGCCCACCGAACTTCCTGCATCGAGGCTACGGCTGGGGTGAGAATTCATGCCCTTGTACGTGACCTGGGCCAAGTCGTTGGCAACCCCATTACTGCTAACGGGGTGTCATCAGCCTGGCGAGTCGTGGCGGCAGGCGCAGGTCCCGCCTCGGGAGCCCCGGCCGGCGCCCAGACGAGCCGCCTGGAGGCACCGCGATTTGCCTTAGCGTCTCTATATCAGGCCTGTCCTCTCCTTTTGCTTTCCAGGGCTCTGGCCTCCTCCGGACCTAAGCCCACGGCGGGACCAGCCCCGCCCGCCACGCCCAGAGTCCCCAGAGCGGCTCGGATTCGCTCACTGCAGCAGCGGTCACGTGCAGCACGTCCGCCGCCGAAAGGAGGAAGCGAAGGTAGGCGGGGCCGGCCTGCCGAGCCCGCCCCTCCCTCCCGAGACGGCTTCTCGCTGGCGAGGCCTCCTCCTCACCCGCCCAAGGCTTGGAAGCTCCGCTTAGGATTGGCTAACAGGCTCCCGATGGGCGAGGCCTCCGGGGGGGCGGGCGGGAGCGGAAGGCAGGCGCGCTCTCGAGGGGCGGGGTTACCTAGGCGACGGCGGGCGCGCGCTTGGGGGTGGGGCAGAGAGCCGGCTGCTCAATGACAAATCGGCGGGGCAAGGCTGGGGTCCGGCCCCCGGAGGCGAGGGAGCGGGCGGGGCGGGCTTAAGGGCGGGGGCTGGCGCGGACCGCCAGGCGGCGTGGGACGGGTCTCAGGTAAGGGCGTCCGCGCCCGGCGGGGCCCTGCGGGCGAGGTGGGGCGCGCGCGGGGGAGCGGGTGGCGTCCCAGGCCGGGTGGCCCCTGCCCCTAACTCCGCGCGGGGCTGTGGCCGGAGGGCGACCTGGGCGCGGCGGTCCCGCTCGGGCAGGGGGTGCCCTCCGAGGCCCGCCCGGGGCCAAGGAGATGGGGGCGGCTGGCCGCCCTCCCTGTCCGCCGCCGGTTCCGTTTTTCCGCAAGTGGCCTCTGCCGCCACTTCCTGCCTCTCGGGCCTTCAGCCGAGGATGGTCCACTTCCTCAGGCCCTGAGTCGCCGCTGTGGTCGGGGTGAGGCTGTGAATGTTGCAAAAACTTCTCAGTGGCTTAGGAACTTGGCCGTGGACTGCCCCGGGGCCGCGCTCCCCAAGTGGTGTGGTCTGTGTGCGTGTTGGGTTTGGTCCTGTCCTGGGTTGAGCGTAAGGTTGCCCCCACCCCCGGCGCCGCTGCTCCCCGGGCGCACCTGGACCTGCCCGTGCGCCGGGCCAGGCTTGGGCGTCTTTCCTCACCCCTTGTAGGTCTAGGGGGTTGTCCGTGGGGGCTCGGGCGCTCGTGCAGACACAGCTGCGCCCAGGCTGCTCGCTGGAGCAGCGTCCTTTCTGTGCTCGTTTTCAGGCGAATTCTGGAAACGTTGGGACTTTCATCTTGCTTCCAGGTGAGTCTTCTGGAGAGACGCTCTTGTGTCTCACGGACTCATTTAGAATTGCCAATGAGAGAGACTTGGCTGATTGTTCATTGGAGTTATCAGTGACTTGGTTTCAACCCTGTTCTAACAGTGAACTTTCTGCTTTGTCCTGGTTCCTAACCTCATTGTTTTCTTTTTTCTTTTCTTTTCTTTTCGGTTAGGTTTTGAGGGTGGATAGTGGGCACTGGTTGCCAGAGGGGATAGTGTTTTTTTAGATGGATGAGTGACCCATATCTTAAGAAAAGCAACAAGATTCCCGGATGTCAACTGTGAAAACAAGGCAACTTTCAAGGCAATGTTCCTTCTACCTGGGACAATGTAATTGGAACATCAAAGTTCTCAGATACGGGGTGAGCATGAAAGGCAGCCTTGAATATTGGGAAGAACAGGGGGGCAAGGTGTGAAGACCCAGGTTCTGAAACATGATTCGCGGTGTGATCTTGAGCAAGACTTTGCACCTCTCTGTGCTGCAGCGTCCACAGCTGTGAAAAGGTGATAATGGTTATCCTACTTGTTAGGAGTTTAGGAAGTAAGGAATGGTGGAGGTGTTCTTTGTGGTAGTGGGGGTGGGACGGTGGTAGGGGTGGGAATAAGGCCAGGGACAAACATCCCTTGTGTGTGGCTTTAGTTACGACAGCTAGTCTTTCCTCTAACCACATCTGGGTCTTTCCTTCCTTTTCTATTCATGCTATTTCCTGTTGGAAACACTGGGTATTCTGATCTGTCAGCAAGATTTCCCTATGTCCAAGAAGTAGAACCTTTTCCAGGATTTTATGTGGAAAACAGTGAAGGGGATAAGGTATTAGATGTCTTTTGGGAATATGGGACTGGACACATAAAGATAGGAAAAGAAGAACTGGAGCTGTAAATGACATCTCAGTGGGTCTTGGTACAAGGTGGAAGAAGTGGAAAAATTCTAATTTCTTGCCTTAATTCTTCAAAGTTCCGAAGATGGGTTGAGATTCTGGAAATTTTTAAACCGCAGTTGAGATAATTCTTTGTGTTAGCTACATCACCCAATCCCACAATATCTCTTTACATTCAGTTACTAAGTTCTTATCCACTTAGAAACATAATTGGAGCCCTTTTCTGAAAGCTAAATGTGGAGACAGTGTAACAGCCTAGAAGGACAGTGCTCAGCTCAGAGACCCTGGCAGCTCTTCTGAGGCTTCCAGTGCAACTTGTTTCAGGGCGATAGCAAGAGTCCCACTTTCCTTCGGCTCCAGTTCCAGCTTGTCCTTGGCTTACGATGAGGTTCTGTCCTGATAAACCCATCATAGGTTGAAAATATCATGTCAAAGATGCATTTAATACACTTAACCTGCTGAACCCCATCACTTAGCGTGGCCCACGTTAGACGTGCTCAGAGCACCCCCGTTAGCCTCCAGTTGGGCAAGATCACCCAACACAAAGCCTATCATATAATAAACTGTTGAATATCTCATGTAACTTATTGAATTCTGTACTCAGAGTGGAAAACAGACTGGCTCTATTGGTATGGAGGGTACAGACTGGTCCTGTATCAGTTGTTCACCCTCGTGGTCCTGTGGCTGATTGGAGCTGCAGCCTAGCACCACAGAGAGGATTTTTTTTCAAGTTAATTGAAGTATAGTTGGTTTACAATATTGTGTAGTTTCAGGTGTACAGCAAAGTGATACAAATATAGATATATACACACATACAAATATATATATATATATATATATATACTTTTTCAGATTATTTTCCATTATAGGTTATTACAAGATACTGAGTATAGTTCCCTGTGCAATGCAGTAGGCACTTGTTTACCTCTTTTGTATAGAGTAGTGTGTATATGTTAACCCCAAACTCCTAATTTATCTCCCCCTGCCCCCCACCCCCATCTGCTATCCCCTTTGGTAACCAACCATAAGTGTGTTTTCTATGTCTATGGGTCTGTTTCTGTTTTGTAAATAAGTTCATTTGTATCATTTTTTTTTTAAGATTCCACATTAAGTGATATCATACGATATTTGTCTTTCTCGGTCTGACTTACTTCACTTAATATGATAATCTCTGGGTCTATCCATGTTGCTGCAAATGGCAGTATTTCATTCTGTGTTTATGGCTTAGTAATACTCTGTGGTGTATATGTACCACATCTTCTTCATCCATTCACCAGTTGATGGGCAGTGTGGTGACTCCATGTCTTGGCTATTGTGAATAGTGCTGCTGTGAACACAGGGGTGCAAGTATCTTTTCGAATTAGAGTTTTGTCCGGATATATTCCCAGGAGTGGGATTGCAGGCTCATATGGCAACTCTGATTTTAGTTTTTTAAGGAACCTCCCTACTGTTCTCCATAGTGGCTGCACTAGTTTATATTCCCACCAACAGTGTAGGAGGGTTCCCTTTTCTCCACATCTCTCCAGCATTTGTTATTTGTAGACTTTTTTAACGTTGGCCATTCTGACTAGTGTGAGGTGGTACCTCACTGTAGCTTTGATTTGCGATTCTCTAATGATTAGCAATGTTGACCATCTTGTCATGTGCCTTTGGCTGTCTGTACCTCTTCTTTGGGGACATGTCTGTTTAGGTCTCCTGCACACAACACAGTATCTTACTGCATATTGCTAGCTTGGGAAAAGATCAAAATCTAAAATTTGAAGTATGGTTTCTACTGATTGCATATCTCTTTTACACCATCATAAAGTTGAAAAATTGTGGATCACATCCTAAGTTGGGGGCTGCCTGTACTTCTAAACAAACAGCCCCTTGGATGTTTTCCTGAAGTGAATGCATGTTGCTGAGAAGTCTGAATACAAGAGAGCTGACTGAGTACCAGAAAAAATGGAGCTCTTCCCTCATTGTGTGGAGGGGGCTGGGGTGGGCGAGGAGGAGGAGGAGGAGGAGGGAAACTGATATTTATTGAGCATTAGCTACCTGCTCGCACAGGCCCCCTGATCTAACCATCACCAGCTGATTATCTGGCCTTGGAGATTTGACCACGCGCTGTCTCCTTTACCACCTCAGTTCTTTTGGTTCCTAAGAATACAAATATGGGTGTGCGTATGTACATCTTCTTAGATGTTCCAAAAAGTAGAGGGGCCATTTAGGCAAGAGGGCGTGTGAGCTTTGGGGTGGGTGAGAGCGGAAAGAAAGAGGAAGAGAAAGTGGATGCTGAGTGTCAAAAGAGGGAAGGTACGTCTGGTTACTATAGCAACTACAAAATGCCAGCCGGGTCTCAATTTCAAGTTTATGTTACTCTAAAAATAAAGAACCTGCTTATCATTTTCCTCAGTGTTCTCTGTCATGGTTGTAGACAAATCTTTGGGGAATTTTTGCCTTTTTGAAAATTGAAGTCTATATGCAGAAACAGGTGTTGTTAACAGATAATTGCTAATCCATTGTTGTCTCTGTTGCTTTTGTCAATGCTTCTCAGGCAGTTTTTGTACAGTGCGCTTTAGGCCCACCAGATTGGGAATCGACATACAAAATACTGACTTAGGTCTGATCCAAATTAAAACATTCCAGGCTGTGAAATTTTGCTTAGAATATGGCATAAGTTGAAGGAAATAGAGTAGTTTGGTGCTGTGTGGCTACCTACTTCTAAAGTTTGTCTGTCTTTTGAGTAAATTTTCTACTGCTGTGTAATAGATTGCCCCAAACTTAGCTTAAAACAACAGACATTTATGATCACAGAGTTTCTGAAGTTCAGGAAATCTGGGAACAGCTTGGCTGGGTGCTCTGGTTCAGAGTCTCTCCCGAGGTTGTGGTTGCTGCCCCAACGTGGGGCACTCACCTGACTGTTGGCTGGAGGCCTCAGCCCTCACCATGTGGCCGCTCCGCAACAAGGGAGCTCACATTCTTCCCAGAGCAAGTGATCTGAGGGAGAGGGAGAGGGAGGATGATCAAGATGGAAACTGCACTGTCCTGGTATCTAATCTGGGAAGTGGTATACCGTCACTTCTGCCATCACATGGACCAAGCTGCTGCAGTGTGGGAGTGGACTGCCCTGGGGAAACCTGAGGACCTTGGCATTCTTGGAGGCTAGCTACCACAATTTCTTTTTGGAGGTTTTGTTTCATATGCTTCCTGAAGTTTGTACCGTAGGAGACTAAAATGCAGCTGGAGTTTTTACTATTCTAGAAACTTTTAATATTGTACTTGAAACTTTATGTTCTTTTTCTGGTCCTTCATTGTCAGATGCTAGGATTAATTAGCCAAATATGCAGTAGCTTTGGAAATTAGTAATTAAAATCTTGCTAGTCCCTAAACCAAATGGAACAGCTGAGTTTTTTTTTAAACCCTAAAACAAATTGGTAAAAAATTATTGCCAAAATGATCTCCTAGATGAGCAGTTTCAAGGCAGACATTAATCATCTGCATAGTTTTAAAAAATAAAACTTGCTGGCAAAGTAGCTGAAAAAATCTTGGAGAACCTGGGTGATGGATACAGGGCTGTTTATTAAACACTTCTTCCTGCGTTTACATATGTGTGAAACTTTCCACAATAAAAAGTTCTTTTAAAAAGGGAGGGAGAAAAGAGGCATAATCACAGGAAAAAGTTTTCTAGAACCCTGACACCAAGACCAATAAATAAACTATGGCATTCCAGGGGAGAAAAAAAGCCCTTCCTCCAGTTACCTTAAATCTTTGGACAATATTTATCTGCCTAGCAGTTCTTCATTTCTCTTGTGAAACCCTAATACATTTTAATTGTCCACTTGGACAGAAGGGCCGTATTCTTTTAGCTTCTAGATGAAATCTTTCTGGAGTGTCTGTACGTGGAGAGATTTTAGGAGTCCCGAGCCAGAAGCCTGAGTCAGTCACCTCCAGGTTTCTTTCTATCTCTAAAAATTCTATGATTCTAGTACTTTCATGTGACAAATATCCTTTGACTCAAGCGTATTTATAACAAGAGGCTTCATAAATCATGTTAAATTGTAACTTCAGCAGATGCAGTCTTCTGAGACCTGCTTTTGTTCATTCCAATCCAGCTCAAGGCTGTTAGAGTCACCAGGAGGCCGGCTGGAAAAGTCAGCACAATTTGCCTTTCCTTTCTTCCTATTTTTGGTCCTTTTCCCATCAGCTGCCCTAATTTATGAGCTAGTATCTTCCTTTTCTTTTATCTTACCTCTCCCATTGTCCCCCTCCTTCCTCCCACCCGCCTCTGCCAGTAAAAACAGGAAGAGATGGATGGCCAGTCATTCGTTATGGATTAGCTGATTCCATCATTAGGAGTGGATTTCAGCCAACATGGTACCTGTGCTCACCCTTGCATCTGAAGCCTTTTAAAAATCTCAAATTATATGTATTTGTTCAGTAAATTCTGCCATTTTTTAACTTCTAATGGGGTTCTACACCCAGTTTCAATGTGGGGTATGTGTGTGTGGTGGGGGGGGCACACGGCTGAGAGATGCCCTAGCATCAGCAGGGTGTCCTACAATTCAACGCAACTGTGACACGCTCCACCCAGAGGCAGCAGCAGACTCCACAGGTCAAGGGCTCAGTCCCACAAGACTGCCCCTGCGTCACACACCAAGCACAAGTCCAGGCTGTCACCTGTGCTTCTGAACATCCAGCGACAGATCGGAGGTCCCCATGACACCCTGCTTGGATTCCAGATGCCAGGTCGTCACCTGTACTCCTGACCAGTTGGCCAGGAGACCATCACACCAGAGGCTCTCAGTCCCCCGCTTGGGTTCCATTGATTTGCCAGAGTGGCTCACGGAACTCAGGAAACCCATCTCATTACTCAGCTACTCATTGATTACGAAGGATGTTGGAGAACGTGAGTCAGCAGCCAGGGGAAGAGGTGCAGGGGAGCTGCTGGCCTCGTGGAGTGGCGCTCGGGGTGTGTGTCCCACCTGGAGACCCTCCTAACCGCCCTCTGGGGAGTGTGTGGGGGCACCACTGCATAAGCATTAAACCCCTGGCCAGGGGTGGTTGATTCAACCTCCAGCCTCCCCCCCCCGCCCCCACCCGAAATCAGGGTGGGCCTGAAAGTTCCAGCCCTCTGGTCCAGGTTGGTTCCCCTGGCGTCCTTAGGTGCCTCCCCAGAGTCACCGCATCAGCGTAGCCCAGGTGTGGCGCGAAGGGGCTTGTTACGAATAACGAGACACTCACGTCACCTTTATGGCTCTGAATCAGTTTCAGGAACTGAGGGCAAGGGACCAAACGTGAAAGATGCTCCCCTTGCTCTCATCATTCAGGAAGTTCCAAGGGCTTGGGAGGCCGTGGACAAAGACCAAATACATACGAGAACCGTGACTAGGTCACTGAACGCCCAGGTCTGTGTTTCTTATAACCCACATATCATAACTTCCGAAATAGTTGTAAAGTCTGGCCACCTTCCCCGTGTCCACTGCCGTTCCCTTAGGCTGGGCCTGCCGCATCTGCCCTGTCTGCTCCGGGGCCCTCTGCGTGTCCACACTGTAGCTACAGTGATCTTTCAACACGCAAGTCTCATTATGTCACCCATTTGCTTGTAATGCTTGAAAGGCTTTGCAGTGCTCTCAGCAGGAAGCCTAAAATCCTTAAACTGCGGGGCCTGCTGGCTCTTTCCTCTCTGGCTTCATCTCATGCCAGGCTCACCTCTTTCCTTCTGCTTCCAGGCAGCCACAACAGGCTTTCTTCAGTTTCCTGACTGTACTGTGCTTCGTCTTGCTTCTGGTCTTCCTAAAAGCACGATGAGGAAGGGGTCCTGGGCAGGACAGCACTTGGCATGTCCTGGGAACTGAAGAAGGCACAGTGGCTGGGGAAAGGCCGGTGCAGGGTCTTGGGGGCCGTGGTGGGTGGAGGGTTTGGATTTCACTCATGGTGAGCTGTTAAAGGGCCGTAAACACACCTTGATTGTAGGGGCTTTTGTTTACAGCAGGGGCAGAGTGGAGAACAGCTTGTCGAGGGGCTGAAGGGGCGATGAGAGGTCAGTTAGGAGGTCGTGGCTGGTCAGCGGTTGGTGGCTGGGCCTGGGCTGTGGCAGAGGAGATGGAGGAAGCAGATGGCTTTGGAGTGTGATTTGGAGGTGGAGTCAGTAGGACTGGTCGTGAATTGGGGGAGGGGCTGGGGATCAAAGGTGACTCCCAGGTTTCCGGCTATAGTGATGACTTGAATAGGACTGGTTATGGGGGATCGTGGAGAAGGAGCAGGTTCTAAGGAGGGAAGAATCAAGAGTTCTATTTTGGGATTGTTAAGCTTGAGATTCTTGTAAGACACCCAAGCAGGGAGAGGTGGCCCAAGGCAGAGCAAGGGAGTGAGTCTGGGGGTCAGGAGAGCTCTGGGCTGCCTCCTGAGCGTCTGGAGGCTCCAGGTAAAGCTGCTAAGACAGGTGAGATCCCTGAGGGGGAGGGGGAGAGGGGAGGGGACACTGAGCTCTCAGGAGGAGTGACACCTGGAAGCCAGGTGGAGGAGGAGGACCTGGCAGGAGCCTCTGCTGGGGAAGGAGCTGCCCGAGGAACAGCGGGTGCCGTGGGAGCCGTGGGGCCGCAGGGCTGGCGCGGCCGTGTCTGGGGGGAGATGGAGAGGAATCTTGGGTTGGCCCACTTCCCCTTGCCGGGCAGTGTTTTGTCACAGTTGCTACACACTCATTTTTAAAAGGACTGGAGAGGACGAGAAAGGAGGAAGAAGAGTTTTGATTGGAGTTTACAATGGGTGACCTTGATGGGACGGGTCTCCTGGAAGTTGCTGGGGGAAGACACCAGATTAGAGCGGATTTCAGACATGAAGGCGTGAGGGAGAAAACGCAGGGCCCAGCATCTGGGGTGGGCTGGCGGTACAGAATCCTGGGCTCCCCTCCATGCCTGCCGGATCATAACATGCGTTTGAACAGGCTTCCCAGGAAGTTTGCTGGAGAGGCACTGGCACAGATCACCAGGCCTACAGAGACGTTGTGTCACCGGCCAGAGGGACATATGGGCACCAAAGGGGCGTGTGTGTTTAGGATGACGGCTAAGCAGAACGTGTCTGTATGCTGTTGGGGAGGACCCCAGAGGGAGGTGCAGATTGATCAGCGGTGCTGGGAGAAGAGGATAATGGCAGAGTGATGTCCTTGGGGGTGGGGAAGGGGGCCGCACGGAGTGCAGTGCCTGTGTGGAGGGCTGGCCTGTGCCAGGAGCAGGAGCTGAGGAGGAGGTGGGCATGGGTGCTGGCGGGCTCCTAGGTTTGCAGGAGGAGCAGTGGGGGAGGTGGGCGTGGTGGCCTCTGTCTGGGGAGAATGAGGTGAGCTAACTGGTGGAGAGTGAGCGTGGGGAGCCACCCAGGGAGGTTTCTAGCAAGTGGAGAGTGAATGCCCGGTCCTGCCCTGTGACCACACACGCACTGGCTGTGACGTTTCCTAGGGCTGGTTGTGTGATCTTCTCCCCGCTGCAGCAGCATTTGCTCGCCACACGCAGGTGCTGGGAAGGGTAGTGAGTGGGGAAGGAGGGCTGTGGGCCCACGGGGTTGGTGTGCGGGGGAAGGTGCTGGAGGCCAGGGCTCTGGCGTCCGGAGGCAGAGGGCGGCGGTAGGCGGGCGGGGAGCCGGGGAGCTAGCAGGACCGAGGCTGGGGTGGGGCGGCCGGTTAGAGGAAAGGACTCTGGCGTGACGCCCTGCCGTGGCATAGCTTCGGCTCCTCGGCCAGATTCTTTCCCAAGACTTTTCTAGAATATCAGAGTGATATCCAAAAAGCAAAGGGCTCACTCAGAGCCAGGTATCGCGATAGGTGTTTTCTCATTTCTTCATGATGGCCCCGAAGATACAGATCTCCGGTGTGTTTTATGCGTCAGATTGAGGCTGAGAAAGGCAGCTCTACCAAGGTCATTAGCTCCCTAACGGCAGGCTCCAGACTTCAGGTTGAGCGGGTTTTCCTCCTGATCCAGACTGTAGTTGGCATATAGCTACTTTAAAAAAAATTGTGGTGAAGTATACATAATGTAAAATTTACCATTTTGACAATTTTTATGTTGTGGACGGCTCCGTGGCCTTAAGTGCATTCACTTTGTTGTACAGTCATCACCACTGTTCTGTCTCCCATTCTGAAACTCGGTGCCCATTCAACACTAACCCCCAGCCCCTGGCCCCCGCAGCCTACTTTTCATCTCTACGAATCTGACTATTCCACGGACCTCAGGTAAGTGGAATCATAAGAGGTCTGTCTTTTTGTAAGGGCTTGTTTCACTCAGCCTAATGTCTTCAAGGTTCATCCATGTTGTAACTTATATCAGAATTTCATTCCTTTTAAAGACTCAATAATATTCCGCAGTTTGGACGGACCACAGCTTGTTTTCCATTCATCCTTCGGTGGACACTTGGGTCGCTTCCACATTTTAGCTGTTGTGAAGAATGCTGCTCTGAACACGGGTGCACAAACATCTATTCAGGTCCGTTCTCTTGTGTATATAACAATTGCTTTTTGTTGTACGTTTCCTCCCAGGTCTTTGTTTCAGAACTTGTGCTCTAGTTGCCCATGCATTTATGTCTCTTACTGAGCTTTCTGACCCGTGAATTCCAGGATTTCACACCACCCCACCGCAGCCCACTAATGGAGTAGCACAGTGTCTGGCTCAGAGTGGGGACTCTGAGGCAGGACAGCTGGGCGGCTGCTCCCAGCCCTGCCACCAACCGGCTAAGTGACCTTCCAGGTCACACAGCTCTGTCTGCGTGCACGTGATGTACTAGCAGATGATGCAGAAATGGAAATGGTGGTAGCACATCTCTAAACAGGATCGTATTTGGGTACGTCATTTAGGACGGGGCCGTGTGTGCTAGTTCCAGACTTGACCTCCAGCCATCGGGAAATGAAATAGCTCTCATGTCTCCAGCACAGCCTGTGCAGGTAGAAGGGACTTGAGTGTAAATTGGTGGCCTCTCCAAGGCCAGTGAGATACCCAGATTCCATTGGGGGTGAGGGCCTGGCAGGAGAGGTCTTCATTTCAGAAGTAATTACACATTCTTTTTTTTTTTTTTTTTTAGAATTTATAGAAGTTTTATTTTTTATTTTTTTTAAGAACTTTTATTGAGATACAGTTAACATACAATAAACTGCATATATTTAGAGTGTACAATTTGGTATCCCAATCTCCCAATTCATTCCCCCCCAAACCTCCCCACTTTCCCCACTTGGTGTCCATACATTTGTCCTCTACATCTGTGTCTCTATTTCTGCCTTGCAAACCGGTTGAGTTGTACCATTCTTCTATGTTCCGCATAATTACACATCCTTAAAAAAAAATCAGAGCTTGCAAATTACCTCCCACCATTTCTTATTGCGTTGCTTGTAGTTCAGGAAAGTCATCTGTTAAGTGAATTAACTTTTCAAAGTTTGCCAGTTACCACTTGTCCCTTTGAGGCCTCCCAACCCAGACGGAGGACTTGCTTTTTTTATCCACCAGATTGAGCATCTCCTAAGTGCCAGGCACAGAGCACACAGGATGAATGGGCAGCTCTCAGTGCAGGGGGAAGTCCAGCGCACAGACCACGTCCAGTGCAGCCGCGGGTGGTGTTGACAGGCTGGGAGCACGCCTAGACTGGGAGGGTCAGCTAAGCCGGGTGGCGGGGCGTAGTGGAGGAGGTGTTCAGGCAGACCCTGCTTCAGGAGGAAGGAGTAACTTGTGCCCTGAGGTACAGACCGGAGGCAGGTGCTTATGGGGAGCAACTCCGAGCTTTCTGGTTTTGTTTTAGTTAATTGAGTTTGGTTTTGTTTAGTTTTTTTTTGTTTGTTTGTTTTCCCTTTGGCGGGAGAACAGATAAAGAGATATGCGTTAGGGAATAGAAGCGCCTAAAGCAAATTTCCTTAGGTACACGGGAGCACGAAGTTAAGTTGTTCTGCAGATCTAATTTCAGAAAAACACAGCAAAAAATTGGAAAGGAACTTAGATCATTTAATTCAACTTCCTTATTTTCATAGACATGGAAACTGAGTCACACCTCTATGAGAAGATAAAAATATTCTATTCCCTGGTGCTGATGGCTATAGCAGCTACACACAGGGAGAGGACACGAGTCTCCTTCTGTGAGTCAGTGCATGTAGGAAAGGCTGAAACTACAGAGAGAAACTCTGAGTGCTGTGATGACTATAGTTGTTTCCTTCCAGAACCGTCACTCCTGGAATCCCCGTTTCATGAAAAGCAATAAGAAAGTGCCAACTTACCGGGGAAGTCCAGACCAAGTAGCTTTGTCTGCTAGAAGGGTTTGCGGGAGACTCAGCAGCAGCCCCGTGAGACCCTTGTCTAGGTGAGCAGCGGCCCCTGCAGCGCAGGTGCTCAGCAGCTGTCTTGCCGCTCCTGTCACCTGGCCATCCAGGCTGAGCTGACCCCTGCAGGGGCCTGGGCTCCCTTCTGAGGGACAGAGTCACATATGAGACAGCCAGTCAAAAAGGTCCCTGCCAACCGGATAGCAGAGGACCCTAAATCCTCATTTAAAGCAGTGGGTGAAATGATGAGATTCTTATAAAAACTAGGGGGCTCTAATTTTTAGAGTACCTCTGGTGTATCTTGTAGGGACTTCTCATATTGGATTGAAATACCCAACCCCTGAGGCTGCAGCTTTTTGTTTATTCAGAGACTTGTTAAATAAATAAACGTACTTGGTGATCTGATAGTCTCTGTTTTAAGGGCCTGTCTCATAACTAATAATGATAACTTGGTAATAAGTTCAAAGAATAGTGAAGTAACACTCTTAAGAGATTAAAATTCTTTACTGACAAATTCTCAGACCTTAAAAAATTTTAAACTAGTATTATCCACTTGTCAAACTTTGCTTTTGAAATAAGGAAGTAGTGGCTTACAGTTTTTAGGCTTTTGACCATAAGTACCAGAAATAGGATATGAACGAATCCCCAAGTGTCAAGTTTATACCATGTGCTAGGTTTCATGATGACCATAGTTTGTGTAAAATCCACGTTATTTAGGTTGCAGCATGATTTAGATGATGACAAAGGGAAATGTCCGTATGGTGACAGGATACAACGGGGAAAAGGCAGCTCTGGGGCCTGCCCTCTTGGAGCTTCAATTATTGTGGAATGAATAGCAAAAAGCAAGGAAGTAGAAAAAGAAAGGAACTGCAGCTTGGGGTCAGGGCAGTGGAAGACGCAAAGCGCAGAGGTGGGGGATGCGAGGGGCTGCCTGAGGCTGGGCGGTCCAGGAGGCCTCTCTAGACCTACGCGGATACCCACAGAGGAGGGAATCTGGCTGCGAGAGGCCTGGGGTTGGGAGGGGCGATGGTGGGGGAGAGTAGATTGGCGAGGGGAGACCAACAATGGGGAGAGACAGTTCTGGTCCTGGAGGCGTCGTTCTGGTCCTGGAGGCGTCGTCCAGGTCCCTGGAACGAGCTCTATTTCTGGACATCAGCTGTGTGAGCCAACCCAGGACTTTTCTGCTTAAGCTACTTTCACCTGGGGCTTCTGTCACCGTGGACAAGAGTCCTAGACATACAAGGGGCAGAGAGTTGGGATTTGCTGGAAGGCCCTTCAGCAAAGTTGCCGTATGTAGGGTTTGTGCTTTATTCATTCAGGAGGAGGTGCTTTTGTATTGTGTATTTTCCTCTGGTCCTGCCCGGGTCTCAGTCCCTGGACTTGAGTTATTTGTGTATTTTCAAAGCCATGTGTGCTGTCACCTGGTGCCCTTGGTGGGAAGGGATAGAAGTGTCAGGCAGGCAGTGTCACGCCACAAAGGGTTTTGTTTTCTAATCGAAGTACAGTTAATTTACAATGTTGTGTTAGTTTCAGGTGTACAGCAAAGTAATTCAGATGTATGTATATATATGTGTGTGTGTGTGTATTCTTTTTCAGATTCTTTTCCATTATAGGTTATTAGAAGATATTGAGTAGAGTTCCCTGTGCTATACACAGGGGAGTAGGTCTTTGTTGGTTGTCTATTTTATACATAGCAGTGTGTATATGTGAATCCCAAACTCCTACTTTATGCCTCCCCCCACCCTTTCCCAAAGGGGAGTGTATTGGGAGCGTACCAGTGTATGTCACTGACTTGGAGGGGAAATGAAAAACAAAGCCGCAGGAAGGGACAGAGGATGTGCCGGGCTTAGGTGGGGCTCAGGCATGGCTGGAACCAGCGCCCCGGATGATGCTGGGACTAGCGGGTGTTTCTCCCCATGTGTGACTCTATAGATCAGCTTCTACTACTTGGCAAAAAGCATAGCTGCCAGTTTGTAAGACTGGCCTACAGACATGCTTTGCATGCTCACAGTGCTTTTTACAAATGAATTGAGTTATTAACTAACTGAAAAAGGGAGATTGCATATAAAAATCCAAATTTCTGGTATCTCTTAAATCAGAAGACTGACATTCCTAAATCCCAGCTGAGGAGATGCCCTTCCTTTTGGAAGGACCAGTGCTCTGTCTAAAGGGCCGCAGTTGTTCCTGCTTCTCTCTCACCCCTGCCCAGGGGCCCCTCTCCAGGCTGTAGTCACCGTGGACCCAGCCATCTCAGTCTTGCACCCAAATTTGGGTCAGGTGCCCTCCTTGGGTTCAGTTTCTCGCCGGGGATGGGGACACATACTAACCCGGATGTCTTATGTCCCTCAGCTCTGTCCTCTCTCCTGTAATAACCATGCGGATGGTGGAGGGGAGCAGCTTCTAGAAAAGGATGCCAGGAAGACAGTACCTTAAATTGTATATGTTGTGTGTTATTTAGCAAAATATTTTTAAAATTCATTTTTACCATATGTGCTTTTGCCGAAAGGGCCAAAGGCCAAAAAGAATACTTTTTTTTTAATTAAAAATTTTTTTATTGACGTATAGTTGGTTTACAATGTTGTGTTAATTTCTACTGTACAGCAAAGTGACTCAGTTATACATATATATATATATTCTTTTTCAGATTCTTTTCCATTGTGATTTATCACAAGATATTGAATATAGTTCCCTGTGCTCTACAGTAGGACCTTGTTGTTTATCCATTCTCTCTATAATAGTTTGCATCTGCTCATCCTCAAACTCCCAGTTCTTCTCTCTCCCTCCTCACACCCCCACCCTGCTTGGCAACCACAGTCTGTTTTCTATGTCTGTGATTCTGTTTCTGCTTCATAGGTATGTTCATTTGTGTCATATTTTAGATTCCACATATAAGTAATATCTTATGATATTTATCTTTCTCTGTCTGACTTCACTCAATGACAATCTCTAGATCCATCCATGTTGCTGCAAGTGGCATTATTTCATCCTTTTTTATGGCTGGGCAATATTCCACTGTATATATGTACCACATCTTCTTTATCTATTCATCTGTCAACGGACATTTAGGTTGTTTCCATGTTTTGGCTATTGTGAATAGTGCTGCTATGAACATAGTGGTGCATGTATCTTTTTGCATTATAGTTTTTTTCTGGGTATATGCCCAGGAGTGGGATTGCAGGATCATAAGGTAATTCTTTTTTTAGTTTTTTGAGGAAACTCCATACTGTTCTCCATAGTGTCTGCACCAACTTACATTCCCACCAACAGTGTAGTAGGGTTCCCTTTTCTCACACCCTCTCCAGCATTTATTGTTTGTAGATTTTTTCTTCTTTTTTAAATTAAATTAATTATTTTTTTGGCTGCGTTCATCTTTGTTGTGGCACATGGGATCTTCGTTGAGGCATGTGGAATCTTATGTTGTGGTGTGCTGGGCTCTCCACTGCTGGCTCTCTAGTTGTGGTGCACAGACTCCAGGGCATGTGAGCTCTGTAGTTTGCAGCACGCAGCTTCTCTAGTTGAGGCGCACGAGCTTGGTAGTTGTGGCGTGTGTGCTTAGTTGTCCCATGGCATCTTAGTTCCCTGACCAGGGATCAAACCTGCATTCCCTGCATTGGAAGGAGGATTCTTTACCACTGGACCACCAGGGAAGTCCCTACTGTTTGTAGATTTTTTAATGATAGCCATTCTGACAGGTGTGAGTTGGAACCTCATTGTAGTTTTGATTTGCATTTCTTTAATAATTAGTGACATTGAGCATCTTTTCATGTGCCTACTGGCCATCTGTATGTCTTCTTTGGAGAAATGTCTATTTAGATCTTCTGCCCATTTTTCGATTGGGTTGTTTGTGTTTTTTGGTTCTTATTGAGTTGAATGAGCTGTTTGTATATTTTGGAGATTAAGCAAAGGGCCCGTTTATTCTTAATGCGCTATTACTCTAAGTAATCCTCTGCTTTTTTATTTTGGAGGAGAGTTGGGAGGGCTTTGGAGAACTTTTAGTGACTTATGGCAAGAAATAAAATAGAATATGAAAGTACATCCCGTTCTTTCACAGGGTGGTTACACATATGGTTTGACAACACTGACTCTGGAGCCACGCACTCTTGCCATAGACACATTCTCCTGCCACATACGTAACATGGAAGATTTGGAGTGTTTAAGCAAACCTTTAAAAAAACTGTCCTGAAGTGAATTTCTAGATTTCATTGAGAGAAGATACTGCAGTGTGTACTTTTTTTTTGTCAATGTAAAGATTGGTAAGTGGGCCACCATCCAGAAACTAAAGTAATTAATAATTTAGTCCTGTGAGTGTATCCATCAAAAATAAGCATTTCAGTTGGAACTTATGACGTAATAGGGCTTATCCATTTGTTTTTTTATGGATGATTTAAGGTGGGATTCCCAAAAGCTGCTACAATGTTCCAAACCTGATTTAGTAAAAATTAAAATTTAGGTATTGATAGAATTCGATAAAGTATTTAAAAAAATGTTTCCTCGTTTCTAGAGTTTCTATCCTGTTCTAAATTGTGAAAACCCAAGAATTCATTTTCAAATCAGAATCACTTTCTTTGTTTCTTCAAATTTATTTCATTACTTGGAAGTGAGCTTGTCATTTTAAACCTTCATGATTTTGTCCTATTTTTGGTAAAATTCTACACTTTCCCAAGACAAACAGTCTTTTAAAATTTTTCTTTCTCATTTACTCAGGGCTCCCCTTTTTATGAAGACTTTAAAACTTCTGAGTGAGTCTGTGGAGATGATTGTTGTACTTGAGTTTGAAGAACAGAAGTTAAATAGAAGAGTCTATGATGAATAAGATTCTCTAGTTAGGAGGTGAATATGAAGAGGAAAAGCATTCACTTGATGGGCTGAGTGAAAAATAAAGAGATCGTCTCTAGGGATGACATCAGAGAGTTGAGCAGTGATATTTTGTCATCTCCATCAAGATACTAGAAAACTCAGAATGATAATCTTGAATCAGTTTATGAAAAGTGAATCAATATTCTTAAGATAGCAACGAACCATGGCTCTTGCAAAAGACAAAGGTGGTAGCATGTTGTTATCTGTGAGACTGTCAGCTAACAGTCATTAGAGAATAAGATTTCCAGATGAATATTCTCATTGCTATAGAATTAAGGTGAGAAGATGGCTCCAATCTTAGTTAATTCAATTAATATATGTTTTATGTGATAGGTGGTGGGTGAAATAGTGGGATGGTTTTCAATCTAGGTGTGAACTGGAATCATCTGGACAGCCTAAAAACCTAGGTTTTCATGTGCCTAAATTGGAATCTCTAGGGGGGTGGGACCCAGGCACCTATATCTTTGTCCTCATTATTTAAAAAAAAACTTTTTAGTGTAGAAAATTTTGGATATATACAGAAGTACAGAGAATAGTATAGTGAACTACCTTGTATCCATCAGACAGTGATCAGTGTATGGCTTATTTCATCTATATCTACTCACTCTCTTCCTCCCTGATAACTTTGAAACTAATCCCATATATCATTTAGCTTCATTTGTAGTGAGGTTAAATGTAGTCACCTGAAATTTTTGACACAATAATATCAAATCCAGTCAATGTTCAGAATTCCCTGGTTTTCTTATGTGTGTTTGTTCAAATTGGGGTCCAAATAAGGTCTGTGTGTTTCAGTCAGTTGATATGATTCTTAAGTCTCATATTTTACAGGTTCCCTCTTCATCTCTTTTTTCTTGCACTTTTTTGTTGAAGAAATCAGGTGGCTTATTCCATAGAGCTTCCTGCAGTTTCTGTGTTGCTGATGGTGTGTCTGTGTGGTATGTTCAGCATATTCCTCTGTCTCCCGCAACTCTGGTAAATCAGTAGTTAGATTCAGAAGCTTTTTTGGCAAGACTACATCATTGATGGTTATGTGTCTTTTTCAAGATGTCAGGTTGTCTCTTTTTTGTAATGTTAACAGCCCATTGTTACTAGCTTTTTTTTAAAAATTTTAAAAATTTTTTTGTGTTACTAGCTTTTTTAACTGATGAGGAACTGCAAAATGGTGATAGCACAAATTCTGTCATTTCTTGATTAGAATATTTTGTAGAGGGAAACTTGACTTCATCTATTATTTGGTCACCCATTGGTACAGTTTGTAAAGGAGAAGCAAGATACATTTTAAATTCTTTCCCTTAATTTGCCAATTTTTAAAATAATGAGTTGTTTCACTAGTCCTCCAAAGGTGATGAATAAGGTGGTTTTTAGTATTATTTTGAACAGATTAGATGTGTTTCAATCCATTGCAGTTACTATCTTTGTTGATCTTTAATTGTCTATCTTTGACCCGTCTCTTCAAATTGGCTCCTGAGCATGTACACACATGGGTGTACGTACACGTGTGCATTTAAAATTATTATTGTATTTGTAGCTAACAGCATTTATTGTTAAACCACAAAAAGAACCACTGGGGAGGGCTGCTACTTTAATTGCTTACCTTCTAGAGTCAGTGTTCACAATAGGACACTCAAGAGACAACATTTCCTTAATGGAACGTGGATGAGAAATGTGGCATAGTACGTGTTATGGAAAATTGTTTAAAATGTGCCTCGTTTTTGTTTTTTAAAACTCTTCCCTCATCATTCATTCATTCTTTATTCATTCTCTGGGCATTTCTAGGTCTCTGATTCACTGCAGGCCCTGGAGACACTCATATGAATAAGACAGTACCTACCTCTCTGTCCAGGCAGTGCGTATGAGACTGTTTACAAATAACCACGAGTTTGTGCTGTGTCATTAAAAGGACAGTGATGTAGGTTTTCAGTGCTGTCAGTTCCTGTTCTTACACACATGCACACTTGTGTATACAGTCATTTTGTCACAATGATTTAATGATTTGGTGTTAGATGCTAGGAAATAGGAAGACTATGTTGACTTTCAGTGTTAATGGAAATGATATCTCCTGAGTAGACAGCATCATTGCACTTTTCTTTTTCATTATTCAGCATTTACAGTCCCTGCAATCCATCTGTTTCCTGTGTTCTTTTGTATTTGAGAGTGTTGTTTTGTGGGGAGGGTCCTTCATGACCTAATTTAGATCAGATTGTTCCTGATTTGGTTTGTAACAGGAGGTGGTATGAACAGTTGGGATTTGTCTTGACACTTAGAATACTGCTGCTTGTTAAAATGCAGAGTCTGATTCATAAGTAATCTATGGAGAGCCTTTAAGACCATGCAAGTATCCTGTTCCTCATCTAAATCTCCCCTTCACATTTAGCATCTACTAATGATTCTTGCCTGAACCAGTCTTTACTCTGATAGTTGCAAAATGTTGATTTTTTTTCACTTCCCTACCCTCTACGTTTATCAGTCTACCTTTGGCCTCTACTCTAAGCAGGAACCTTCCCTTCTCCCTTTGTTTATTTAATATTTACTATAGGTATGGGTTAGTGAACTCGTTCTTCAGTGGTCTGTTTTCATTACTGTCCTTAATTATTTTGGGGCTTAAATTGTCCCAGATTTAGGATTGTCTTCCATTTTGATTATTTAAAGGATTAAAAACATGAAGAATATTATGAGAGACTCAAGTATTATGATTACAGCCTATTAGTAATATCCAGGTTACCACCTTCAAGTCATATTACCTGGAGAAAAAGTGCTAAATTCACTTCTTTGCATGTGAACAGTGTTTATTGTTTCCTGAGCACTTTTGTGTGTACCACATTACCCAGGACACTTGAATTTTATGAGGACTAAGGAGTAAATTTTTTCCTGCATTTTTAAATTCTCATTTGATTTTCATGACAAGGTATCGTATTTTGCATCTTGACTCTACCTACCGATTTGTTTTCTCCTAGCTTAAGTTTAACCAAAGACTAATGGGTGTATTGGCCCCTGGGACTGAGGGGCAGTAGAAACCACCCCCTCCTCATAACACACAGTTGCATGGTTTATGTATCTACAGTATGATTTGCTTTCAGAATTTTACTTCTCAGGCAAATATGTGTTCTTGTATTTGAATCAACACAAAGTAGTAGAGAGTCCAGTCTAATATTAGTGTATCATTACACAGAACATTACATAGAACAAGTACTGCCCAGCTCTTTTGCCTCCCTGCCAAGCCACCTAACTGAAGCTGTCTTGATCTTCTTTATGGGAGGGTACATGTTCATTCTCATTGACCCAATGCCTTACAGTTAGGTTGGGCTGGGGGACCCACCTTGTGGTGGTTGCCTGTTTTCTCTAGGATATGTTTCTAAAGACAGTATTTTGGGCCCATTTGTTCGTGAGCAATCTATGTTTTGAGACTCAATGCCTGGTCACTTCCCCACCGATACCTGTGCTCCAGTGTCGCATGATACCAGGACCTGCCAGGATGCTTCATGCCTCTGTTGCTCTGCACGTGCTCTCTGTTACGCGTGGGAAGCTTTCCACTCTCACCCCCTCTGCTCAGTGAACTTGGACTCCATGTTGAAGCCTTCTGGATCTTCTTTTCCCTGAGTTCATTATGCTTTGCATCAGACCCTGTACCATCTTTATCACTGCAAGTGGGCAAATCTATTTCTGTGCTTTATTTATACATCTTTCCTTAGGAGATTGAGTTTTCTAAGGGCAGAGATGCACAGCTTAGCAGAGAGTAGTGTTTAAATGTTTTTTGGGCAAAAACAAAGCCCACTATGGGGCTTTCCTGTCCATAGGTAGAGATGTATTAAAGGGTGTCTGTTGGTTTGTTTCTTGAGTCCCCGGTAAAAGTCCTCCAGCTCTAAGCTGTTAGCCTGCCAGGACTTGGTGTTATGGGCCCCGGTACCCCTTGTTGGAAGGTCTGTGTTGTGGCTTTTGTGTATTGGCAATGAACCCAAATGGTTCATGAAAGAGATTATGTATATACTGGGAGAAGTATAATTGCTTTGTAAACAATGGGTGTCTGCTGAAGATAGGGATGGCATGTACTGATGTCTGTAGTTTCCATGGAAACACATCAGAAAGTAAGATGGAATGATGGTGGGTTGGGGGATGCCCAATGACTGGGTTTGTGATAAAGCAAAAGTAGCAACATGTTGATCATAGAATCCAGGTGGTGGGAACATGGGTTCACTGTGCAGGTCTTTCTACTCTTCTGAAAACTTGGAACTTTTCCTAATAAAATGTTGGGGGAAAGGATAGCTGTGTTATTTTTTAAGAACATGTTTATTGGTGAGGCACATCTGTTATAAACATTAAATCATCAGTGTGACCTTCCTGAGCCTCACTGACTTGTTTTCTTCTTGGTATTTCTCCTCCTCTGTAGCCACCTCCATCAAATCTCAGTTCTCCCTGTAGGAACGTCCCCTGATCTTGCCCTCTGATCTAGACATCTCTCCTTTGTGACCCCAGAGCCCTTGGATATTTCTGCCATAGAATTTGTCAGCCATACTATAATCGTTCACTAATCTTCTGTAACTAATCACTGGATTTTGAGTTTCTCGAGTGCAAAGACTGTTTCTGGATGCTTTCAGTATGTGTAACAAAAAATAGACTCAGAGTTATTTAAACAAATAGGGGTTTATCATCTCCAGTAACAGGATTCTGCAGGTCGGCATTTGCAGTTTCCAGGATTGGTCCAGGGCTGGGCACGTGGCTGACTCTGCTGCCTTCTCTTTCATCGTGTGAAGTGCTCACGGGTTATACAGACCGGAAAGAGCCACCATGGTTATTTCAGTTTTTGAGCTTTGAGCACAGATGTTTTGGCAAATATCTGTGGATTTGTTGAACAGTCTTCAATCCAATCATTGTGGTTTCTTCTGGAGAAATTGACTTTGTGTTTTGGAAATAACAGCTGAGAGTTGGATGTCTACATGTATTTGAAAGTGCCCCTGCCCCTAATCTGGAAAATGATTTCTCCATTTTTGTACAACTATAATAATTCAGTGGAAGCCAGGTTGCTTTGGAGAAATTGTGTACCGGTTGATGGTCTGGAGTTTCCAGCCTCAGACACTGGCCTCAGCCCTTTGATGAGCACTTGTGGACCAGAAATTAGGCCAAAAGCAGTTTTACCTTCCTGAGCCTTTGGGGGAGGCCTGCTCCTTATCCCACTTACCCCATTTTAGTCACAATTCAAATATGCTTAATTATCTAGTTAATTGCTTAGAACACTTACTGGAAAGCATGTAATTAGAAAAGGGGGAGTGGACTGAGGGCCCAGTGTGAGGGGAACCAGCAGACCTATGATCCCACCCAGAGCAGCCCAAGGGTGGTCACGTGACTGGTTTCCATAGCAATGATGATCCTGGAATCATCCAGAAAAGGTAAGAGTATGCTCAGTCTTCTCTGTTTAAGAGGACAGGTCAATATAATATGTGAAAAATAACATGCAAACCCACATAAATATGATCTCAAAAAGGTCTTAAATATAGGAACACATGGATTAAAAGATAAGAATATATAGATTAAAATATGGGCAGGAAATAATGTAATGGCGAATATCTCTGGGTGACAGGACTTTTTCTTTTTTAAAGATAGTTTTCTGCACTTCTGGAATTTTCTGCTGAGCATCAAAGGGGGTCAGTATGCCACCCCCAAAGATGCCACTTTGACGTAAGGATTATCCTGAGGTGAAGGCAACTGCAAAGTAACAGACCCAAAGAAAACGTCCCTGCCTTCCTCCCTCCACCAGGAAGGGCGGGGTGGTCCTCAGCCGCGCAGGGGCCCTGGAGGAATTGAGGCAACACCCTGCTCACAGCCTGCATCTTGCATTAGTTCCCCTGTGTTTACCTTCCCACGACTTCCCACTCCTAGAGGTGCAAGGCCCCTCCCTTGCCTTGTCACTTCCTCACAACATTCATGGTTCCTTGGTTAAGATGGTCTACGAGCCCAAGTCCTAACCACCCCCTCGGGGTCACCACCACTGAGCTGCCCTGCCTGTATGCAAGATGTGCAAGTTCATAAGCCTGTTTGTTCTTCTCTCCTTAGTCTGTCTTGCATGAGATTTTCAGGGCCTCAGCCAGTGAACTAAGATGGGTTTGTTTTTCCTCCCCTGCATTTTTATTACTTTTCATTTTGAATACTTAGTATCATAGACATTCAGAGTGATTCTTATTTAGCTCTTGGCCTCCTGATGTTACCGAGTCCAAGCTCACCCTGCTTGCTGCAGGACAGGCCAGTGAATCGGAGACGAGGTGTTGAGGCAAGGAATATGACTTTTTTCGGAAAGCTGGCAGACCAAGAAGATGGCAGACTCGTGTCTCCAAAAAACCATCTTATCGGGGTCTGGATACCAGTTTCTTTTGTAGAATCAGAGAGGGAGAGGCTGTGAGGAAGTAAAGTAAAGAGGGTTATCAGTCTTGCAAAACATCTCCTGGAATGACCAGCCTGGGGGAAGGGATGTGTTGATTTCTTCTTTTCTGCAGCCATTCGCAGATGGGTAGAGTTCCCTGAAGCAGGCCATTATGTATGATTAAAATAACAAAAGCAATGAAAAACAAAGGTTAAAGTCAAAGAAATAGATTGAACATGGAGTCCGATTTAGCTCTTCCCTGTTACACTGATAATGCAGTTTTCCCCACATTTTGGTTTTGTCTTTGTTAAAAATGATCAAATAATAATTTTCATAGTGGCTGTCTGAAAGGTCGTACTTGTTACGGACCCTGACTCTCCTGGTGGTTATTTTCTTAGGTGTGTCAGTGGTTGGAGCTGTGGGCGTCTATTTGTGGCCTTTGATTGTAGGAATCCTGAGCTGTCTTTGTTACCGAGTCCAAGCTTGCTCCGCTCACCGCACAACAGGCCAGTGAATTGGAGACAAGGTGTTGAGGCAAGGAATACGACTTTATTCAGAAAGCCAGCAGACCAAGAAGATGGCAGACTCGTGTCTCCTAAAAAACATCTTATGGGGTCTGGATGCCAGTTTCTTTTGTAGAATCAGAGAGGGAGAGGCTGTGAGGAAGTAAAGTGAAAGA
Source organism: Hippopotamus amphibius kiboko (assembly GCF_030028045.1). Lineage (NCBI taxonomy): Eukaryota > Metazoa > Chordata > Mammalia > Artiodactyla > Hippopotamidae > Hippopotamus > Hippopotamus amphibius. Next base: position 35,605,771 of record NC_080193.1, read on the forward strand.
GCCATCAGTCTTGCAAAACATCTCCGGGAATGACCAATCTCTGTGAGGGGATGTGTTAGTTTCTCCTTTCTTGTAGCCATTCACACAGGTGGGCAGGGCAGACTGTCTGCCTGTGAGCTGAACAGAGGCCTTTAGTTTAACATTCAGGCAGAGGGGCAGGGCTCCCTGAGGCAGGCCATCATGTATGATTATAATAACAAAAGCAGCGAAAAGGAAAGTTAAAATCAAAGAAACAGATCCAACATGGAATCCATTTTATCTCTACCCGGTTACATCTTCACTGCACACTGTCCCCCCGCAGAGGTCGTGTTTAGCACCCTGACCAGCCTGGGGTTACTTTCTGCGTTGCCTCGGGGCTTTGGAGGAGTGCTGTGGTGGCAGAGCTTCCGGCTGCACTTTCCTCCGGCCAGGGCCCGGGCAGGCTTGCTGCCTGTTGTCCTCCTCTGTTGGCACTGTGTGGGAGCAGAACTTACCATCCCAAACTTTGTCTCTTTGGCATATTAGTAGTTTCAAGCTGGTTATTTTCCAGGAAACAGCAGACATGGAAAAAATTCTGAAAACCAAGTAGGAGCTAGACTTCTGTAGGAAACATTGACGTCCGTCAGGTACAGCTTCATGGGTGAGGGTGTCTCCCGTGCAGTACTAGGAACAGGAGGACTGAATCTCTAGAAACTCTTATCAGCGGAGAAGGCACGGACTTCAACCTGCATAACAAGCTTCCCCTTGTTTACCCGGCTTTCCCTGGCAACCGCCCACAGCTGACTCTCCCCACCCTCAACATCCTCTTTGCCTCTCGTGAGTATCTAAGGGGAGGGCTTCGGCCATTTGAACAAGTTACTCAGCTTGTCTGGGTCTCTCCCAGGTCTACATGTTACTAAACTTCGTTGGATTTTCTCCTGTGAATCTGTTTCATGTCAGTTTAATTCTTAGACCAGCCAGAAGAACCTGGACAGGTAGGGGAGTTTCTTCCTCCCCGACAGTGGACCAGTGCTTTGCTCGTCCATCCTTTACCTGAAGGTGTGTCCCCTCAAGGCCCGTGGCTTCTCAGTTCTCAATTGAGAAGAGGTCTCAGTTCTGACTCCCACCTGGCAGGGGCATCTGGTCTCCTGGGGTGTGTGTGTGTGTGTGTGTGTGTGTGTGTGTGTGTTCGATCCTAACTTACCTAGGACCACAGGAATAATCAGCTCTTACTGCTCTGATTTTTTTCGCCCCAGCATGGGGATTTCTTACTTTCTTCTGAGCTCAGCTGTGCGTTTATTTACTTATTTTTTAAATTTTATTTATTTATTTATTGGTTGCATTGGGTCTTCGTTGCTGTGCGTGGGCTTCTCTTGTTGTGGAGCATGGGCTTTAGGCACGCAGGCTTCAGTAGTTGTGGCACGTGGGCTCAATAGTTGTGGTTCACAAGCTCTAGCATGCAGGCTCAGTAGTTGTAGCACACGGGCTTAGTTGGTTCGCAGCATGTGGGATCTTCTCAGACCAGGGATCGAACCCATGTCCCCTGCATTGGCAGGCGGATTCTTAACCACCGCATCACCAGGGAAGTCCCTGTTTATAGATTTTTTGTTCATGGCCATTCTGACTGATGTGAGGTGATATCTCCTTGTAGTTTTGATTTGCATTTCTCTAATGATTAGTGATGTTGAGCATCTTTTCATGTGTTTGTTGGCCATCTGTATGTCTTCTTTGGAGAAATGTCTATTTAGGTCTTCCGCCCATTTTTTGATTGAGTTGGTTGTTTCTTTTGATATTGAGTTGTATGAGCTGTTTCTAAATTTTGCAAATTAATCCCTCATTGGTTGCATCATTTTCAAATATTTTCTCCATTCTGTAAGGTTGTCTTTTTGTTTTGTTTGTGGTTTCCTCTGCTGTGCAAAAGATTGTAAGTTTAGTTAGATCCCAAGTTTCAGGTACTTGTTAAATGTACTTATTCAGAGTACTTTCTCTTCCCACACCACCGAGGTTGCTCTGTCCTGCTCACTTTATCTCACTTCTGATGAGGCTAAACGGATTTTGACTAATAGAGTGTTGTTTTAGAAAAGTTTAACTCATTTTAGTTTATCAGTGTAAATCAACATGGAGTAAATAGTTTAGTTCTCTTGCTTTTAACTGTCCTGTGTTGTGAAGGGATGGTGATTTTTAAAAAATTAATTAATTAATTAATTAGCTGTGTTGGGTCTTGCTGCATGCAGGATTTCTCTAGTTGTGGTAAGCGGGGGCTACTCTTTGTTGTGGTGCGTGGGCTTCTCAGTGTGGTGGCTTCTCTTGCTGTGGAGCACGGGCTCTAGGTACACAGGCTTCGGTAGTTGTGGCACATGGGCTCAGTAGTTGTGGTGCACCGACTTAGTTGCTCTGTGGCATGTGGGATCTTCCCAGACCAGGGCTCGAACCCGTGTCCCCTGTATTGGCAGGCGGATTCTTAACCACTGCATCACCTGGGAAGTCCCAGGGATGCTGATCATTAAAAGCAGGTTTACTTATCCCTTTTCAGAGCCCCTCCTCGGTCCCCATGGAAGGCCGTGTGTGTTGGCAGTGGGGGTGGGAGTGAGGACACAGAGATGAAGGCTGAGGCCCCTGAGCGGTTCCCGTGGCACTGGCGATGTGGGGTTTCTGTTTGGTCCGTCCGCGCCAGTGTGGCTCTGTTGAGGACGTGTGGGTTGGTGGTGAACCGTCCTCCGCAGCGCCTCCAGTGTTGGGGTGTCAGGTATGCACGCCCATTTCTTCTTTCTTGCCTTTGCTTGGGTCCTGGCTTAGCTCTGGTCCGTGACTCGGGAGTGGCTGGAGGGGGCATTATCTCTGCCTGGAGCCTGGAAGAATGACTTCTCTGTTGGAACATCTGGGTTAGGCTTTTCTGGAGGGTTTTCATTTGCTTTCTTTTGGGTGGAAACCAAACCACCTCTGAGCCTCTGTCTTCTTCCTTGGCAGCTCTTCACCTGGGTCCTCTGGCCGCGTTCCGCAGAAAACCAGCAGGATGGCTGCAAACAAGAGCAAGAGCCAGAGCTCCCTGGCCCTGCACAAGGTGATCATGGTCGGCAGCGGAGGGGTGGGCAAGTCGGCCCTGACCCTGCAGTTCATGTACGACGAGGTAAGACCTGCCAGGCACGTGCCGCCTCGCCGTCAGGCCTGCTGTCACCTTGCCTCTCCTCCAGCTGTGTCCCTGTGCCCCTCCCTCCACGCACATTAGGGTCATGGGGTGAATTGTGTTACCGTGGCTTCTGAGTAGCTTTCCACGGGGTTCTAACCAGGGTAAGAGCTGCATTGCTGATGTTAGGCGAGTCGTTTCAGCTCAGGCAGGGACACGCGGGGGGCCCTGCTCCCGTTATTTCTAGCGTCCTCTTATGACAGGAGCGGGGAGCTCTGCACAGGTGCATCTAAAGAGCGGGGCAAATGCTTAACCGTGACAGTCGATTTGGGGAGATACTGAGAGGGACACCGAGCCGTCGTAAGAACGTCATCTTTTCTCACGTGGCAGATGTTGCATGTGCTCTAGTGCCCCTGTGGATCAAGGGAAAGCTCCAGCTTCCCATCACTTACTGTGCGTGAAGGCGCCGGTGCTGAGTCCAGGGTGATAACACAGCCTTGACTCCTGTGGAAGCAAATGTCCCAGCTTGACGGCCACTGGCTGGCCCTGCAGCACAGCGTGCAGACCAGAGCCTGAGCCTCAGGGCCTCTCGCTGGCACCATGTTTGCATGGCTTGTGCTTTCCAGAATTTGCGAGAGAAGATGCTGTCACCATAGTCTGTTCGGATCATCATTCTTTTCACTAGACTTTCCCCGCGTCCAGCTGCCTCCCATGTAGGGTGGTGGTGGAGTGGCCGTGACATTTTGGGATCCGTCTGAGGGAAGCTGGATTAAGGATACAGTTCGCAGGGGAGCAGCGGTGACGGTTGTGTGGTCGGATTATCACTGGCTGTCCCAGCCAGGAGCGTGCCCAGTGCCCGCCTGACTTGCCTGGCGTCGTGATGGGAGGTGTGGGGCCGGGCACGAATGTGTCCAGGGTGCCTGGCACGGCAAATGTGTGGGCAAAGGAGGAGGAGCAGGCTTGAAACGTGGAGTCAGAAACTGGTCTGGAAGGTTCTTCCAGCTCTTCCAGCTCCTCGCAGGGAAGATGGATAGAGGCTGCCTAAACGTCCGCAAACGTTCATTACTAGTAATGTCACGTAGTGGTGAAGCCGAGCAGACCTTTCTAAACTGTCATAAAAGAGACATTTGGATCAACTATGCCAGAGGAAAGACTGAATTATTTTTTAGTTCTCTATAGGAAATGCTTCAGGATCATTGGCATAGGTGACAAGGTAGTTCAAATATATACAGAAAGTAAGAAGCTATTCTAGAGGTATGTCAGGCAGTTAGTTGACAAAACTAATTTTGCTGGGTTTGGGGTGCGAGTGGCGTTTGTAGAATTGCTATTTAACAAATGACCACACGTTCGGCAGCTTAAAACCACACGCGTCTCTCCCCTCCAGTCGCCAGGGGTCAGGACTCTGGCCTGGCTGCGCGGGCGGCGCTGCGCAGCGTCACAGGCTGCGGGGAGGGTGCTGGCGGGTGCCGGGCGGGCCCCTCTGCACGGGGCCCTTTCCGCAGACAGCTCTTCCCACGGCCGCGTGCTTCTGCCCGGCCAGCGGGAAAGCTAAGGCAGGTCCTCCCACGCAGCCGCGGGGCCACGGCGCCTTCTCGTCACAGCTGCCGTGTTCTGTGGGTTGGAAGCCAGCCTCGGGTCCTCCGCGGTCGAGGGGAGAACGTCCCACAGGGGCCTGACCCGCTGAGGGGCCCCCGCGGGTGGGCTCGCCAGAGTATTTGTACCTTGAAAGAAATGTATAGTGAATTACGATTTCTTTTCTTCTTCTGGGCCATCACTTTTGTCATTAGTGTTATGTATGTAATTTTGTATTCTTTTCTTAAAAGAGGGCCCCCGCAGTGAGTAAGCTTCAGACCAAAGCCTCCATCTCCTCCTGGGTCATACCCACCGCATCTTATCAAGAGAAACTTCTTTTTATATGTTTTTGCATGACCAATTTATTATTTTTATTCAAGTGTAGTTGATTTACAATGTTGTGTTAATGGCTGCTGTACAGCAAAGTGACTCATTATGCAGCAGGACCTTGTTGTTTATCCATTCTATATGGAATAGTTTGCATCTGCTAACCCCAAACTCCCAGTCCATCCCTCCCCACCCCACCTGCCCCTTGGCAGCCACAAGTGTATTCTCTGTGTCTGTGCGTCTTTTTCTGTTTCATAGATAGGTTCATTTGTGCCATATTTTAAATTCCACACATAAGTGACATCACATGGTATTTGTCTTTCTCTTTCTGACTTATTTCACTTAGTATGAGAATCTCTAGATCCATTTATGTTGCCGCAGATGGCATTATTTCGTTCCTTTTTATGGCTGAGTAATATTCCATTGTATATATGTACCACATCTTCTTTATCCATTCATCTGTCGTTGGACATTTAGGTTGTTTCCTTATCTTGGCTATTGTAAATAGTGCTGCTATGAATATTAGGGTGTGTGTATCTTTTTGATACACACTCTGGATATATGCCCGGGAGTGGGATTGCTGGATCATATGGCAGCTCCAGTTTTAGTTTTTTGAGGAACCTCCATACTGTTGTCCATAGTGGCTGCACCAATTTACATTCCCACCAACAGTGTAGGAGGGTTCCTTTTTCTCCACACCCTCTCCAGCGTTTGTATACTTGTTTTTGGCACTTTATTTTATACTAGAGGCCAAAGTGGGGAAATCTAGCAGAATCTGTTTAATTTACCCAAAATGTTTTTGCATAAGTTATAAAATCTGCTTTGGAAGTCTGTATTTGTTGTTCCTTAAAAATGTGATTTGCTTCCTAAAGATTCCTTATTTTCCTCTATAACAGAGGCTGGGGAGGAAGCAACAGTGAGGAAAGGAATTAATTTGCGGGAGACGGGGTAGAGGAGCAGGTGTTCATGGAGATGAGGGAGGGGATTCTGTGTGTCCCCCCACCATCGAATAACAGGCAGTGTCTGGGAATGTTTGGGGCCGTCACAGCTGGGGGGGGGGTGCTACTGGCACCCAGCGGGTGGGGACCAGGGGTGCTGCCAAACGTGCTACAGTGCACAAGAGAGACCCCACACCGCGGGGGTGTGGGGGGTGGTCATCCAGCCGTAAAGGTCAGGGGCGCTGCTGTTGGGGAGGCCTGGCCACAGGCAGATCCGGGGAGGAGAGACTCCTCTACTGTGCGGGTGAGGAGGGGCCCCGATACTGGATCTGAGAGCGAGTGCAGACCCTGAGCCCAGCTCCACCGCAAGGCCGGAATCCATCCTGCCCAGCCTGGCGGTTGACGGCGCAGGAGACCAGGAGTCTGGTCTGGATGTTTCATTTCCCCGTGTACCTTTGTGTGAGTGTAGGGCAAGGGGGAGGGGGAGAGATGCGCAAGAATCAAGGGCTTCTTCCTAATTTCTTCAGGGAAACAAGGGGAAGCTATGCTGGGCCTTTGTCTTTCTCACTGGCTAATGTATGTGGGGAGCAGAAAGCAGCAGCTGTTGAAGGAATGGTAAAACAAAATCACAGCAGGAAAAGGAGATGAGGTGCTCATGTCTGGGGAGTCTTCCTTCGATTTTCCTAATGATGCTGCCTGATAGGACCTTCTGTGATGCAGGAGGTGTTCTGTACCTGTGCTGTCCAACACCTGTGGCTGCTGAGCGCCTGCCACCTGGCTAGTGGCTGTGAGATTGAAGGGTGTGGTTCTAGAATCACAATCTTGGAGCTTGAAGACACCTTAGCGGTGATGCCTAAGCCCAGCTGATCACAGGCTCTTCTGGGGGTCCTTTGCAGAATCCCTTCTGGAGCTGGGAGCTGAGAGCTGAGAGCCGGGGCTCTTTCTTTTCCTGAAGCTCTGCCAGCAGTTCTGCAGGGCAGCCACGTGTGGTTTCGGAGAAAAGGGAACGGAGTCCTGTACCAGAGATGCTAGCTGGCTGGCTGGCGTCTCCCAAGCCATTCGGACTCTTTGTTCTGGGTCCAATGCTTTGCCCTTAGTTTAAAAAAACTTCTGGCTTCCATGGTGGTGGAACTTTCAGGAAAATTGGATTACGGAAGGAGTCATAGTCTCAGAAGTCTTTATTTTTGTCTAGGTTCTGATTTGGAAGGATGGGAAGGGACTGCTGATGTAGTAGAGGGAGAGCCCACCCTTTTAATCCTTGGCCTAACGCACTCGAAGGCTTTTTAGCTACTTGCCTCTGCTGGTAAAGTGAGGCTGGCGCCGGGGTGATTCTGGCTGCAGGCACGTGAGACTCAGGAGGAAGGGTCTGTGTGAGGCTGGTCTCAGACGCGCGCCGGGGTCTGGGCATCTGAGACGGAATCACAACAGCCCGCAAGGCCAGCAAGGTGGCCCCGGTTGACGAGAAACAGAAACATCACGGTTGTGATCTAAGGTCTCATGATGAGCGATTTCCCCTGGCACAGAGGCACCTCCACGCAGTCACATGGGGACATTCTGACTTCCAGTGTCAAAGGAGTTGGTGAGACTCTTGCTGCTTTGTCCTTGGAAGTTCAGAAATAAGTAACTGAGGTGCTTTATTGAGAGATTTGCACTGGGTGTTGGAGTGATTTTTTGGGGGGGGTCATGTATTTGTCTCTTTGGAAAAACATGAACAGGAGGACACTGTTGTGAAGCATACGCAAAGTTTCACATTTTCTCTATTGTAAGGTAATTATTATATGAGTGTAAGAGAACCTAATACTAAAACTAAAGAGTATATTTAGATTGAAAAATATTTGAATTAGTAGCTGTTGATTGACAACACAAGGCTGTTTTTCAGAGTGTCCCTCAAAGGGTCCATAAGTTCATATTGATATTTTCAATGCGATTTTTACACTTTTTAAAAATTCAAGTTATAGGTTTATGAAGAATTCATGCACCATGAGATTCACCCTTTTAAAGTGAACTATTCAGTAACTTTTAGTGTATTCATGCAGACACGCGGCCATCACCATGATGTAAATGTAGAACGTTTTTATGACCCCATAAGAGAAGAGCCCTGCAGGTAGCAGCCGTTCCTCATTACTGGCCCCCCTCCCTGCCCCCCGTTCCTGGGCCCTGGCAGCTACTCTCTGTTTCTATGGATGTGCTGTGCTGGACATTTTATATACGTGGAACCACACAGTATGTGACCTTTATGTCTGGCTTCTCTCACTGAGCATCACAATACTTTGAAAGTTCATCCATCCATGTTATAGCTGTATCAGTGCTTCATGCCTTTAAAAAAAAATGTGATATAATTCACATACTGTAAAATTGACCCTTTTAAGCATACAATTCAGTGGTTTTTAGTATATTCACAAAATCGTGTGACCATCACCACTAATTCCAGATCATTCTCATCCCCCAAAAAGGAACCTAGTACCCACTGGCAGTCACTCTCCACCCCCTCCCTCAGCCACCACAAATCTACCTTCTGTCTCCATAGATTCATCTGTTCTGGATGTTTCATATAAATAGACTGATATATTATGTGATCTTTTGTGTCTGGCCTCTGTTACATTCCATGATTTGTCAAGGTCCATCTACGCTGTAGCATGAATTAGTACTTCCTTTTCATGACCGAATAATACTCCATCATCTGGATAAGTCACGTTTTGTGTATCCATTTGTCAGTTGATAGATATTTGGGTTGTGTCTACCTTTGGCTATTACGAGTAATGCTGCTGTGAACATTCATCTACAAGTTTCTGTGTAGACATGTCAAATTCTCTTGGGTGTGTACCTAGGCGTGAAATTTCCTGGATTATATGGTAACTCTGTGTTTACCTTTTGGGGAACTACAAAACTGTTTCCCATGGCAGCCACACTGTTTTACAATGTGTGAGGCTTTAATTTCTCCACGATCTTGCCAGTGCTTATTATTGTCTGTCTTTTTGATTATAGCATCCTCCTGGGTGTGAAGTGATATCTCATGGTTTTGATTTGCGTTTGCCTAATGACTACTGATGTTGAATATCTTTTCATGTGCTTATTGGCTATTTGTGTATCTTCTTTGGAGAAATGTCTGTTCAGATCCTTTTTTTTTCTGTTTTTCATTTTTTTCTTTGCCTATTTTTAAATTGGCATTTAATTTCATTTAATTTTAAAATCGTCTTTTTATTGTTGAGTTTTAAGAATTATTTATGTCTTCTGGTTACAAGTTCCTTATTAGATACATGCTTTACAGATATTTTCTGCCATTCTGTGGGTTGTCTTTTCAATTTCTTGGGGTGTCCTTTGAAGCATGAAATTTTAAAATTTTGATTGTCCAATTTATCTGTTTTTCCTCTTGTTGCTTGTGCTTTTGGCGTCTTATCTAAGAATGCATTGCTAAATCCAAAGTCATGAATATTTCCACTTTATGTTTTTTCTAAGAGTTTATAGTTTCAGCTCTTGCATTTAGGTCTTTGATCCATGTTGAGTTAATTTTCGTATGTGATGTGAAGTAGGGTCCAACATCATTCTTTTACATGTGGAGATACCCAGTTATACCAGCGTGAAGTCCATTTTAATAGTACATTGCTATCATTAACTTTTCTTCCCTGAATATCTTGACTTATAACATCATTAAAATAATTACTTATTTTATGTATAATGCAATATATAGAAAATAGCTTTGATATATTCATATCATTATTATTTATTAGTATATTATTTATTACTAAATAATATAACCACTGAGGGAAGTTTAACATGTCTTTGAAATTTTTTTGTCCTTAGTTTCTTTTATTGGGATGTATTCTATCCACATATTCTGTTTTAAAGACTCTTGAATTAATTCTTTCTCTGTTGGGTTACATTACCAATTTGATATTCATTTACATTTATTTGCTTCAGTTTTCGTGTTTAACAGCTTTTAAATTTGTTTGCTTTGTCCTCCCAGGGTGTGTTTTCCCTCATTTTTTATAGCTGCATAGTATTCCATTATGTGGATCCCTGTCCTGGCATTTGGGTGCTTTTTAATCTTTTGCTACTGCACATGGTGCCTCAGTGAATAACCTTGTGTGTTCCTGTGCAGGTGTGTCTGTAGATTAGATTCCCAGAAGGAGGATGACTGCTTCTCTCGCCAGATTAGGTGTTGCCATATCTGTCTCCGTAAAGACTGTACTGTTGTCTCCTCCAATTAGCAATGTGTGCAAGAGGGCCTTTTCCCCAGTGAATGTTGTCAGACTTTGGGATTTTTGCCAGTCTGGTAGGTGAAAAATGATATCTCTGTGGAGTTACCATTTCTATTTTCTTTATCAGTGAGGATGGACATCTTTTCATATGTTTAACATCATATGTGTTTGTTTTTCTGTGAATTGTTTGTTGCCACTTTTTCCCATTGGCTTGTTGATGTTTTTTTCTCCCTGTTTCTAGTTATTATGTAGTTCTCTGTGATATGGGTTTCAACTACTTTTTCCCTGTTTGTCATTTGTCTTTGTTTATAGCATGTCATGCCATACAGAAGTTTTAAAACGTTTTATGTAGTCTAATTTATCAATTTTTTCTTACACGGCTTCTGGATTGAGTCATAGTTAAAAAGGCCTTCCCTACTTCAAGGTAATAAAGGGATTTCACCCATGTTTTCTTCTAGTACTTGAGGGTTTTATTTTTAGCATTTAATCTTCAACCCATTTGGAGTTTATCACACTGTATAGGTGTTTAAGCCTCTTGGTATCTCTTGACCAGTTACTTTTCAGATGAGTTTTATAATTCGATTGATTATGAATAAGAGCTCCTGTTTCTAACCCTTGCCAGTGTTTAATTATAATTTTATACGGACAAGAATATTGCCAAGAGTTCTCCTCTTTGCTTGGTCTCCTCATCTGTAAAATGGGAATATCTGCTCTTATTGTTTAAAAACAAAATTAAAAAAAAAATGGTAGAATTGAAAGCAACAAAGAAGTGCTACGTAAGGAGTTATCTTTATTCTATAGTGCTTTACACACGGTGTGATAATTGTTGGCACTCAATAAAGCCTCAGTTGATGATAAGGAAAGTGCCCATATATAGAAATCTATTTTTTGACAGCTTTTCTTTGTCTTAGAACTTTGTTGATTACTAATTGCATTGTCTATTTGCCCAGTTCGTGGAGGACTATGAACCTACCAAGGCTGACAGTTACAGAAAGAAAGTGGTCCTGGATGGGGAGGAAGTCCAGATAGACATCCTGGACACGGCCGGACAGGAGGACTATGCGGCCATTCGCGACAACTACTTCCGGAGTGGGGAGGGCTTCCTCCTAGTGTTCTCCATCACCGAGCACGAGTCATTCACAGCAACCGCCGAGTTCAGGTGCATTCCATGAGGCCCCTGGCCTTCCGTTCGTGTCTCAGCCTTGGAAGGAGTCTGGGGCTGAGTGTAGAACTCTAGGATTGAGCTTCTTATCAGGAAGAAATGGGTTTAAAGAACTTTCTGGGGCTATTTGAATCCTGGCACATATAGCTCATCATTTGTTATACTCTCTGTGGGCTTCCTCGGTTTGTAATTTCCAAATATAAATGATCTTAAGGATCTATTGTCCCTAATGAGGACAAAGCTGTTCCATACAATCAAGAACCTGTAATTTTGTTTCCATGTAAATCCTGAGAGACAGGGGTTCATAAGCATTAACTATCTTTATCTTTTTCCTAATTTTGCTAGAAAAGCAACAATCTGCTTTCCTTGGAGGTTTCTGAGACCTCAGATGTCGGGAGAGTGGACACTGTGGTCAGTGACCATGTGCTGCTCCCGTGGGGACATTTTGCCCAGTGGAGTGGAAAGCACCGGCTTTAGGGTCACGCAGACCCAGGTCTGAGTCCCTGCCCTGTCGCAGTCCTGTGACCCAGGGCACGTGTACTTAGTGCTCTGTTTCTTTACCTGAAAATGCTCTTGTTAGTTGATGAAATAAATGAAATGCTGCGTTAGACTAGGTTTCCTAAGCAGAACCCTTCACTGTGTGGTGGCCCCAGCCCCTTCTCACTGCGTGGGCGCGTGCTGGGTATTCACTGCTGTAACTTATTTGAAACAGTGGTACATCAAGATGCCTGAAGTTCATTTTGTTATAAAGAAATAGTGAGCCATGTGGGCACAGTGCTCCCAGGATTCTAGTGGGAAGGGCCTCTCTTTGCCTGGCCCCTTCCCATCTCTCTCACACACTTGTGCTTTTTCATCCCCCTCCTTAAAGACAGATCCATCCAGGTGACTTTTATTATTTATTTATTTTTATTGCACCACGCGGCTTATGGAATCTTAGTTCCTTGACCAGGGGTCGAACCCATGCCCTCGGCAGTGAAAGCACCGAGTCCTAACCACTGATCTGCCAGGGAATTCCCCAGGTAGCTTTTTATTCTAAGAACCAGCTCTAGAGTCCAGTAGGGAACTAAAAAGGAAAAAAAAAAAACACTATTTTTTTTTCGTTCTTTAGCAAGTTCTGGTCAGAAATGAAGGTCTTCAGCCAAAGGTGAGAACAAGGAAGCTAAACATCCCCCCAGGATGTAGAAGTAGCCTCAGTGAGCCGGGGGGTGGGGTGGGGGCTCCGGGGGACCTCGGGGACCCCGGCAGAGTGAGGGGGAGTCATGTGGAGCCTCAGTTGTTGTCTTTGGCCCCAAGTCTCCGGAGGGTGAACATTGCAGTTTTCGGCAACTGTGGTGTGTGTGTTGTGAGCAGTTAAACGGCTAGGACTCCCTGCGAGAAAGCCTATTAATTTCCAGCCCTTTCTGAGGTCCCTGGAGGTCTCTGTAAGTGGCTGTAGTCCACGTGTTCATAACTGGGTCTGCATCTACATAATCCTGTCGTTATGCCTCCTTGAAGACAGAACAGGATGGATGCACACACCGCCTTATTTGCTTCCCTGGCCCCAGCCTGTGGTTTCCCATCAGCCCCGTGACTCACCAAGAAAGGAAGCGCTGGCAGTAGAAGAGTCCCCGGTCCCCCTGGTCACTGCACGCACACACTGGTGCCTCCTCACCTCCTCCTGGGAAGAGGGTTTTGGTTGTTGTGAAATAAGAGAAGGGACAGGTGACGACCTGAAAGAAAAAGGAAGGGGAAGCTAGTGCTTGCGGCTTGAACTCTGGGCAGTTAGATAAAAGCCTCAGGCCGTCCAGGGTTCCCACGGTGCTGGTGCTGGAAGCGGACCACACAGGTAGATTGTCTGAGCCCTTACGGTTAAACTGAGTCACTTCATGCCTGTCAGCAGTTTTAAAACAGCATTTCTGCATTTACCTTCCAAATGGAAAGGCCCTAACATGAAACCAAATGTTAATACGCCCTCTCTTCCTTGAAACTTTTCCTGGACATGATCTACAAACTAGAAAAGTAGGCTTTATTCCAAGAGACCAGAACTTGGTACTCCTGTTTTTCGATCAGTGTTTATTGATGAGGTGATTAGTCACACATCTGCAAGACGAATGAGCCAGTAAGCGATCAGTTTTTATCGTTCACCGTGTATGCTGATCACGTGACTTCTAAACGTAGTGCGCTTTGACGCCCATGAGGTGCAGGGTGTGGCAAAGCTCCTCCAAGGCAATTTTCAAGCATCTATTTATTTTTCTTCTTTTTCATTTTTCTTAAAGGGAGGGATGTATAAATTAGGAGTTTGAGATTAACAGATGCATAGTACTGTATGTAAAATAGATCACCAACAAGGCCTACTGCATAGCACAGGGAATTCTACTCAATATGTTATAATAACCTATATAAGGGAAAAGAATCTGAAAAAGAATATATACACATAAATGTATAACTGAATCACTTTGCTGTACGCCTGAAACTAACACAACGTTGTGAATCAATTATACTTAAAAAAAATTGATATCTGGTACTTACTGATTGTATGGAAATAATTTAAATATTTTTATTATTATGGAATGTCACCCTATATTATATAAAAATCAGTGCAAATCCCCACCAAAAACGTTTTTGAAGAGTGTCTTTTGGGAATGTGTGGGAATGTAGAAATAGACGTTTCCACTGGACCAAAATAATGGAAACGAAATATTTAATTTTTTAAGTATTTGGTTTTTTAAAATAATGTTAGATAGCTGATTATTTTTAGTAGAGGTAAAATTTAATGTGCTACAGGTAACAGTTATTTTAGAGAAGATCTTTTTCAAGTACTTTTCCATAGGCCTTGGAGTGTTTTTCTTTTCTTTCTTTTTTTTTCCCTTCCACTTTGTAGTAGAAAAACAATGCACATTGAAGTAGAGTTCCTGCCCCACAGAACCAGAGGGGTGGGGGGTACACAGATGCAGACAGAGTTGAAGCTTGAGCACCCCTCTCATGTTTCTTTGCTTTTCTGTAGTATTCTACTTCACCGAGGAAAAAGAATTACCGGTTTTATCCCACTACATAGATTTTCATGGTCTGCTAAAAGAAAAACACTGGATTTCATAGCTGTTATTCTCACAAATAGAAATCAGACTTTTTTTTTCAGGGGAATTATTAAGCATTTTGTATATGAAGATACTTCTTTTATCTGGTTTCTACCCCGGAGGGTCCCAGGTTTTTCCTTTGTTTTTATTTTGTTTTGTTTTTGTTTGTTTTGGGTTTTTTTTTTTTTTTTTTTGCCGAAGCATAAATTGGGGATGCCATTGAAATGCAGAATCCTGGGCTCCTACCCACACATCTGCCCCTGGGCTCTGAAACCTGCGTTTGTAGTGAGCACTCCGGGTCCCTGCCGCGCAGCAAACTGAGAGCAGACTTGGGAAGCGCTGATTAACCACAGGATGGAAGGGCGCTGCCTCGGGACGCGCCCTGGGGAGCAGCTTCCCCTCCGGGCCGGGTAGGCGGAACCGGGCTCCTAGTCTAGCTTCTTAGCTGCTTTCTTCTTGACCCATCACCGCAGGGAACAGATCCTCCGCGTGAAGGCGGAAGAAGATAAAATCCCGCTGCTGGTCGTGGGGAACAAGTCTGACCTGGAGGAGCGGAGGCAGGTTCCGGTGGAGGAGGCCAGGGCCAAGGCCGAGGAGTGGGGCGTGCAGTACGTGGAGACCTCGGCCAAGACGCGGGCCAACGTGGACAAGGTACGCCCGGCCCCGCTTCCCATCTGCCGGTCCTCGGGGGCCCTTCTGGGGAGACGGGGTGGGGGTGCCGGGCACGGATCCTCCCCGGTGCCCTGGCATCGTCGTCACGAGAAGCACAGGGAGGGTCCGGCCCGGATTTCACACCGAGCCCCTCGCTGTGCCCTGAGCCGTCGCCCGATGCACACCGATGGCGACGTGGAAGCCTGGCAGGGGAGGCCACGGGGTTTGTGGAGACCCTGTCCTCCCGGCCTCCACGGCCTGTGTCTTCCAGGGGCAGGGCCGGCATGTCCGGCGGCCTCCTGATTTTGCCCTCCTTGATAGATTGGGTAGATTTGTTCATTTTACCTTCCTGTCCAGCGGCAAAGCCAAGGGGTCCTGTCTTTATAACTTGGTCTCTACATCTTATTTTCTCCCGGGAATCAGTTTTCCAGGGCTCTCTTCTCTCCTCTCCACCTCCAGCGTACTTTTTCATTCAAATCTCTGAAGCTAAGGAAAGGGTGACCTTGACAGGGATGAACACCAACGGTTTGAAAACCCACTTTCTAGTAATTGTGAGATCTTTTTTTAAAAAGTTGAGGTTCAAAGCAGTTGCCCCAGAACTAAAATCGAGCGCCTAAAGCTGAGGCGCTCTCTCCGCGGTCATCCTTAGCTCTGCGGTCATGACCTGGGTTCCCTTAAAAGCTCCACACGTCACTCTGCAGCCAAGCTGTGGACGTCTGCTCTGATTCCCCCATATGCCTTCTTGTTTCTCCTTTGCTTCTCACCTGGAGAGGAAGAGATTTGAGACCCAGCGGCACCTCAGCTTGCAGGGATGCTGAAGGCGGCTGGTATTTAAGACGCCGGTGTTGGAAGGCGTTCACTCTGGAAGCCTCTGCAGTGAAGTCAGTCTGTGTAGTTGCATCTGCGGTGCGAGGCAGGTTCCCTCAGCAGCTCCTTTTCCTTCGATTGTTATCTCAGTTCTTACGTTGATTCTTGTGTTTCCAAATCTTTCCATTTCTATCACATTGTTTTCTAGCTGTGGAATTAGAAAACCCACAGGAAATCCAATCACACGCTTCGTTTTTAAAAAATCAGGAAGACTTTCCAGGCAGGGAACTGCCGACGCGGGGGGCGGGGGCTGGCGCAGGGTGGCTTGATGTCTCCCCGTCCTGCCCGGACCCGCCGCACCTGCCAAACAGGACCCGGCAGAACCTGACGCCCAGCAGCGTGGTATTCACTGTGAAGAGGCCACAGGAAAGGAGCTTGTCGATAAGACCAGCAATGAACAGCTTGGTCCTCACTCGAAGCTGGACACACGCCCTGCCCCTCCGCCTGCCCTTTGCTGCTAGAACAGAAAGAAAAAACGGTGACGTTCGAAGCTCTTCACGGTCACCGTTATGCAGGAGAGAGTGCTTTCCTGAGAAGCTGCTGAAGGAAAGGGGTGCTTAAGTCAGCCTGATTCAGTTGGGGGTGGGGGGAGGGGGGCGGGGCTCCTTTCCTGCATCCTGAGCCGCTGATGAGTGCTCGTGGAGTCCGCCACTTGGAAAGCTCCATCTTGCTTCCCACTAGGAAGGTAACGGGAGCTTGTTCTGTGCAAACATCCAGAGATAAAAGCCTACACTCAGCCTCACACTTTCCGTCTTTATGAGAAATCACAAATGTTTCTTTGTAGGAGGCGTATTTTGGCTGCAGCAGGTAATCAGTCCCCGGGCATGGTTGCTGGCAGCAGAGGGGAAACCCAGACTACCGGGACAGCTGCTAACATACTGGCATTCAGAGGACGTGTCTTATCAGTTCTTGATAAAGCCCCTTCCAGCTGACATCACGCAGAGTGGAGGAGAGAGGGGCAGATGTGGGGAGGGGGAGAGGGTGACAGGCCTGCTCTCCCTCCCTGTCCCCGTTTCTGAGTGGGGGGAGGCAATGAGTGGGGGGAGGGTTGCCGTTTGTTCAAGCTGCGTCCCTCCTCCTCCCCACCCACTGTGTTCCCAAGTCTGCGCTTGGGGTTAGGCTGGGGAAAGCTGTCATTCCTGCCTTTAGGGTCATGGTAAGGACTCATCAGTTTTAGTGGAATGTAGCAGAGCTCCCAGGAGCCAGCACTCAGACCTTCCTTCCCTTTCCTGGTGGGAAAGAAGTCTGATGACTGTTGTCACTCTCAGTGTCTGTGTTTCACAAACAATTGTTGGTCTGTTGTCATTTTGAAACAAGCTGCTGAATAGTAGTAACAGTATGACGCTTCTGCCCTTAGCTTAACCCATTGTATGATGTGAACAGAAATGTTTCCTTTGCAGAATTAAATTATGTTTTTAATGTTAATTGTGCTCATTTGCTCTAGACCTTTTGTTTTTGATGGCCCAGGGTTTATAAAATACAGTTGGCGTTATTTATACTTTAAAATGTAACTTCATATCTTGCTTGCTTGAATTGCTTCATTAGCTTATTAAGTGGCTTTTTCCTCCCCACCCCAGGTGTTCTTTGACCTCATGAGAGAGATCAGAGCAAAGAAGATGTCAGAAAACAAAGACAAGAATGGCAAGAAAAGCAGCAAGAACAAGAAAAGTTTTAAAGAAAGATGTTGCTTACTGTGAAGGCCGAGGTGCTGGACCGAGTCGGTCACCACTGTGGACAGAGGGCGGGTTCCTCAAGACGAGACTCCAGTCGACCTGTGGGCGGGTTCCCTGCTCTCCCCAACCTCATTCACACATACTTCTGTAAATGGGGAAAATATTTGTGAATCAGTGGCTGGCAGAAGAAATAAGACCTTGACTGTGCGATGGGATGGCTTCTTTGTCAGGAGATTTCGGAGTTTCCTCCCTCTTTTCCTTCCTAAAATAAGCCATGTATGTAGTGCTATAGGCAGGGGTTAGCCAAGTGTTAATTAAAAAGGACTGTCCTAGCCTCTTATCTTTTCCCCAGTTTTATAACATTAGCGTCTTTTGTTTTAAAATAAAAATGTCTTATTTTATTAGATCTTGGGAGGCGAGGGGTGGGGTGTGGCTCCCCCTACCCTTGTCGGCTCAACAGTAGTCCTCAGAAACATCCATCAGTTTCTCAAGATGCTGGAAAACTCAGAGATTTTTTAGATAAGTCTCTTGGCCATACCCTGGGGATCTGAAGCTGAGCTAAAAAAATAAAATTGAATTGGGCGAAACAGATCCATACCAAGCTCAGAAGTCCTTGTCAACATAAAAGTTGTATTCTTCGTAGTTAAATAGCCAGTTACAGTCTGTGTTAGCTGCTTTTCTCCTGTAGCATCCTGGGTTTTGTGTAGGAGCTTCTTTTTTAATAAAATGAAGACTCAAGAGCAATACACTTTATAAATGATACACTTTTCTAATCAGAAACTTTTTAAAAGTCCTTTGGCTAAATCCTCTCCTAATTGCCAGTCTTGGGGTCAGGCCCCTCCTTCTCCACCCGTAACTCACTGTCTGTCCTGACCAGCTTCTCCCTGCAGAAGTTGAGAGGACCTTTTGTTTCTTTCGGTGTAACCCAAGTTCTTCTGAAGTACCTGAGGAGTTAAGAGTGTGTTCTAAAACGAAGCCAGAGCCTGTGCCAGACAGCCGCTACCTCTTGTGGAATTACTCAGTAAATTCTGAATTTAAAATTGGAAGAAGTGGAGAAGCCACTGCCCCTTTACCTCTGGGAATTGGCTGCTGTTTCTAATGTAAGTTTATTTCTGAAACAGCCATCTAGTTAGAAAAAGATTTTTTATGGATGAGAAATTATTTGCCTTTCTTGTATCAGTATTCTGAATTCAGCAATCAGAAAATTTTTCATCAGGAAAGGAGGACTGTGGTGAAAACCTATTGGCATATTTTCCCCCATTTTTCAGAAGTGACATTTCACATATAGGTGCCAAATGTGAATTGGGGTGGGGAGAACGGGGACCTTTGGAATTTATGATTATTACAGAAATTGTAGAAATAATGATCTGACTGGAAAACAATCTTGTGTCACCTCCCAAAGAATCATGGGCTTTTTTCAATTAAAAGCAGAAATTTACAGTTTTTCAGAATTTCAGCCTTTTTATTTTATCCTTTTGTCATACATGTGAAATGTAAGCATTAAAGAAATTGATAGTAAGTTACTCATTATTGTTCTTGTTAGATGTTCTGCAAACTTTCATTTAATTTTTTGAATTGGGCTGTGGGAAATAAATTTATTAGTATAAACAGTAATTTTAACTTCATCTTTCTTTAGGGAGAGATGACTACTTACATTTAAAAAGTTGAAGGTAATCAGACTCTTGAATTTTTTAAAACAATCTTTTTCTTTGCATTGTAGTTTGCCACCTGTTTGATACCAGTTCTGGTCGAAAGTAGGTAGATTTTGAATATGTACAAATAAATTAAGGATGGTTTGAATTGTTCCATGCTATGGAAATTATTCTTACTATATGCCATTAGTGTATTTCTGAAGTTATTTAACTGGATAGCAATCAGAAATGGAGCTTCCCAACAAAATAATTTATATAGATGAGATTCTTTTCCATAGAAAAATAAGGCATCAATGTTATTTATAAATTTGAGGGGCTTCCTAGGTGGCGCAGTGGTTAAGAATCCGCCTGCCAATGCAGAGGTCACGGGTTCGATCCCAGCTCCAGGAAGATCCCACATGCTGCGGAGCAACTAAGCCCGTGTGCCAAAAAAAAAAGAAGTAACTATAAATTTGAAACAGTACCTTGCTAAATGCCTAGATACTGTGTCCATAGCCTGACATTATTTTTCTAAAGTCTCCCTGCTAAAAATATTTGAGCACCTCCCTGGTGTCAGGCTCTATTCTAGGTGCTGGGATAGCGTGTTGAACAAGATAGGCCAGAGCTCTACTCTCCTGGACCTTATGCTTTCATGAGGAAAGAGACAGATAAATGACAATATCAGAGCAAGTGTTTTGATGACCATAATGATGATGGGAAGTGTTTCTGGTCCATAGAGCTGATTTCAGTTGTCTGGTCCACAAGCTTCTGAAAGGGAGTGACGTTTAAGCTGACACCTGAAGGAGCCACATGAGCTCCCAGGCTCAGGAGCACTTGGTCAAGAGGCCTCAGGTGTTTAGGAAAAGACCCCAAAGGCCAGCATGTAGCTGCAGTGTGGGGAGTGGCAGAGTGGTAGAAAAAGACTTAACAGGCTATAGATTCAAAAAGTGATGTAGCGGAAAAATACCTATATGTGTAGTTCCCTACAAGTGTCCTAGTTCATCAAATATCAGACACCACTGATTGCAAGACATCACCATAAGTTATGTACCACTAAAGAAAAAACCTGCCAAGTATGTAAATCTATCCTGATACCAATGATGTGAGTACATGGGGAAAAAAGGATGCTTTAAATTAGGTGAATTATGATAAATTTAATGAAATTGAGATATAAAATTCATCTATGTTGGTCTAAACACTGTATTAGAATAAAATAGAAGCTTAACAGTGGATAAGTATTAACAGTGGGAAAGTACCCCATGGTGTAGGCGGGGCTAAGGGCAGTGACAACAACAGGTGACACTCACAGGTGAACAGCTCCAGAGGAGGAATACAAGTGGCTCTAGTCCTGGTGGGAGTGCGCCAATCCTGCCTGCCTCGCACTGCAGCTAAGAAATGCAGCTCAAAAACAGATCTGGGGGGGTGGGGGTTGGGGGAGCTTCCCTGGTGGCACAGTGGTTGAGAATCTGCCTGCCAATGCAGGGGACACAGGTTCCAGCCCTGGTCCAGGAAGATCCCACATGCCATGGAGCAGCTAAGCCCGTGCACCACCACTACTGAGCCTGTGCTCTAGAGCCTGCAGGCCACAACTATTGAGCCCATGTGCTGCAACTACTGAAGCCTGTATGCCTAGAGCCCATGTTCTGCAACAAGAGAAGCCACTTCAATGAGAAGCCTGTGCACCACAATGAAGAGTAGCCTGCACTCGCCACAGCTAGAGAAAGCCTGTGAGCAGCAATGAAGACACAACACAGCCAATAAATAAATAAATAAATAAATAATAAACAAAAACAAAAACCAGATATGGGGCCTTCAACTCCAACAACTAGGGAGCAGACCCCACCCCTGACAAGGCTGTGACAGTCACAGAGCAAATAGGAGGCCCTGGTCAACATCCAGTGCAGGCTCTGGTCACCACAACACCAGTCACACCCCCTATCAAGGTGATAATGGGACATGCTGTGGAAGGAGGTGGCAGGCATCCACACTAAAAGCAGCCCTGGCGCCAAAAATATTAAACGCACGCAGGCTACACAGGGATGCTCTCACATAAAAACAGCCCTCTGAGACCACAGTAGATAATTGTTTATTCTGAATTCACAGAGTAAGAAAAATATAAGTAAAATGAAGAACCAAGGGACCGCTCCCAGTTAAGAGATCAAGAGAATTTCCCTGAAGGAACGAACAATGAAACAGACCTCTTCAGTGTGATAAACACCAAGTTCAAAAAGGAGATAACGACAATACTGAAGGTGGGCTTCCCTGGTGGCGCTGTGGTTAAGAATCTGCCTGCCAATGCAGGGGACAGAGGTTCAAGCCCTGTTCTGGGAAGCTCCCACGTGCTGCGGAGCAACTAAGCCCGTGCACCACAACTACTAAGCCTGCTCGCCTAAAGCCTGTGCTCCACAACAAAAGAAACCACCTCAGTGAGAAGCCTGCGCACTGCAATGAAGCATAGCCCCTGCTCTCCACAACTACAGAAAGCCCACGCACAGCAACAAAGACCCAATGCAGCCAATAAATAAAAATAAATTCACTTATTAAAAAAGACAAAATAATGAAGGAATAAAGACTACTGACAGAAATACAGATTACTGTAAAAAAAGGAACTAAAAACTCTAAGAGCCCAGAAAAATTAGAAAATTTATTTGCTGAGATGAAAGCTGAGCTAAAGGTAATGAATAGCAAAACAAATAATGCAGAAGAACAAATAAGTGATCTGGAAGATAGTATAATAGAAATAACCCAATCAGAACAGCAGTCAAAAAGTCAAATTAAAAAAAAAAAAAGGGTCTTCCTTGGTGGCTCAGTGGTTAAGAATCCACCTGCTAATGCAGGGGACATGGGTTCCATCCCTCCTGGGAGATCCAACATGCAGTGGATCAACTAAGCCCATGTGCCACAACTACTGAGCCCACATGCTGCAAGTACTGAAGCCTGCGTGCCTAGAGTTGATGCTCCATAAGAGAAGCCACCATGCAATGAGAAGCCTGAGCACCACAATGAAGAGTAGCCTCTGCTAGCAGCAACTAGAGGAAGCCTGCTCACAGCAACAAAGACCCAATGCAGCCAAAAGTAAATAATTTTTAAAAAAAGGAAGAAATATGAGACCTATGTACCAATGAACACATAATAGGGATTCCAGAAGGAGAAGAAAGAGAAAAGGGGATTGCAAATGTATTTAAAGAATTTATGGCTGAAAACTTCCCAAAGAAGGAAACATTTCCAGGTACAGGAAGCACAGAAGGTCCCAAACAAGATGAACCCAAACAGACCTACACCAAGACATATTATAGTTAAAATGGCAAAGTTAAGATAAAGCGGGTTCTAAAGTCAGAGAAAAACAAAAAGTTAATTACAAGGGAACCTCCATAAGGCTATCAACTAATTTCTCTACAGGAACACTGCGGGTAGGAGGGAGTTTCAAAGTATGTTCAAAGTCCTGAAGGGGAAAAATCTGCAACCTAGGAAACTCTACCCAGCAAGGTTATTTTTTAGACTAGAAGGAGAGAGAGAGAATTTCCCAGACAAGCAAAAACTGAAAGAATATAGCAATACTAAACCTACCCTAAAGGAACTATAGAAAGGTCTTCTCTAAATAGAAAAGAAGCAAGAAGCTATAGGAAAGAGGAAATCACAATTGGAAAGTAAATCACTTAAATAAACCAGCACACAGATTAAAAGAAAAAAGAAATAAAACTTCTTGTGAAAATGATGGTAACCACAATAAACAGCAAAAGGGTGGACGTGAAGATGTAAAGGAGGACAGCCACGTCATCAGATGTGGAGGGGAGAGTAAGAAAATGTAGTTTTTTCTTTTTTAAGGATGTGATTGAGGCTACATGACTATGAATCTAAAGCAAGCAGATAAAGGAAGGGGTTAACATACTTGAAAAACAGGGTGACCATAAATCAAAATACATGCAATAGATTCACAGAAACCAAAAAGAAGAGAACAACACAAGCACCACATAAAAGGAACACATCAAACCACAAAAGGAGAAAAAGAAAAAGAAAAGAACAAAGAAGAAACACAGAATCAACTGGAAAACAAAGTTGAAATGGCAATAAATACATAATTATCAATAATTAGCTTAAATGTCAATGGACTAAATGCTCCAATCAAGACACATAGAGTGGCCGTTGGATAATATAACAAGAGCCTACAATATGTTGCCCTCAAGAGACCCACTTTAGGGCAAAGGACACACAGACTGAAAGTGAGGGGATGGAAAAAGATTATCTCATGCAAGAAATTCTCAACAGAAATGACAAGAAAGTGGGGGTCACAATACTCATATCAGACAAAATAGACTTTAAAACAAAGGCCATAAAGAAAGATAAAGAAGGACACTATATAATGACAAAAGGATCAAAACAAGAAAAGGATGTTACACTTGTCAACATATATGCACCTAATATAGGAGCACCCAAATACATAAAACAAATACTAACAGATATAAAGGAGAAATTGATGGGAAATCATTAATACTAGAAGGCTTGAACATCCTACTCACATCAATGGATTGATCTTCTAGACAGAAAATCAATAAGGCAACAGAGATCCTAAATGATAGAATAGGACAGTTAGACTTAATTGATATTTTTAGGATGTTACATCCAAAAAAACCCAGAATATAAATTCTTTTCAAGTGCACATGGAACATTCTCTAGGATTGACCACATACTATGGTGCAAAACAAACTTTGATAAATTTAAAAATATAGAAATTATTTCAAGTATATTTTCTGACCACAATGGGTTGAAACTACAAATCAACCTCAGAAAAAGAAATGAGAGAAAAATGATTACATGGAGACTAAAAAACACGCTACTAAAAAGCAAACGAAAAAAACCCAATGGATCAGTGAGGAAATCAAAGAGGAAATTTAAAAATACTTGAGACAAATGACAAGGAAAACACAACAATACAAAGTCTATGGGATGCAGCAAAAGCAGTTCTTAGAAGGAAGTTCATAGCAATATAACCCTTCCTCAAGAAACAAGAAAAGTCACAAATAAACAACCTAACCTACCACCTAAAAGAATTAGAAAAAGAACAAATGAAACCTAAAGTCAGCAGAAGGAGGGAAAAATCAAGATCAGAGGGAATATAAACAAAATAGAGATTTTTAAAACAGTAGAAAAAATCAATAAACCCAAGAGCTGTTTCTTTGAAAGGGTAAACAAAATTGACAAACCTCTGGCCAGGCTCACCAAGAAGAAAAGAGAGAACCCAAATAAACAAAATAAGAAATGAAAAAGGAGTAACATCAACTGATACCATAGAAATAAAAAAACCCATAATATGAACAATTATATGCCAAAAAATTCAACAACCTAGAAGAAATGGACAAGTTTCTAGAAAGATACAGCTCACCTAAATTAAATCAAGAAGAAATAGATAGGCATTTCCCTGGTGGCACAGTGGTTAATAATCTGCCTGCCAATGCAGGGGACACAAGTTTGATTCCTGGTCCGGGAAGATCCCACATGCCATGGAGCAACTAAGCCAGTGAGCCACAACTACTGAGCCTGTGTGCTGCAACTACTGAAGCCTGTGCACCTAGAGCCTATGCTCCACAACAAGAGAAGCCACTGCAATGATCAGCCTGTGCACCACAGCAAAGAGTAGCCCCTGCTCACCACAACTGGAGAAAAGCCTGTGCACAGCAACAAAGAACCAATGCAGCCAAAATAAATAAATAAATAAATATCAAAAAAGAAGCAAGATAATTTGAACAGATTAATCACTAGAATCTGTTAAAAAACAAATTCCCTACAAACAAATCTGTTAAAAAAAATTTTCCTACAGACAAAAGTCCAGGATCAGATGTCTTCACAGGTGAATTCTACCAAACATACAAAGAAGAAATTACCAATCCTTCTCAAACTCTTCCAAAAGATTGAAGAGGAAGGAACACTCCCAAAGATATTCTATGAAGCCAACCGCACCCTAATACCAAAACCAGACAAAGATACCACCAAAAAAGAAAATTACAGGCCAATATCTTTGATAAATATAGATGCAAAAATTCTCAACAAAATAATAGCAAATCAAAACCAACAACACATAAAAAAGATTGTACACTGCAACCAAATTGGATTCATCCCAAGTTCACAAGGATGGTTCAACATACACAAATCAATTAGTGTGATACACCCCATCAAAAAAAAAAAAAAAAAAAAAAGACAAAAACCACATGATCATCTCAATACGTGCAAAAAAAGCATTTGAGAAAATTCAACATCCATTCATGATAGAAACTTTTACCAAAGTAGGTATAGAGGGAACATATATCAACATAATAAAAGCTATTTATAACAAACCTATAGCCAATAGGACAATTTGAAATAGGACAAGGATACCCACTCTCACCACTTCAATTCATCACAATATTGGAAGTCCTAGCCATAGCAATCAGAGAAGAAAAAGAAAGAAAATGTATCCAAGTTGGAAGTGAAGAGGTAAAATTGTCATTATGTGCAGATGACATGATCCTATACATAGAAAACCCTAAAGACTCCACAGGAAAACTACTAGAACTGATAAATGAATTCAGCAAGGTAGCCAGATTAACATTTGCATTTCTTTACACAAAAAATGAAATATCAGAAAAGGAATGTAAAAAAAAATTTTTTTAAAATTGCACAAAAAGAAAGAAAGAAAGAAAGATACTTAGCAATAAACCTGACCTGGTAACTTCTGGTCTTGGATGGTCTCTTGGGGAGGCAGGGGTGGCTGTGGCTTTCTTTGGGGTCATAAGCTGGTGGCAGACATAGCTGGGACCTATGTGAACTCTGGCTGGAGGCAGACATTTTGGGTCCTTGACAGCAAGACCTGGCCCCACCCAATAGCCCATAAGCTCCAGTGCTGGGACACCTCAGGCCAAACAACCAACAGGTTGGAAACACAGCACCAACCATCAGCAGACAGGCTGCCTAAAGACTTCTAGGGCCCACCACCACCTCTAGACATGCCTATTGACACAACCCTGCCCACCAGATGGCCAAGACCCAACTCCACTTACCAGTGGGCAGGCACCAGCCCCTCCTGCCAGGAAGCCTGCACAAACCTCCAGAGCAGCCTCATCCACAAGGGACCAACATCAGAAGCAAGGACATTATGGTCCTGCAGCCTGCTGAACTGAATCCACAAACACAGGTCAGAAGCTACCCTGGGACCAGCTGGTCCCAGTCCTTGGGTGACAAGAGGGGAGTGTACTGCTGGGATACATAGGACATCACCTACTGAGAGCCACTTCTCCAAGGTTGAGAAATGTAACTAATCTACTACATACATAAAAATATAAATAGAAATTAAAACAAAATGAGACAGCAAAGGAATATGTTCCAGATGAAGGAACAAGATAAAACCCTAGAAGAATGACCGAGTGAACTGGAGATAGGCAATCTACCCAAGAAAGAGTCCAGAGTAATGATCATAAAGATGATCCAAGAAATTGGGAGGTTGAGATCAAGATGTAGCAGGGAAGAGCTAAATTGGACTCCACATTGAACCTGTTTCTTTGACTTTAACCTTTGCTTTTCCTTGCTTTTGTTATTATAATCATACATAATGGCCTGCCTTAGGGAACACTGGCTCTCTTCTGTTCAGCTCACAGGGAGACAATCTGACCCTGCCCACCTATGAATGGCTGCAAGAAAGAAGAAACTAATACAGCCCCTCACTGAGGCTGGTCATTCCAGGAGATCTTTTGCAAGACTGATGGCCCTTTTACTTTACTTCCCCATCACTTCTCCCTCTCTATTCTGCCTTTTTACTTTACTTCCTCACCACAACTCCCTCTCTGATTCTATAAAAGAAACTGGCATCCAAACCTTGATAAGATGGTTTTTGGAGACACTAGCCTGCAATCTTCTTGGTCTGCTGGCTTTCCAAATAAAGTCATATTCCTTGCCTCAGCACCTCACCTCTGATTTATTGGCCTGTCAATGTGGCAAGCAGAGCAAGCTTGGACTAGGTAACAAATTTGGTGAGCCAGCCAGGAGCCTTGCTGCTTATGGCTAGCTGGACCCCATCAGGGAATATTGGGGCAAGGCCCTAGCAGCTGCTGGGACCATTTGTTCTGAGAATCTTGCCTTCAAAATTCCCTGAAGTGGTACCAGCTACACCAGTCCTTGACAGTTGCATCAAGGAATTGACAAACTTCTATGAGCTGATGGACTTAATTCGATTTTGGAGAATAAGTCACTCTGGCATGCATGCTGGGAACATATTATCCCCTCAATTTTCCTTTATGGGACAAGCCAATCTGGTTGGGGTACCCTGTTGGAGAGGGTAGCTGTTGGACTGTACTTGATTCTGAGAACCAGTTTGCTGAGAACTAGTTTGTTGATTTTGTAGGGTAAGTCTACCTGATCTGGGAACTAGTTCATTGGTTTTGGTCTTGGTTTTGTCTTGGTTTTGTGTGCATTGATGCTAGAATTTTTGTGCCTTTTGTGTTGGAATTTGTCTGCATCTTCTGTGTTTTGGTGTTATCAAACTTATAAAAGTGGAAAATACTCCATCTATCCCAAAGGAGAGCCCTAGATAAATGGGCAAAACATAGCCATGAGCCTATGACTAAGATAGAAATGATATACTATTTGTAATAGGATGTGGACCCAATATATATTAGGATCAGAAAAACGATGGGCACTGAATGGCTCACTCAATTATTACACAATCTCACAGAAGTGTTTTGCAAAAAAAAACAGGGAAAAGAGAGTCCATATATAGGAGCATTTATGCTATTGAATCAGGAGGAAAAGGAGTCAGAGGGCTGCCATCTTATGGTGAAGCAGTCTGAAAGGAAACGCAAGAAGAAGCCTGTTCTACAAGGGAAGAGGGAGAAAATGAGAGTGGGGACATGTCATTTCAAAACTTAACCCCCCTTTAGGCCTATCCAGCTCCCCCAATGGCTGAACAGGCTGCACTGGCAGTTGTTTCAACTGCCTCCCCCATGCCACCAACATATTTACCACCTCCTGTTTCCCCTACCCATGGGATCAAATAGAAGTTTCTATGGGAATCCCTAGGGCACAGGGACCTGGTTTAGTATCACCATTTAAAACCCAACAGGGCACCCAATTTGGACTGGGAGCCACTTCCACAGTAGGGCAATTTCCCTTGCCCCGATATCCTTTTTTTTTTTTTTTTAAAGATTTATTTATTTAATTTTGGCTGCTTTGGGTCTTAGTTGCTGTGCATGGGCTTTCTCTAGTTGTGGAGAGTGGGGGCTATTCTTCATTGTGGTGCACAGATTTCTCATTGTAGTGGCATCAGTAGTTGCAGCACATGCGCTCCATTGTTGTGGCTTGCAGGCCTAGAGTGCAAGCTTAGTAGTTGTGGCAAATGGGCATAGTTGCTCCAGGGCACGTGGGATCTTCCCAGCCCAGGGATTGAACCCATGTCCCCTGCATTGACAGGTGGATTCTTAACTACTGCACCACCAGGGAAGCCCTCCGTGCCCCAGTATCCTGTAAGAGGCCAGGCGACTCCCTTGAACTTGAGGCATCCAATTCTGAATTCCCCACAGGAGCCCTGGGTAACATTGACAGTGGGGAAAAAATTGATTGATTTTCTAATAGATACAGGTACCATATATTCTGTGGTAAATACCAAAGTGACACAGAAAACACCTCAGTCTATCCTGGTCATGGGAGTTCATGGAGAAGCACAAAACTACTCATTCTTACAACCTCTAGAATGCTGACCAGGGGACCTCACCTGGAAATATACCTTCTTATATCTGCCAGAGTGTCCAATCCCCTTTTCTGGGACAAGATCTTGTTTGCAATTAAATGTTCAAGTAACTTTTTTGCCAAAACTACTTGAATCAGGGTCCCAGCAGGGCCTTTTTGACCTTGTCCATTTGGGGAACTTTGGTTCCATTTTTGGGAACTTCAATTCCAATTTAGGGAATTCTCCCTGTGAGGGGAAATTCTGTTTGTAAGGTACTGCTTTTGACAAAGGTCACAGGACTAGTGGGACTGAGAAATCATGTTTGGGGCATTTTTGCCATTTGGCTTTTGATTTCTGGGCATCTCTTTGCCATTTGTTTTACTTTGAGTGTGACTTCTGGCTAGCAAGATTTTGGTTTGGTTTGATTACTTTGAGCACACAGACATCTGGTACTAACTGCTTGAGCTAAAATGGGAAGCGCTTCCTCTAAGGTTCCAGCCCCACCTGGGAACCCTTGGGAAATTTTAAATGACTGGTCTACCTATAGCTATGATCCAATGACAAAGAAAAATGGCCTAAAAATGGGCCTCTTACAATTAGATCTTTATTGCCACAGGATGGGAAAATGAACTACGGTTCCCTTGTTTCCAAGACTTTCTCCTACAATCAAAAGCCTGGGGAATCAGAAAAAAAAAAACTTTCCTTTTTTTAAAAACAAATTTATTTATTTATTTATTTATTTATTTTATTGGCTGCATTGGGTCTTCATTGCTGCACATGGGCTTTCTCTAGTTGATGTGAGTGGGGGCTACTCTTCATTGTGGTGTGTTGGCTCCTCATTGTAGTGGTTTCTCTTGTTGTGGAGCATGGGCTCTAGGCTGCAATAGTTGTGGCACATGGGCTCTAGAGCACAGGCTCAGTAGTTGTGGCATGCAGGCTTAGTTGCTCTGCGGCATGTGGAATCTTCCTGGAGCAGGGCTCGAACCCATGTCTCCTGCATTGGCAGGCAGATTCTTTTTTTTTTTTTTCTTTTTTTTTCTTTTTTGGTGGGATCTTCCTGGAGCAGGGATCGAACCCGTGTCCCCTGCATTGGCAGGCGGATTCTCAACCACTGTGCCACCTAGGAAGCCCTGGCAGGCAGATTCTTAACCACTGCACCACCTTTGAAGTCCAAAACTGTCCTTGTTTTACAAATGTAGTCTTTACAGTACCAGAAGTGTGGCTCCAAAAATAATCCAAAGCCCACCAATACTTTTACCACTCCCAAAACCTTCCCTATTTATCTTAAGAGGCTTGCAAATATTAAACAAAGGAGAGACAAAGTCATCTGAGGAGAAACTTGCCTGTATCTTTGAGATGCAAATGTCCTATCTGATGTTCTCAGGAACCCTTATCTCTGCCATCTTTTTAAAATGCAAATTTTGAAAAAGAGGGTGCAGTAATTTAGAACTTGACTTATTTTCCATAAACATTAATGAAAATGGTTCAGCCACCTAGACAAGTGAGCTTGATTTGTTCCATTTGCCAGAAACCCATTTTTAATCCAACCTCTTTTGTAAACTGATGGGTTTTACATTGCTGTACTTGACTTAGGCTTGAAATTTTGAAATGAGAACTATGACGTCTCTCTGTTTGTATGTGTCTTTGTGTTTGGATAATATTGCTGAGGTTAATCTGTAAATGAGCTGTATTTAATTGGCTTAAGGAAAAGTAAGCACTTACAAACCAAACAATTCTAAATACCAGAGAAATTAAGCTAAATGAATTTCAGGTTCATGTGACCTGGGACATATTTAGTATGAAATTAATACTTGGTATTAATGTTTAAGCTGATTGATCTCATTAATATAGACATGTCTTTAGAATCATCAACATTAAGTATAGTACTTATAGTACTTTCACTGCACCTAGGTTTAATAGAAGTTGTGAAATCTTGTTATATCTGTTGCAAATTTGTCAGCAAGAAAAATGATATGATGAAATTTTAAAGTAAATGTAAATGAGATAAGAGCTTTTAGGTAAACTATAAGAATAATTATGTTCTAAAAATCATCTAAAATAGTTTCTCCAGATTTTGGTAACTATTACTTGCTTCTTGGTTGTCACTAGAAATTAAGGTTTTTAAGAGTTGGGAATTCTAATTTAAATATATAATTAAAGCTACTGAAAATAATAAAACACTTTGGTGTGGTAGAATGTGTGTTTTCAGTTAAGAAGGCATGAGAAATGGAATTATATTTTACTGAGAAAGTTTTGTACATGGTCAGGATTAACTAAATTCAGATTGGAGTTAACTAAGTAAATGGATTCTGTCAAGTAAGTGAATACAAGACTGGAATTTGATCTGTTAGAAATGCTCCTTTTTGATAACAGACTGAATGAGTTTCTGCACCCTTAGGTGATCTATGTTTGTTTTCTTTCAATTGTCTTGTGACATTGGTTAAATGAATAAGTATTGTTTCACAGTGATGTATGATCTTGTTGTGTTTTAAAATCTTTTTGATATTTTAAATAAAATTCCCAAATATCAAAATCTGACTAAAGCTTTTTAGCCTCCAGCTGACTCTGGGATACTTTGAAAGAACATCTCTGAGATATCTCAGAGAGAAATGTCAAACTAAGTTTATTTGGTATGTTAAATTACTTCAAAACATTGTCAAGTGATTGGAGATAAACCTTAGGTTATAGTATATGGATAAATGTCATTTACATAGATATTACAAAATTTAAATGGAATCCCTAACATCTGATATGTCCTGATATGTTATCAACCATAATATTAGTTATTCTAAAATGTTATATCCAAGTTTCCTGCTAGTTGCATTGTATTCAAATCTTGAACCATGCTGTTTAGGTTTTGTCCTGATGCTTTTACAAAATGAGGATTTTCAAGAAGACTGATAAAAAGGAATTTTTAACAAATATAAGTTTCTGATAACCTTTAGATAATATCACTGGACTGGGTAACAAATGACAAAACTAATGGGAAACCTGATTATTTCATCCAGACCAATGGGAATTAATTACATGGGGCTGAATGAACTGGTAAATATGACTCAAAACTTTATGACTTTGGGAAATATACTGGCTTTAATCTTTGTTTTTTGGAAAAAATCTTTTCTCTTATGCTATGACCTACAACAAGTTGATAAAGTATGCCTCTGTAAACAAAGGTGAAACATTTATCTTTTTCTCTCTACCTGATCCTGCCAGAATTTGTTGTCTCCAGCTGGCTCTCCTGTGGACTTGATATTATGCTAATCACTGTTTTAATTTTATCTTTGTTTACAAATTATTTGTGCTTTGTGTCTCCCTGCTACACTATGTCTTTGTCAAGGTTATAGCTGCATTACTTATACCCTATTTTATAAGATTGTTGTCTCTTGCAGTACCCAGTGTGTAACCAGGTCTCCAATAAAACTTCTATGGCTAAACATCTTAAGGAAATAGTTCACATTTATAACATAAAATAATGGTAATAATGTGATTCTAGGTATGGGAAGAAGACACAAGGGAAAACATCTCCTGGATCATAATTAGACAGAGGATCCAGAGAATCTTTAATTATCAATAGGGCTTAATCTGAAAATTAGCACCTGGAGTGGCATATCGAGAATTTTCACCTGAACTGTGATGAGCCTCCCAGCATTAAGTGACAAAATTTGATCATGAAATGTCTCCCAAATATTGGTCAAATTCCTGACTAGGAGGAAAGGATCAGTCATTGGCAATTGCAGCCTTCCAACATGAGCCAGTGAACCTTGAGGAAAATGGGTGTGGGCCCCATCACATTTCCCCTTTTCTTTTTCTCCCCTTTCTCTCCTTCATCCTACCCAGTTATGCTGGGATCTTTTCTTGCCCTCTAAGGTGTCTGAGGTCTTCTGCTAGTGTTCAGCATGTGCTCTGTGCAAATTGTTCCACTTGTATCTGGGGCCAGCATCCTGCATTTTCTCATTCTGAGTTTCCTCAGGCTGTACTGTCAGAGGTGGCTGCAGTCTGATGGCTGCTAGATGGCAGGTATTCTTCTCCTTTCTCCACACCCAGTGAGGTCCTCTCACTGGCATTAAGATACTCTGAAATGGGGGGGGGGTGCTTTGGGGGCTAGCGGAAGAAAGTGCAGAGGCCAGTCTGTGGCAGGCAGGACAGAGAGAGACTTGTATGGATGGTCTGTGCCACAGCCCTGGGCACTCAAGCCTGAGAGGGATGTTTGCCAATGCTGGTCGGGGCTAGGTGTGTGGGCTCAGGAGAGCAGACCCAGGGAGAGGATGGCTGTTGGCTGTGCAGAGACAGACTTAAGGGATGGGAGTGAGGAGCTCAGCTTCACAGAGACAGCCTGAGGGGATGGGAGTGGGGCTCCATAGCTTGAAATGCTCCTGGAGGAAGCACAGCCTGCCTTGGAAATGAGGCACCATTGCTGAGTGGTGCACAAGAGGCGGGGCTGCCATTGCAGCTCCTCTCCCCACATGCCAACTCCTGCCTCCACGGACACTGGGGGAGACTAGCACCAGAGCGGGTGCATTCCAGTCTGTTGCTGCCTCCTGCTGGCCCCCGCCTCTGCAGGCACTAGAGGGGGATCCCATCAGAGTGAATGTGCCCCAGTCACGGCCAGCTTATCCCTCTCCCGCCCAAGCAAGCATGGGCCCCAGTCAGTTGCTTCCTCTTGCCCCTCCCAACTAAGTGAGCAAGTGTGCCCCAGTTAGCTGCTGTCTTCACCCCCTCTTGCCTGGGTGGGGAACAGATGCTTGAGGGTGGCCCACATGCAGAGGTGGGGCTGAAACCAAAGCTGAGCCCCAGGGGCATTGCTACTAAGGAAGAGAAACTGAAATCTCCTTGTGGTTGTACAAGCCACAGATTAAACCCAAGTGATCAATGGGAAACCCAGCATCTGTGGAATATATGAATGGACAAGTACTCATACAACTGAGACTGGTTTAGCTTTAGCAGCTGTGGACTTTGGGGGCATGTACATGTGGGATGTGGGCGAGGCCAAAACCTGAGCTGCCCCCAAAGTGCCCACAGTGTGTTGTGAGACTTACCTAGAGGTCTTGGAGGGCCTCCTGAGGAGTTGGGAGTTGGCTGTGGCTCACTGTGGGGGCAAGGGCACTGATAGCAGAGGCCCCAGGAAATTTTTTTAATTTCCTTTTAATTTTTATTTGTTTTGTTTTGTTGTTTTATTTTTTAACTAAAAAATTTAAATATATTTTAAAATTTTTCTATTTCTTGTTGCTTTTGTTTTTTGTTTTTGTTTTTTGATTTTTTGTTTTGGTTTTTGTTTCATTTTGTTTTTACCTTTTTTTGGGTCATTTTTGTGTGTTTTTTATTTTCTTTGCTTTTTAAATATTTTTTGTTTTTTGTTTTTTATTTTTTTTAATTTTTTTTGGGGGTACACCAAGTTCAGTCATCTGTTTTTATACACATAGCCCCGTATTCCCTCCCTTTCTTGACTCCCCCCAACCCTGCCCACCCCAGTCCTCTAAGGTGTCTTCCATCCTTGATGTTTTTTGTTTTTGTTAGTTTTGTTTTTATTGTTTGTTTTTGATTTTGTTTTCTTGGTTTTTTTGGGTTTTTTTGCTGTTTGTTTTGTTTGGTTTTATTATTTGTCTTAGGTTTTGTCTGTATATTTGTTTTCTTTTTGTTGTTTGTCTCTGTGTGCTGCAATGAAGAGTAGCCTCTGCTTACTGCAACTAGAGAAAGACCACATGCATTAATGAAGACCCAACACAGCCAATACGTAAAAATTAAATAAACAAATTAATTAAAAAAAGAAATCAATTACAGGGAAGAAAATGTAAAAAACATGAACACATGGAGGCTAAACAATATGTTATTAATTAATCAATGCATCACTGAAGAAATCAAAGAGGAAATAAAAAAAATACCTAGGGAAAAATGAAAATGGAAAACACCACAATCCAAACCCTATGGAATGCAGCAAAAGCCATTCTAAGAGTGAAGTTTGTAGCAATACAATCCTACCTCAAGAAACAAGAAAAATCTCAAATAAACAACATATCCTCCAAGAACTTGGGAAAAGGATGGGTGCAGCAGAGTGAGAAGTTACAAGAAGTTTTTAGCAAAGAGTTAGAAAATATAAAAAACAACCAAACAGAGTTAAATAATACAATAACTGAAATAAAAAATATGCTAGAAAGAATGTTCACATTATAGGGGTCTCAGAAGGAGAAGAGAGAGAGAAATGGCCTGAGAAAATATTTGAAGAGATAATAGCTGAAAACTTCTCAAACATGGGAAAGGAAACAATCACTGAAGTCCAGGAAGTGCAGAGTCCCATACAGGATTAACCCAAGGAGGAACATGCCAAGATGCATAGTAATCAAATTGACAAAAACTAAAGATAAAGAGAAAATGTTAAAAGCAACAAGAGAAAAGCAACAAATAACACACAAGGGAAACCTCATAACGTTATGAGCTGATTTTTCAGCAGAAATTCTGCATGCCAGAGGAAGTGGCACAATATATTTAAAGTGATGAAAAGGAAAAAGCCTACCACTAAGAATACTCTACACAGCAAAGCTCTCATTCAGATTTGACAAAGAAATTGAAAGCTTTACATACAAGCAAAAGCTAAAAGAATTCAGCACCACCAAACCAGCTTTACAACAAATGCTAAAGGAACTTCTCTAGGTGGAAAAGAAAAGGCCACAACTAGAAACCAGAAAATTATGAAATAAGAAAGCTCACTGGTAAAGGCAAACACACAGTAAAGTTAGAAAATCACCCACACACAAATATATCAAAACCAGCAATCATGAGACGAGGAGAGTACAAATGCAGGATATTTGAATGTATTTGAAATTAAGAGACCAGCAACTTAAATCAATCATGTATATATAGACTGTTATATCAAAACCTCATGGTAACCACAAAAAATCTATAATAGTTATGCACAGGAAAAGGAAAAAAGAATCAAAACACAACATTAAAGATAGTCATCAAATCACAAGAGAAATAAGAGGAAAGGAAGAAAAAAGACCAACAAAAAGAAATCAAAAACAATTCACAAAATGTCAATAAGAACATATATATTGATAATTATCTTAAATGTAAATGAATTATGCTGTCTTAGACACACTTCAGATCTAGAGATACGTACAGACTGAAAGTGAGGGGATGGAAAAATTTATTCCATGCAAATGGGAATCAAAAGAAAGCTGGAGTAGCAATAGTCAGACAAAGTAGACTTTAAAATAAAGACTGTTACAAGAGACAAAGAAGGACACTACATAAGGGATTAATCCAAGAAGAAGATAAAACAACTGTAAATATATATGCATCCAACACAGGAGCACCTCAATATATCAATATAAGGCAAATATTAACAGCCATAAAAGAAGAAATTAACAGCAACACAATGTAGTGGGGACTTTAACACCCCACTTTCATCAATGGACAGATCATCCAAACAGAAAAGTAATAGGGAAACACAGGCCTTAAATGACACATTAGACTAGATGGACTTAATTGATATTTATAGAGCATTCTATCCAAAAGTAGGAGAATACACATTCTTTTCAAGTGCACATGGAATGTTCTCCAGGAATGACCACATGTTGGGCCACAAGGCAAGCCTCAAAAAATTAAGAAAATTGAAATCATATCAAGCACCTTTTCTCACCACAACACTGTGAGATTAGAAATAAACTACAAGAAAAAAACTACAAAAAATGCAAACACATGGAGGCTAAACAATATGCTACTAAACAACGAATGAAACACTGAAGAAATCAAAGAGGAAATAAAAAAATACCTAGAGATAAATGAAAATGAAAACAACAATCCAAAACCTATGGGACACAGCAAAAGCAGTTCTAAGAGGGAAGTTTATAGTGATACAGGCTTACCTCAGGAAATAAGAAAAATCTCAAACAACCTAATGTTACACCTAAAGCAACTAGATAAAAAAGAACAAGCAAAACTCAAAGTTAGTAGAAGGAAAGAAGTCATAAAAATCAGAGCAGATAAATGAAATAGAGACTAAGAAAACAATTGAAAACAATCAATGAAACTAAAAGCTGGTTCTTTGAAAAGATAAACAAAATTGATCAACCTTTAGCCAGACTCATCAAGAAAAGAGGTAGAGGGCCCAAATCAATAAAATAAGGGGACTTTCCTGTTAGTCCACTGGTTAAGACTCCATGCAGCCACTGGAGAGGGCACAGTTTGATCCCTGATCAGGGAAATAAGATCCTTCATGTCACCTGGTGAGGTCACAAAATACAAAAATAATAAAATAAAATGAGAAATGGAAAAGGAGAAGCTACAACTGACACCACGAAAGTACAAAGGATCATAGGAGACTACTACAAGCAACCAATAAAATGAACAACCTAGATGAAATGGACAAATTCATAGAAAGGTACAATCTCCCAAGACTGAACCAGGAAGAAATAGATAATATGAACAGAACAATTACAAGTACTGAAATTGAATCTTTAATTACAAAACTGTGAACAAACAAAAGCCCAGGAGCAGATGGCTTAACCTGGAAATTCTATCAAACATTTAGAGAATAGTTAACACCTATCCTTTTGAAACTATTCCCAAAGAATTGCAGAGGAAGGAACACTTTCAAATTCATTCTATGAGGCCACCATCACCCTGATACCAAAACCAGACAAATATACCACAAAAAAAGAAAATTATAGGCAAATATCACTGATGAACATTGATGCAAAAATTCTCAACAAAATACTAGCAAACCAAATCCAACAATACATTAAAAGGATCACACACCATGATCCAGTGGGATTTACCCCAGGGATGCAAGGATTTTTCCATATCTGCAAATGAACCAGTGTGATACATCACACCAATAAACTGAAGAATAAAAACCATATGATCATCTCAATAGATGCAAAAAAAGCTTTTGACAAAATTCAATGTATTTATTTTCATATTTTTATTTTTTGTTTGTGTTGGGTCTTCGTTGCTGCACATGGGCTTTCTCTACTTGCAGCAGGCAGGAGCTACTCTTCATTGCAGTGTGTGGGCTTTTCATTGCAGTGGCTTGTTGTGGAGCATGGCCTCTAGGCAAGTGGGCTTCAGTAGTTGCAAAACACAGGCTCTAGGGTGTGTGGGCTTCAGTAGTTGTGGCACACGGGCTTAGTTGCTTTGTGGAATGTGGAATCTTCCTGGACCAGGGATTGAACCCATGTCCCCTGCATTGGCAGGTGGATTCTTAACCACAGCACCACCATGGAAGTTCCCAACACATGATATAAACTCTCCAGAAAGTGGGCATAGAGGGAAACTGCCTCAACATAATAAAGGCCATACATGACAATCAACAACTAACATCATACTCAGTGGTGAAAAGCTGAAAGCGTTTCCTCTAAGATCAGGAACAAGACAAGAATGTCCACTCTCACCACTTTTATTCAACACAGTTTTGGAAGTCCTAGCCATGGCAATCAGAGAAGAAAAAGAAATAGGATTGTAAAATGGAAAAGAAGTAAAACTGTCACTGTTTGTAGGTGATATGATACTAAACATAGAAAATCCTAAAGATGCTACCAGAAAACTGCTAGAGCTCATCAATGAATTTGGTAAAGTTGTGGGATACAAAATTAATACACAGAAATCTCTTGCATTCCTATACACTAACAACAAAAGATCAGGGAGAGAAATTAAAGTAACAACCCCATTTGTTGTTACTTTAACAACAAATCACATCAAAAAAGAGTAAAATACATAGGAATAAACCTACCTAAGGAGACAAAAGACCTGAACTCTGAAAACTATAAGATGCTGATGTAGGAAATCAACAATGACACAAACAGATGGAAAGATATACCATGTTCTTGAATTGGAAGAATCAATATTTTCAAAATAACTATATTACCCAAGGCAATCTATAGGTTCAACCCAATCCCTATCAAATTACCAATGGCATTTTTCACAGAACTAGAACAAAAGATTTTAAAATCTGTATGGAGACACAAAATACCCCAAATAGACAAACCAATCATGAGAAAGAAAAACAGAGCTGGAGGAATCAGGCTCCCTGATTGCACACCATACTACACAGCTACCACCATCAAAACAGTATGGTACTGGCACAAAAACAGAAATATAGATCAATGGTACAGGATAGAAAGACCAGAGATAAAACCACGCACCTATGGTCACCTAATCTATGACAAGGGAGGCAAGAATACACAATGGGGAAAAGACAGTCTCTTCAATAAGTGGTGCTGGGAAAACTGGACAGCTACATGTTAAAGAATGAAATCAGTATATTTTCTTACACCATACACAAAAATAAACTGAAAATGGATTAAAGACCTAAATGTAAGACTGGATACTATAAACTTCTAGAGGAAAACATAAGTAGAACACTCTTTGACATAAATTGCAGCAAAATCTTTTTGGATCTGTCTCCTAGAGTAATGGAAATAAAAACAAAAATAAACAAATGGGACATAATTAAACTTAAAAGCTTTTGCACAGCAAAGAAAACCAAAAATGAAATGAAAAGACAACCCACAGAATGGGAGAAAATATTTGCAAACAATGCCACTGACAAGGGATTAATCACCAAAATATACATATAGCTCATACAGATCAATAAAAAAAAAAAACAAAACAACTCAATAAAAAAAATGGACAGCAGATCTCAATAGGTGTTTCTCCAAAGAAGACACATAGATAGCCAACAGGCACAAGAAAAGATGCTCAATATCGCTAATTATTAGAGAAATGCAAATCAAAACTACAATTAGGTACCACCTCATACCAGTCAGAATGGCCATCATTAAAAAGCCTATAAATAACAAATCCTGGAGATGTTGTGGAAAAAAGGAAACCCTTCTACACTGTTGGTGGGAATGTAGATTGGTACAGCTACTACAGAGAGCAGTATGGAGGTTCCTTATAAAACTAAAAATTTTTGATCCAGCAATCCCATTCCTGGATGTATATCTGGAGTAAACCATAATTCAAAAAGATACATGCAATCCTAATGTTCATTGCAGCACTATTTACAATAGGCAAGTAAAGATATGGAAACAAAGATATGAAAGCAAGCTAAGTGTCCATCAACAGATGAACGGATAAAGAAGATGTGGTGTATATATATACAATGGAATGCTACTCATCCATAAAAAAGAATGAAATAATGCCATTTGCTGCAACATGGAGGGACCTAGACATTATCAAAGTAAGTGAAGTAAGTCACAGAGAGAAAAACAAATATCATATGATATTACTTATATGTGGAATCTTTAAAAAAATAATACAAAAGAACTTATATACAAAAGCAGAAATAGGCCCACAGACATAGCAAACAAACTTCTGGTTACCAAAGGGAAAGGGGGCAGGGAGAGATAAATTAGGAGTTTGGGATTAGCAGATACACACTACTGCATATAAAATAGATAAACAACAAGGACCTACTGTATAGCACAGGGAACTATACTCAATATTTTATAATAACCTATAAAGGAAAAAATATAAAAGGGAATATATATCTCAATTGCTGTGTTATATACCTGAAACTAACATGATGCTGTAAATCAACTATACTTCTATTTAAAAAAGAACTGGAGACATTTTAAATTAGATGGTTAAAAAAGAATAAGTTGATTTTCTTTTGCAGCACAGCCTGTCCCCAATATGCCTTGGGTGACCAGGAGAAGTGGACACAGAATGGATCTCTTAATTTTCACACCATTTTATAACTGGACCTATTTTGTGAGCAGTCCCCCAAATGGGGAGAGGTCCCATATGTGGAGGCTTTGATGAGATTTTATCAAGACTCTGGTCTGAGTGATTCCTGTTGTGTGTTTGTAGCTTCTGTTCCTGTGTGGCCCCCAAAAGATTCGGAGCCACGCTTCTCATTGACCCCCTCTCTCAACTGCTGCTGAGCCATCAGCACATCGAGCCTCCTTCTCAGGCCTCCGTTTCTTCCCCTTTACCGTCTTCTTCAACCCCTGGACCCCCACCTCCCCCTGTTCAATCGGAACCCCAAATTGGATCCCCCAGTGCTTTCCCCAGTAGGACTCCAGACAGGATCAAAGTTAGCCCACTTTTGCTCCACAGGCCTTTACCCCCTCCAGGAAGTAGCTGATGGGAACAGAGGGATTACTAGAGTGCCTGTCCCCTTCTTAATGGGAGACTTAGGAATCTGCAAGGAGAGGTTTGGCAGGTTCTCAGAGAACCCTGACAAGCTTAGGGATTAATGGATCAGGCTGGAGTTAATGTTCTCTCTTACCTGGCAGGACATCATGGTTATTCTGGCCCACTGTGGCACCCTGGAAGAAAGAAGCATATACTGAGAAAAGCCAGGGAACACACATGGCCTATGGGCCACCAATCTGTACCACCAAATTGAACACATGGGTGGGGATGCCACCCCAGAACGTGACACACACTGAGACTGTGAAGATCATGTCTATCAGAAGGAATGAAAGGGTGCATGGTGGAGCCTGTAAATGATGATTAGGTCCAAGGGGTACACAGGAAAAAGATGAAAACCCAACAGTCTTTCTGAGCTGGGTGACAAAAACATTCAGGAAGTACACCAATACAGACCCCAAGTCTGCAGAAGGGAGGTCGCTATTGGCTGTGCATTGTATTACCCAGGCCACTCCTGGTATTAGGAGAAAACTACCAAAGCTTGAGGCTGGGCCCCTAAACCCATTGTCAACCTTGGTAGAGAAGGGCTTCAAGGTCTATAATGTCAACTAAAAAGTGGCACTTGCCATCTGCCTCTACAAAGCTGAAGCCACTGCAGTCGCTGATATTCAACACACTCTGAAAGGAGTTCAGAGTGGAGATCAGAAATGAGGAGCTCTGTACTCTGGGGAAACTGGCAGAACAGGCCTTCAGATAGATATTTTCAGAAGATTTTATGAGCCCAATTCTTGCATCTCCTCATATTTAGAAAAGCACTAAAATCATAAATAGTAACACCTGTCGCTCATGCCTAGCAGTAATCTTCTGCAAAAGTGTGTGCTCGATTGCATGTATCCCCTGTCACCAAAATCACATATATGCTGACCTTCCCCCTAACCTCTTTGGAGCAGTTTCTCAGAGCTACCTGAAATGCTGTCTCCTGGGCTATAGTCCTCATTTTGCCCCCAAATAAAATTTAACTGACAACTTTCACATTGTGCATTTTTTTGTTGTTGTTGTTAACAGTTTTGGCGACCACAAAGCAACCACACATAGTGGACTTTTCTCCTTCTAAACTCTAAGAGGAACTGAGCCTTGGTACTAGCAGAAGCTCCTTGCACCTATCTGCCTCCTCGGAGACTCCACATGAACTTGGGCCAGACCCTCCTGGTTCTCAGATCTCCTGTATTGATTGATGATCCTGAGTTTTATTTGGTGGTGTATAACAGGTCCCTGGACCCCAGTTAAAAGGTACTGGGGGGCCTGGTTGAAAGATATTGGGGAAATGCCCACCCAGTCAAAGGTACTGGTGGGGGGCTGCTTGAGAGACACTGGAGTTTGCTCAGTTGAAGGAGACTGAGTGGTCTGGGCTGAGAGTTAGCTAAAAGGCTGACCTGATGCTTTTCCTGATGCTTTTGGCTGCCATAGTAGATCTTGGCAGGATAAAAGTGAATATATTACATGAGAGATTCTGCTCCAAAGAAAAGGGACAAGACTTGGCTGGTTACAGCTTTCTCTGGCAACTGAGAAATTTATGGAACTTGTGGAGGCAGAGTCCTCATACCATGTAGTGGTTTCATAGGGAAACTCACTCATTAAAGACTTGCTCATCTGGGGGTCACACATAAGAATTGGCCATTCAGTGATTAGACTACCAAAGGGAGAAACTAAGCCATGTAAAAGGGCTGAAACGACTCTAGGGTGACACCTAGAGGAGTTAAACTCACAAGCAGCACATGGGCCCACCACACAATTTCACTAGTAAAGTTTATACCTGACAAATTCAACCTAAAATGGGAAATAGAATCTCTCAAAGGAAGAAACGACGAGTGTCAGAAAACCAACCTCCAACTAACACCCTGGCTAGATTCATGTACAATATAGAGCTCATACTTGCTACCTACTTAATTGGGGAAATTATACTAAAGGAGATCTGAACCTAAAATGGCCAAATTGGGGTTCTTTTGATATCCCCAAATTGACATTTTTGCAAGAAGTTAGAAAAGCTAACTGTAAGATCGAACAGATGGAATGGAATGATTACTTTGATTGATATTTCGAAGCTTCTAAAAAAGGAAATGATAGAGTAACTTCTTTGCAGGAAACCAACAAAAATATCAGAACTAAAAAAGCCACTAGCACTGTCTCTGTCTCTCTCTGCTCCTCCCATGTATCCTCTTCTATCTGAATTGCCTAGCCCAGACACTATCTCTTTTTCTCTTCCAAATCTTCCACCTCTTGCTGCTCCCTCTACCTCAGTAAAGAGGAAAAAAATCAGAACTGATTAAACTCCCTTTAAGGAGAAACCTATTACAGGGAGAAGTGAACTGTCCTTGGTGCTTATTCACACACTCTAGACCCAAGCAGAAGTTACAGCCTTGGCTGAGGAATTTGCCATTCCA
This sequence comes from Hippopotamus amphibius kiboko, assembly GCF_030028045.1. Lineage (NCBI taxonomy): Eukaryota > Metazoa > Chordata > Mammalia > Artiodactyla > Hippopotamidae > Hippopotamus > Hippopotamus amphibius. The sequence continues at coordinate 35,649,151 of NC_080193.1, forward strand.
AGTGAGGATCTGTTGGGATTTGCTAAGGAATTTGTTAACCATCTGGATCTATGAGCCAGGCTTTTCAGATCTATATCAATTATTACAGCTATTAGTTTCTGAAAGCAAAGCAAGGGAATGGATAGAGAAAGCAGGAAGGAAACACCCCTTAATGGACTTTGAATTAATATTTCACAGACTTGCACTGAATGCAAGGAATTAACTCAGAAATTGTTTGAACTTATCCCAGAGCTTTTCCCCCAAACCATAGACTGGACAAAGATTCGGTAATGTAAGCAAAGACAGGATGAATCAATTCCAGACTCTTATGAAGGGTTTGAAAAATCTTTTTAGCAATATTCTGGCTTGACACCAGAATCATTCTCTAGCCACCAAAATGATCCTTGCTCAACTTTACCCTTTTAGAAGCCTTAGATGAGGATCTGGCTACTGTAGTCAAAAGACACAATCTAGGTTGGTCTGTGTTACATGTAAATGCCCTTGTTACACTGACTAACCAACTTTTCAAAACCATTAAAAAGAAAGAAAAGGGGATATCTACAAAAATTATGAACCTTCAACTGTGCCAATTAAGTACACAATGCCAGCCAAAGATTAACTGACCACCGTTTAACCCCCAACCAGTAGAGAAACCCAAAGTTTGCTTTTACTGAAGAAAGCTAGGGCATCAGAAAATGGACAGTAAGTTAAGAAGGAGAAACCTAAAAGGAAAACTGGATTTTAGATGAGAATTTTGAGTTAAACAGGAATACGGCTGCTCCGAGAGAATATGGAGAGTTTTTCCCTGGGAGAAGTAGAAATGATCATACAAGGAGAACAATTAAAGCCCTAATAGACACAGAGGCCGTCTTTTCAGTTTTGAATGCTACCAAAATTAAACTCTCTCTCCCTTGGAGTAATGCCTTTATACAGATTGTAGCAGTTTCTGATGCACATATTAAGGCTCTTAAATCATTACCTTTGGAATTCTATGTAGGGGAACTTAAAGGAAGACACTCTTTTCTTCTAGTAGGAAGTGATCCTGTTTGCTGGATAGGTAGACATCTATAAGAAGCTTATGAAGCCCATATTTCCTTTACTCCTAAGGGAGAAATGTTTCTAGATCGGAAGGATCAATCAGACTCCCTTCATCATATAATGTTTGTGAGGCTGATGCTGAACAGGGCACATTGCTAAGCTTAGTACCTAAAGAATTATGGACACTTGATTCTACTGAGATTGGAAGAATACATACTGCATCCCCCATCAAAATTGCTATAGATAAGGACAAGCCCCTGCCTAATACTCATCAATATCTATTATGGCAGGAGGCCATAGAAGGAATGAAACATTTACTACCAACTTACACTGAGAAAAGGCTTATTGTGCCCTGTACCAGCCCTTGTAACACATCCATTTTACTGGTTAAAAAACCTGATAGTAAGGGCTGGAGATTCGTATAGGACTTGAGATCTATCAATGCTATTATTATCCCTCAACATTCTGTAGTGCCAAACCCTCATACCTTACTGCCCTATGCTCCCCCAAACAGCAACTTCTTTTCTGTGATAGATCTCTGTAGTGCATTTTTTAGTGTCCCTGTACATCCTGATGATCACTATCTTTTTGCCTTTACTTGGAATGAACGGCAATATACATGAGTAATGCCGCAGGGCTATACTGAGAGCCCTACTTACTTTTCCCAGATATTAAAAGCCAATCTAGATAATCTGGATTTTCCTTATAAGTCAGTTTTGATACAATTTGAAGATGATTTGCTGCTGTGTTCAAATTCTTTGATAAACAGCCAGCAAGACACCCTGTATTTACTTCAGAAATTAGCCTTAAAGGGACATAAAGTGTCCAAAGAGAAATTGCAGTTCTGTAAGACTTGTGTAAAATATTTAGGATACAGGTTAGCTAAAGAAGGACTTTCAGTGGATCTGGATAGAGTGAAAGTCATTCTAGTCTTTCCTGTCCCAAAGACAAAAAGGAAATTAAGGGATTTTTTAGGACTTGCAGGCTACTGTAGGAATTGGATTCCATTTTTTTCTCTAATAGTTCAGCCACCATATAATTTACTCAAATGAGACCAGCCTGAACCTCTTTGCTGGAATGTAGAACATTCTGAAGCCATGGAGACCTTCTGGCCAAGCCTTAGCCCTGGGGCATCCACATTATGATCTATCCTAGTACAGGGGACTGCACTAGAAGTACTAACCCAGGAACATGCTGGTAATTACCAGCCAATAGGTTATTATAGCCAACAGCTAGATTGGGTAGCCAGGGGCCTCCCCCCCTTGCCTCCAGGCTGTCACAGGGACAGCTGTGCTATGTCAGACCTCAGAAGAGATAGTCATGTGTCACCCTCTTACTACTTTTGTTCCTCACTCTGTGGAAGCCTTAATAAACTCTCATCACACAAAACATTATTCTGCAGGTCGATTAACTTCCCATAAGATTGTCTTGCTCTCACTGACTGTAACTTCACAGATGCAACAAACTTAATCCAGCCACCTTGCTACCAGAGAAATCAGATGTCAATGATGAAAAACAAGATTGTATTGTTTTAACTGACAATTTTTATCTCCCAGGATTGATCTCTGAGAAAGCCCATGGATAATCCTGATTTTATATTCTTCACTGACAGTTCATATCTGCGAGGACCTCACAGAAAGTACCAGGCAGGTTAAAAGATCAGGAGAATTTCTCTGAAAGAACAATGAAACAGACCTCTTTAGTCTGATAGACACCGAGTTCAAAAAGGAGATAATGAAAATACTGGAAGAATTAAGAAAGTTTGTCAACAGAAATGCAGACTAATGTAAAAACGAACTAGAAACTATAAAGAGGAGACAAGAAAAATTAGAAAATTCATTTGCCAAGACTAAATCTGGGCTAAAGGCAATGAATAGCAGAAGGAATAGGGCAGAAGAATGAATAAGTGATCAGCAAGATAGAAAAATGGAAATCACCAAATCAGAACAGTGGATGGAAAGCCAAATTAAAAAAATTAAAGCAATATAAGAGACCTATGGGATAATATAAAGCAGGCCAATCTATGAATAATAGGGATTCCAGAAGGAGAAGAAAGAGAAAAGGGGATTGGAAATGTTTGAAGAAATTACAGCTGAAAACTTCCCAAACTTAAAGAAAGAAACAAATATCCAGGTACAAGAAGCACAGAGAGTCCCAAAGAAGAGAACTCAAACAGACCTACACCAAGACATATTATAGTTAAAATGGCAAAAGTTAGAGATAAAGAGGATTCTAAAGGCAGAAAGAGAAAAACAAAGAGTTAATTACAAGGGACTCTCCTGACTAAGCTGATTCCTCTACAGAAACATTGCAGGCCAGAAGGGAGTGGCAAGACATACTCAAAGTCCTGAAAGAGAAGAATCTGCAACTTCGCATACTATACCCAGCAAGATTATCACCTAGAATAGAAAGAGATAAAGAATTTCTCAGACAAGCAAAAACTAAGAGAATACAGCAATACTAAACCGATCTAAAAGAAATATTGAAAGGTCTTCTCTAAATAGAAAAGAAGAAGCTACAGTGTAGAGAAAATTACAATCAGAAAGTAAATCACTTAAGCCAGTATACAGATTAAAATTTTACTAAAAATTAAAAAAAATTTTGTGAAAGCAATGGTAACCACAATGAGCAGCAAAACGAAAAACATGAAGATGTAGGAGAGGGCATCAAACTCAATGAAATGTGGGGAGAGGAGAATAAGATTTTTGTGTTTTTAGACTGTGTTTGAGCCTAAATGACTATCAGTGTAAAGCAAGTAGATATAGGAAGGGGTTAACACGCTTGAAAAAACAGGGTAACCCCAAGGAAAAAACATACAATAGATTCACAAAAACAAAAAAGAAGAGAACACAAGCATAAAATAAGAGGAAATCATCAAACTACAAAAGGAAAAACAAAAAGGAAAGGAATGAAGAAGAAATATAGAATCAACTACAAAACAAGGTTTAAAATGTCAATAAATATCAATAATTACCATAAACGTCCCTGGACTAAATGCTTCAATTAAAAGACAGATACAGTAGAAACTAACACAACATTGTAAATACTCCCACAAAAATTAACTTAAAAATAAATAAAAGACAGAGTGGTAGATTGGATAATAAAACAAGTACCTATGATATGCTGCCTACAAGAGACCCATTTTAGGGCAACAGACACACATAGATTGATGGTGAGTGGATGGAAAAAGGTATTTCATGCAAACAAAAAGGACGAAAAAGTGGGAGTCACACTACTTGTATTAGACAAAACAGAGTTTATAACAAAGGCTATAAAGAAAGATTATAGTGGTGGCACAATGGTTAAGAATCTTCCTGTCAATGCAGGGGACATGGATTTGAGCCCTGGTCTGGGAAGATCCCACATGCTGCAGAGCAACTAATCCCATATGCTGCAACTACTGAGCCTGAACTCTAGAGCCCATGAGCCACAACTACTAAAGCCTGCATGCCTAGAGCCCATGGTCCACCACAAGAGAAGCTACCACAAAAAGAAGCCTGCACACTGCAATGAAGATTAGGCCCTGTTCTCCACAACTACAGAAAGCCCACATGCAGCAATGAAGACCCAATGCAGCCAATAAATAAAAATAAATGAATAAATTAAGAAAAGAAAGATTAAGGAGGGCACTCTATAATAAAAGGATCAATACAAAAAGAGGATATTTCACTCATAAACATATATGCACCCAATACAGGAGCACTCAAATACATGAAATAAATACTAACAGACATAAAGGGAGAAACTGACAGAATACAGTAACATAGGAGGCTTTAGCACCCCCTGACATCAATGGACAGATTGTCTACACAGAAAATCAATAAGGCAACAGAGATCCTAAATGATACAATAGAAGAGTTAGACTTAATTTGATGTTTTCAGGACATTACACTCAACAAACAAACAAACAAACAAACAAACAAAAACCAAACCCCCCCAAACAGAAAAAACCCAAATGAAAACAAACCAGAATACACATTATTTTCAAGTGCATATAAAACATTCTCTAGGATTGACCACATACTGGGGCAGAATAAAACCCCTACAAATTTAAGAGTATAGAAATTATTTCAAGCATCTTTTCTGATCACAACAACATGAACTAGAAGTCAAACACAAAGAGGAATGAGAAAAAAACAATTACATGGGGACTAAACAACATGCTAATAACAAACCAATGCAACAACAGTGAAATCCAAGAAGAAATTTAAAAATACTGTGAGACAAATGACAGTGAAAACACAACCTTACAAAGTCTATGGGATGCAGCAAAAGGAGTTCTTAGAGGGAAGTTCATAGCCATACAGGCCTTCCTCAAAAAACAGGAAAAATCTCAAATAATCTAACCTACTACCTAGAAAGAGAAGAATAAACAAAACCTAAAGCTAGCAGAAGGATGGAAATAATAAAGATCACAGAGGAAATAAATAAAATAGAAATTAAAAAAACAATAGAAAAAAATGAATCAAACCAAGAGATGGTTTTTTGAAAGGGTAAACAAAAGTGACACATCTTTGACCAGACTCACTAAGAAGAAAAGACAGAGAACCCAATCAAACAAAATAAGAAATGGAAAAGGAGTAATATCAACTGATATCATAGAAATACAAAAAACCTTAAGAGCATTTCCCTGGTGGTGCAGTGGTTAAGAATCCTCCTGCCAATGCAGGGGACATGGGGTTCAAGTCCTGGTCCGGCAACATCCCACATGCCACAGAGCAACTAAGCCCGAGTGCCACAACTAATGAGCCTGCACTCTAGAGTCCACGTGCTAAAACTATTGAGCCCATGTGCCACAACTACTGAAGCCCATGTGCCTAGATCCCATGCTCCACAATGAGAGAATCCACCACAATGAGAAGACCACGCACCACAATGTAGAGTAGATCCCACTCACTGCAACTAGAGAAAGCCCGACCAGCAGCAAAGAAGACCCAATGCAGCCATTTATTTATTTAAAAAAACAAAAGAAACTTAAGAGAATACTATGAATAATCATATGCCAACAAATTTGACAGCCTAGAAGAAATGGACAAGTTTCTAGAAACATACAGCCCATCTAAAATTGAATAAAAAAAAGATAATTTGAACAGACTGATCACTAGAAGTGAAATAGAATCTGAAAACACACACACACACACACACGCATGCACAGAAAAACAACAACAACAAAAACTTCCTACAAATAAAAGTCCAGTACCAGATGGCTTCACAGGTAAATTCTATCAAACATACAAAGATGAACTTACACTGATCCTTCTCAAACTCTTCCAAAAGATTGAAGAGGAGAACAGTCCCAAAGATATTCTGTGAAGCCACCATGACCCTGATACCAAAACCAGACAAAGACACTACCAAAAAAGAAAATTACAGTCCAATATCTTTGATGAATATAGATGCAGAAATTCTCAACAGAATAGTAGCAAATTAGAACCAACAGCACATAAAAGAGATCATACACAACCAAATTGTATTCATTGCAAGTTCACAAGTATGGTTCAACATACACAAATCAATTAATGTGATATACCACATCACAAAAGAAAAGACAAAAGCCGCATGATCATCTCAATAGAAGAAGAAAAAGCATTTAACAAAATTCAACATAAACTCATGATAAAAATTCTTACCAAAGTAGGTATAGGGGGAACATATCTCAACATAATTAAAGCTATTTATAACAAACCCACAGCCAATATAATACTGAAAAGCTTAAGGCCTTCCTACTAAAATTTGAAACAGGACAAGTATGCCCACTCTCACCACTTCAATTCAACACAGTATTGGAAATCCTAGGCCACAGCAATCGGACAAGAAAAAGAAAGAAAAGGTATCCAAGTTTGGAGGGAAGAGGTAAAATTGTCATTATATGCAGATGACATGATCCTATATATAGAGAACCCTAAAGACTCCACACAAAAGCTACTAGAACTGATAAATGAATTCAGCAAGGTAGCAGGATACAAGATGAACATACAGAAATTGGTGGCATTTCTTTACACTAACAATGAAATATCAGAAAGGGAGTGTAAAAATCAATACCTTTTAAAATTGCACCTCCCCCCCCCCCCAAAAAAAATACTTAGGAATAAACCTGACCAAGGAGGTAAAAGACTTATATGCCTAGAATTATAAAACATTAATAAAGGAAACTGAAGATGATTCAAAGAAATGGAAATATGTCCTATGCTCTTGAATTGGGAGAATTAATATTGTTCAAATGGGCATACTACCCAAAGCAACCTACAGATTGAATGCCATCCCTATCAAATTACCCATGACATTTTTCACAGAAGTAGAACAAATAACCCCCAAATTCATATGGAACCATAAAAGACCCAGCTTTGCCAAAGCAATCCTGAGGAAAAAGAACAAAACAGGAGGCATAACCCTCCCAGACTTTAGACAATACTACAAAGCTACAGTAATCAAAACAGCATGGTATTGGCAGAAAAACAGACAAAGGGATCAATGGAATAGAATAGGTAGCCCAGAAATAAACCCATACACCTATGGTACATTAATCTTTGACAAAGATGGCAAGAATATACAATGGGGGAAAGACATTCTCTTCAGCAAGGGGTGTTGGGAAAGCTGGACAAATACATGTATTGTAAACCTATGAAGTTAGAACACACCCTCAAAAATAAACTCAAAATAGCTTAGAGACTTAAATATAAGAAATGACACCATAAAAGTCCTAGAAAAGAATATAGGCAGAGCATTCTCTGACATAAATCGTACCAAGATTTTCTTATGGCTGTATCCCAAGACAATAGAAACCAAAACAAAAATAAACAGACAACACACAAACTGGGAGAAAATATTTGAAAATGATAGGACCAACAAGGAAGGACTTAATTTCCAAAATACACAAACAGCTCATAAAACTGAAAAAAAAAAATACCCAAACCACCCAATTGAAAAGGGGGCAGGGACTTCCCTGGTGGTGCAGTGGTTAAGAATTCTCCTGCCAATGCAGGGGACACAGGTTCGATCCCTGGGCCAGGAAGATCCTACGTGCCGCGGAGAAAGTAAGCCTGTGTGCCACAACTATTAAGCCTGTGCTCTAGATCCCACGAGCCACAACTACTGAGCCCATGTGCTGCAACTACTGAAGCCCATGGGCCTAGAGCCCATGTTCCACAACAAGAAAAGCCACTGCAATGAGAAGCCCATGTACCACAATGAAAACTAGTCCCCAGTCACAGCAACTAGAGAAAGACTGTGCACAGCAACAAAGACCCAACACAGCCAATAAATAAATAAATACATACATACATAAATAAATACATAAATATAAATAAATAAATTTATAAAAAAAAAGAAAAGAAAAAGAAAAATGGGTAGAAGACCTAAATAGACATTTCTCCAAAGAAGACATACAGATGGCCAACAGGGACATGAAAAGATGCTCAGTATTGCTAATCATTAGAGAAATGCAAATGAAAACTACAATGAGGTACCACCTCACACCAGTCAGAATGGCTGTCATTAAAATTCTACAAATAACAAATCCTGGAGTAGGTGTGGAGAAAAGGGATTCCTTCTAAACTCTTGGTGGGAATGTAAGTTGGTGCAGCCATTATGGAAAACAGTATGGAGGTTCCTTAAAAAGCTGAAAACAGATTTGCTGTACGATCCAACAATCCTACTCCTGGGCATATATCCAGACAAAACTCTAATTCAAAAAGATACCTGCTGGGCTCCCAAATCTGGTCCCTCAGCCTCTGGGGCCCTCTCCGGCTGCGTGGGTCCTACAGGTGTGGGAGGGAGAGGGGGAGGGGAAGAGGAAGAGAGGCAGACAGTGGTGGGGCGGACCTTGCAGGAATGGAGGATTAGTCCTCACTGGTCCTAGGGGTGTAGGAGGAAAGCAGGGGAGAAGAGGAGAGGCAGGCAGGGGAGGGGGCCTTCTGGGATTGGAGGATCAAGGGAGGTAGGGAAGGTATTTCCCCTGCCCACTAGCCCTGGGAAGCCTGCTAGGCTCATGGACCTGGTCTTTCACACTCCAAGGCCCCCTCCAGCTTCTTGGGACCTAGGAGAGTGGCGGAGAGGGGAGATGAAGGGAGGTGGACAGAGACCCTACAAGACTGGGAGATCTGGGGAAGTGCCGCAGGTGTTTCCCTAGCTCAGTTGGCTCTGGGAAGCCTGTTGGGCATCAGAGTCTGGTCTGCTGCCTTCCAGCACCCCCTCCAGCTGTGCGGGTCCTAGGGGAATAGGAGGGAGGGAGTGGGGAAAAAGAGAACCCAAGGGGGAGGGACCTCTGAGATTGGAAGGCTGGGGGAGGTGCCTAGAATTTCTCTCACCAACTTGGGCCCAGGGAGCCTGCTGGGTACCTGGACCTGGTCCTTTGCCCCCAGGACCAGAGGCATTCCTGAGCTCCTCTGCCTCACTGGGCCTAAGCCCCATTCCCCACCACATCCAGGGCCTTTTCTAAGCATAGGCCCTGCCCACTACCTAACTGCCTCCCCTGCCCCCACCTTGTCTAAGCCCTGCCCCCACAGCCAAGGCCTTTTCTGGTTTTCTTTTTCTTTTTTTCCTTTTTCCTTTTCCCCACCTCCTCACTTCAGCTATTGCAGTTGTTTTACCTTCCAGTTGTTGCTCCATCTATTTTTAAAAAAATTTTTTCTAACACATCTATTAGTTTCCTATTCTTATCATATTTTTTTATCTAGCTATTGTTCTGCTGTCCTCCTACTTTTTTTCTTTTTTTTTCCTGCTCCACACAACTTGTGGGATCTTGATTCACAAGCCTAGGGTCAGGCCTGAGCTCCTGAAGTGGGAGCTTTGAATCCAAAAGATTGGACTAACAGGGAATCCCAGTCCCCAGGGAATACTCATCAGAGTGAGGTCTCCCAGAGGTTCTCACCTCAACACCGAGACCCAGCTACACTCCACAGCCTAACAAACTCCAGTGCTTGAAACCTCAGGCCAAACACTCAGGGGGCAGGAACAGAATCCTGCCCATCCAAAGAGGGGGGCTGGTGGTGGAACTTAGATGACAAAAAAATATGTAACAGATGAAGGAACAAGGTGAAAACACACAAGACCAAATAAATGAAGAGGAAACAGGCAACCTAGCTGAAAAAGAATTCAGAGTAATGATAGCAAAGACTATCTAAAATCTCAATAACAAAATAGAGAAAATACAAGAAACAGTAAATAAGGGCTTAGAAGAACTAAAGAGCAAACAGACAGTAATGAACAACACAATAACTGAAATTAAAAATACTCTAGATGGTATAAACAGCAGAATAACTGAGGCAGAAGAATGAGTAAGTGAGTTGGAAGGTAGAATGGGGGAAATAACTGCCACAGAGCAGGAAAAAGAGAAAAGAATAAAAAGGATGGAAGAGAGTCTCAGAGACTTTGGTGACAACATTAAGTGCAGCAACATTCGAATCATAGGCATCCTAGGAGATGAAGAAAAAAAGAAGGGGTCTGAGAAAATATTTGAAGAGGTTATAGTGGAAAATTTCCCCAACATGGAAAAGGAAATAATTAATCAAGTCCAAGAAGCACAGAGAGTCCCATACAGAATTAACCCAAGGAGAAACAC